>NC_054085.1:39610975-39925038 GCF_017562075.2 Anopheles merus | reverse complement strand
GCTTTCCTGACTGGTGTTGGCCGATATGTTTTGTTTGTTTTTAACGTGGCTAAATATTCGTAAACCAAATGAATGCTGTTGTGATGATAAAAAAAAGTTTTTAATAAAATATAATTGCGATATTTATACAGCAGTAAGCCTACCTGAGCACCCTGGAGCGTTTGCTCACCTCTGAGGTGAATGGGGTGAGCGAATGTCTGGTTTAGGACCATTATTGTGCATTAGTCGGCTGTCCGTCAATTCGATAGAATATGCATCATCCTCATCTTCTTCGAAACCGTCGTCATTAGCACGCAACGGTTCGGTAACATCATCTAACAATTCTGTAAACAAAATGGAATACAAAATCAAATACTGTAAAATCAATCAAGTTACGAGAGATATTAGATGATATATTACCATTTCCAGGCTGGATAGAATTATCCATAGCATCCGGCGAGAAAAAGAAAGACACCCTTTTAAAATTATCGTTAGCATCGGGTAACAACATACGAATGATATCTATAAATGAAGGTCTCGCCGAAGCTCGGTGTTGCCAACAGATTCGCATTAGTTCATAAAGCTTATCTGGACAGTTTTCCGGACGTTCCATTACTCCACCGTCAATCACGTACCGCAATACTTGATCATTAGTCAGTCCCTGTTAATAAAAAAGATTACAACATCCGTTAACGTTGCTAGCTTGATACCATTTATCAAACATATCTACCTGGTAAGGTTGGGAGGCTAGCGTTGCCATCTCCCAAAGAACAACGCCATAGCTAAATACATCACTGCTGCTCGAAAACATTCCATCTTTTAAACTTTCTGGAGCCATCCATCTTACTGGCAAAAAACCTTTTGTTCCTTTTCTATAATAGTCAGTTTCGTATATGTCGCGTGTCATGCCAAAATCACCTATTTTTACTGTCAGATCTTCGGCTACCATACAATTCCGAGCGGCTAAGTCGCGATGGACAAATTTTTTTGCGGCCAGGTATGCCATGCCGTCTGCAATTTCTATAGCCATTTGATAAATCTGTTTGAGTGTTGGAGGTTGCGGGGACGACTCCTCGCCATTTTCGTAGTCCGGCCGATGACGCCGGAGATAGCTTTTCAAGTCACCATTTGCCATCAGCTCCATTATCACAAGCGTCGGTTGACCAACAGATACAACGCCATAAAGACGTACAACGTGATGGGTGTGAAATTCTTTCATAATTGTTGCTTCAATGAGAAAACTATCGCGCTCTCGCTCGGTGGCGTTTTCCGTTACTGTCTTAATGGCACAAGGTACATTAACATCGTTCCCGAGTTTGGTCATGATTCCTTTATAAACCATACCAAATGAGCCTTGTCCAAGCTCTTCTAGTTGGATTATGTGTTCGCGGGGAACTTCCCATTCGTCTACTTTGTAGGTTACTCCGGCATAGTCGGGATTGACCTGTGCAAACAACCGCATGTTGGACATCGGTATGTAGTTGTGCTTCAAATAGTAGACGACACCTATGACCAAAAGCATAATAATTACTATTGTCGCAGTTATTACCCACCAGGTTACAACGGTAGAATCTGTGTCGCGTTTTTCTAAATACAGAAATTTTGGCGGAGAATATGGACCATTGCCTGCCGTTGTTGTAGCCATAATGCGAACACTATAGTTGCCTGCTTCTAGTTTTGTCAGTAAAGCATATCCAAGAAGTGTGTGCACATCCACTGTCACACAGCGCACGGTGGGCTGAACTGAGTCTAGGTCAGTTCGATGGTACTTAATCGAGTAAGACACTAACACTCCGTTGGGCTTTGAGGGACTTTTCCATCGTACACGAATAACCCGTTGCGTATGATTAGACTGATCGTCTAGTTCTATAGAATCTATTGGAATATCGTCCGCTTTAGGTTTAGTTGGTGTGCGGTATATAAACATCGCTTCTGGGCCACAAGCATCCGCTATATCTTGCACCACAACACCAGGAACTTTGGCGGCCGGTTCACGACAAGCGAGTACCCGGAACGAGTAAAGAGCGAAATGTTTGAAATGTGACAGAGGAAACGTTATTCTTGTTTGATTAGTTGTAGCTCCTAGACTGCGGTAATACTCTTCGTTGGGTTCTTTTCGGATAGGATAATTTGAAGATTGCTTGGGTGCATTCTCAGTGTTTGATGGAAATATGTATGAATTGTTCCCAACCGGAATTGAAACACTACTGCTACCATCTTCCCTTCGTTTTCGACTGGACTTTGGATTTCTAAAAATAGGCAATACAATTGTTTGTTATCATTTGTATGCATCTATTTGAACTCACCTTATTAAACATACTTGATATACACATAATTATGTAACCAGTCTTCGAAACCTATTGACATCTCCACTTCATTTATATCTATTTTCGGACCGCTATCTGACTCTGAAATGCTTGATGTTTTGCAGAAAGCCTCACACTCCTCCTTGGAACATTGATTTTGGTTGTCTTTGGCCGGAACTACCGTGGTAGCAATTGATGTGCTCTCTGCGGGAATGTTTGGCTTAGACGAGGGTTTTTCAATTTCTGTAAACAATTTTTTTTTGTATTTAAGTTAACAATTCTTATTCAATATTCTTTGTAATATATCATACCATCGTGACAATAATTTCTTTGTTTGATCATTTCATTACGCTCGTCATTTAGTGTAGCGCCAATTCTGTAAGCTGATAGTTTTCCATTGATTTTGGCTGGCTCCTGCCATGATACAATCTATGTGGTATTAAAAAAAGAGTAAGGTAATAAATAAGCATACATTAAAAAAACAATCAAATATCATGCTATACCCTAACTTACCAGTGTGTCATTATCTATGTAAACGTGTAAATCTCTAACGATTCTCGGTGTCCCAGGAGATGTTCGAAAATATGTGATATCCGTTTGTCCACCTAAGTTCTCTGAAGATAGCGTGTACGTTTTAACATAATATGCATATTGTGTAAAAGCTTGCAGTTTCGTTAGAATATGGGTCGCATCATCATTTTCCTGTATGTACGCTACGTCGTCGACTCGCCATCCCTGAGAATTGCAGGCATCTCGTCCATCGTAAAACGTAACATTTTCGTGTGGTGCTTCAATATAGTATACAACATAGCCGAGTAACTGTCTCATATCGGGTAGGTCCTTAAATGCATCCCACTGAATGACAGCTAATTCCAACGAAATTTTAGTCGGGTGTGTGTTGAGTTTCTTTATTTCACACGCCACTCGGACTCCATTGGTCTTGTTTAACTGTTCTTCATTTTCAATGCCTACACCTTCATCAAAATGACTTTTCAAAGAAGTAATCTTCTTAACACATAACATAGGGTTGTCATTAAAACGAACATTGCCACGTTTAATGGTAACATTTTGATTCCATAGCTCCTGAAGGTTCTGGTTGTCGATCACACTCAAAGACAGACTGCAAATACACATACAGAGTGTTCAAGTACCATTTTAAGGCGTATTCGATAAATATACTTACTTCGCGTTTAAAACGGTTCCATGAATAATTTTAAGATTTCGAAAAAATCCCAACGACATTAGGGCGTATGAACGAACAATGGTTAAGTAACCATAGATCTCTTCGATTGAGTAAAGTACTTTCTCCAATTCACGCACAACGTTTTCTAGACATTGACATATACAAAAAAAATCAAAGTTATTATAAGTTTCATTTTTGAAACAAGTGGAATGTGTTTTGGTAATTGAATTATGCATACCTCCTCCAAGTTGGCGCAGCCTAATCGAAAGTGATCCTTGAATGATCGTACATCCGCGCAATTGTTGCATTTGCGATATGCTTTCAATGACCATTCCCTTGCATTCGCTGCGACACGGGCCCTTACATGGAACACAGGTCAATCGTTGCGATGCAGTAGCGCGTGTCAGAGTGTATCCTAAGGGACAATCGAGTCTGCATTCACCCTGTGCAGGGACATACGGATAGTTGTCGGTGATATCGGCTATGCGCTGAAGGGGTTTATATATTTTGTAACATTCTTCTTCCGTTAAACATCGACTTTCACTGAAGAGAAACATGTGATCCGGACATTTGTCTACACATCTAGTTTGGTTGTTGTGAATGTAATAGTATTTTCGACACACCATACAGTGTGATTTGTTTTCAATGCTGCATTGACCAAGGCAGGATGTACTACAGCATTCACCTGTTTTATTGCATGACTTTGGACAATGTGCCGGACATTCTGGGAAAACGCAGAAAAGAATATTAATAAAACGGATCTTTATTCTACCGTTGTACTATTAATACAACGTTACATGAATGATATTCAACATACTTTGCTGGCAGTGATTAGTTGACCAACACAGATGACTTGCTTTTTCGTTATGAATGAGGCGATTTACGTCTCTCAAGGGACATCGAATCGTCTGTGTTATACCGCTTGGTAATGAAACGGTGACGTTACTCGGGCAAGTGGTGCATTCGTTTCCATCTTGATTACCCTGGCCATTATTATAGTTTATAAAATGTGTTTAATAGTACAAGAGTAAATTAGTATTATGTTATCATGATAAATAGTTTACAAAGCGACACATTACAAATAAAACGGTAGCTTTACTTTTTTTACTATTTCATTTACTTTACTAACTAGTTAAATTGGCCCGGTTACAGGACTATGCAAAAGGTATTTGCAAACTAACGGTGGTGGCAACGCTCATCCGAAGCGATGTTATCGGACGAAATTTACATGGGATTTGACAGATAACTTCGGACAAGAAATCGCATTCGTCTCCTTCTGGTGCGGATATGCCTATAAAATATGAATGCCGCTTATAAAATATTCTCCCTGATCCTCCAGTATGTTGTCCCTCACTTCGAACAGATAGTCGGAAACTATCAAAGAGGACTCCGAAACGGAAAATCACCCACTGATCAGATCTTGGAGAAGATGACAGAATACAGAAACAACACGTATCATCTCTTCGTTGACTTCTAAGCCGCATATGATATCACGGGCTTGCCTGTCTTCTTATTCAACTTGGCGCTAGAGAGGGTCATCCAGGACTCGAGAGTGGAGATTTCGGGAACCATGTTCTTTAACCTTTAAGTTGGCAACCGGATACCCGGGTATTTTTTTCAACTTCGAATTGCAATAACTTTTGATTCATTGCTTTTATTGACCTGAAATTTTCCGTAGCCTCCCAACTTTTAATTTATTATTTTTTGGTGCATAAGTTGTAATTTTAAACAGCCTATAAGTATTTTATTTTGATTTTTTTTAACTTTACCACGTAAGTTGGCAACCAGCATACCCGGGTATTCCAAACATTTTGTATGGAGAATGACGTTTCTCTTCTTCCTCTTTTCGTACTGTGCTTATTTTCGAGTCAAATTCAAGCGATTCCAAATTTCAATTTGACCGTTATTTTTATAATAAAATGAAAAAACATAATGAATGAATGAAATAGAAGAGAATATATGGTCGGCATTACTTGCTTACAGCATTAAAATATAGAGAGCATTGTTTACCTATGAAAATCGTTAATTTTTTGCATCAAAACGTGTGGAATATCCGGGTATGCCGGTTGCCAACTTACGTGTGTAAATCTGGTTGCCAACTCTACGGTTAATCATCCCAGATCCTAGCATACACTGATGATATAGCCATCATTGATCTGCGGCTTTTCTATGTAGCAGAAACCTACCAAGGGATCGAGCGGACGGCAGAGAACCTCGGATTGCAGATAAACGAGGCAAAAACCAAACTGATGGTAGCAACATCAGCAGTCCTACCAATAAATAATCCAAATCTACGTACGTAGTCGAGACGTACAGATAGATGAACGCAGTCAGTCGTCCCAGACTTATATAGTACCGGTACTCACATACGCCTCTGAGACATGGACTCTGTTAAAATCTGACAAAACCCTCTTAGTCACGAGAGCTCGTAAGGAAGATGTTCAGAAGGATTCTTGGCCCCGTATGTGTGGAAGGACAATGGAAGAGGCGCTATAACGACGAGCTATACGAGATGTATGGCGACCTCACTCTCATGCAGCGTATCCAACTCGCCAGGCTCCTGTGGGCTGGCTATGTTGTGCGCATGGAAAAGGACGAACCAGCCCGTAAAGTCTGTTTAGGCCGTCCACAAGGAGAGAGAGAAGGCGTGGTATGCCCAAAATGAGGTGGCAAGATGGTTTGGAGGCGTCCGCAATTAGGGCCCCGATACAGGGATTTCCAGGGATTCTCATAGTTATAAGACATATCCTTGACTCTTTCTTATAGGAAGTGAACTTCATATGATAGAAATTGGACTCTATGGTACCCTCTTTGGACAGGCTCCTAGGAAAATCCTATCGGATGTGTCCAACAAGGGTGCTATAGAGTTTAATTCCCATTACTTTAAGTTCATTTCACGTAAAGGTCGCTTTACAGCTGAAGTGAACGTGAACGTGAAAATTCGCCTGGTGGAACGATGAAAATTTATTTAAAAAAAAACTGGATAATTCAGTCGCTCTGTCGGCGAGGAATTAAAACTTAAATCAAAACAAACAATACAGGAATTCAAACAAGACTCGTTAGGACTATATCGCCGATACGTAGGACTCTGTAGGATTATTTCAATTCGGTGAGAAATTAAAGCTTAAATAAAAAAAAAAACAATACAGGAATTCAAACAAAACTCGTTAGGACCATATCGCCTATAGGTAGGACTCTGTAAGATCATTTAAACTCGTTTCCATTTAATTAATGTTTTCATTATTCAAAAATTTATTAATTATGTAATATAATAACAGATAAATAATATTAATTTATTATATTATATTGAATTGAATGAATAATATATTAAATACTAATATAACATTTTATATTAATTTATATTTCAAATCTTAAATTAAATCGTCTTTCCCCGAGTTACGCGAAACTCAAGTTCGCAATTTTTTATTTTTGACAGTTCAGATATCCAATCGGTAAAATTTACTCCATCAATTGTCAAATGAAAAAAAAGTTGCATTTTTTTCAAATGTTTCAAATCACTAAAAAGACAAAAATAACCGAATTTTTACGCCAATTGCATGAAATAAGCGATAAATTACATAAATAAACTAAATACAATCAAAAATCATTATTAATCAAGTATATTTTGGCTGTAAAACGTGATATTCGACTGACGCGAATGTTTGCGGGACGCATTATCCGCGTAACTCGGGGAAAGACTGTATTCAATTTATATTGAGATTTGCCTAAAACTAATTTAAAAAATCTATCGTTGAACCGTGGCTTGTACCCGTTGACATTTTTCACAGTAAAATATATTTCCGAAAATACAGAATAAGCGGAAAAGGAAACGGTAAATTTATTTGTTTTTGGCCCGAACGAAACGGTAAACTTGAGCCGCTTAACAATATTACATGCATTTCGCTCCACTAAGAATTTCACGCTTGACGCTGAAAAATAATGGTCGGCAAGGAATCACAAGGAAATAATTTAATTTCATAATTTCATAATTCATAATGTTCATAATTTGTAGCATGTTTTATAGTCTCAATAATTGGGGAAATGAATTTCCTTTGTTTTGGGTGTACGATGAGCAATAATCCGATTAATATGTAATGAAAAATATCGAAAAAAAAAACAACAAAATTTCACGTTCACGCAATGTATATAGGTCGCTTTAGACTTCGCATGACATTGAACGTAAAATTTAGCTTTTTTTGCTATATTTCATTGAATATTAATCAGAATGTGACTTATCGCACATCAAAAACAAAGGATATTTAATTTCCCAATTATTTCAGAGACGAGGACCAAACTTAAATAATAGAAATCTATAGGAGTTTTGTATATTATGGTATTATTTTCTTATAAAGACGATATTGAAACGTTCGCATAAGATATAGGCAACGAAAAAATGACCCTCAACACCATTATATTTGAAGCAATGCGGCCCGCAAACTGAAAAGTTTGGAGACCTCTGGTCTAAATAGTTGAGGAACTCCTGGAAAATACTGTAACGGATTGGCAGACGAAGGCGTGAGACCGTGAGCGGTTTCGGACACTCCTGAGACCAAGATTACAAAGCAGGTGTAGCGCCGGATAAGTAAGTAAGTAAGTAAGTAAAGGTACGTTTGTCTCGATTATTTTTCATCCGTTAAGTCTTTTGTACCACCCTCAGAATATCCCCAACAATATTTATTGCAAGGGAGGGTCATTAAGAAGCGATACTGTTCTTGCTTTGTTTTTTTACTGATCACACTCACATTTTGTTGCTGATTATTAACTGACGAATCCTTAAATTAGTTTTTATAGTAGAAATTATAAATTCTGAAACATTCTTATATAATATGACAACTAAAAAAACAATATTGTCACCAATCGCATTGTTTCATATCACCAACTATTTTGTTTCTAAAATTTTGTAATCTATTAATTACGTCCTAGCCATAACTGTATTTTTCTCACGATCGTTCGCTAAATTTGGCCTCTTATCTCAAAAGTTTGCCGACCGCTGAGTTCGAAAGCGAACTAATTTGAAAGTGAAAACATTTAAACTACCACCCTAGTAGGGTCTCTATGGCGATCATTTGTTAATCAAATCAATTTGACCTAGGAATTTTTAAACAGCTTGATCTCTTTTAATTCCATGCGTAGTTTAGAACCCTCTATACACTATATAAAGACGGAAAAAGAATGACGAGCTAGGGCGTTCCGGGTCGTTTCGAACTCTGTAGGAGCTAGTCGACTCAGCCACTAGTGACTACCGACCTTCTCCTCATACAAATATACATTAAAAAGGTTCATTTTTACCAATACAAATTCCATAAGCCTCATAACAATAAGAGTTCTTGAATGGATTAAATTTGTAACAAACTTGAACAAAATTAAGCAAGCATATTTTTGTTTTACTTCACTAGTTAAAATGGCCCTATTACCCGGTTAAAATGGCCGGATGCACTGCTGCAGGACCTGGACGTTGGTACCACGCGGAACGATTGACAGTATCTGTTGAAAGTCGCCACATACCAGCACCACCTTATCACCGAACGTTCGGCGATTTTCCATAACGTCCTGCAGGGCGCGATCGAGGGCGCGAGCTTCTAGAGCAGGGGTCTCCAAACTACGGCCCGAAGGCCGCATGTGTCCCTCGAGACCTATTATGCAACTCGTGGACACTTTGTGAAGGTTAAAATAAATAGTTAATTATTGTGACTATTTTTAAATAAATTGTAATTGTTGCTTTTTAGAGACGTAGAGCAAATTTAAACGTTCGCATTAGACCCCAACACCATTATATGTGAAGCAATGCATCAGATGATTAATGACTCTACCTGGGAGCCTTTGTTCTCCATGTCAGGAGCGGCTTCCCCCTAGTGTATGTCTCTTCCCGAAGGGCTGCGCTGGCTTCTTCCGTCTTGGCTCGCTGCAGGACTCTAAAAAGCCAGCGAGCGTAGGCCCAACGACGAGGCTGGAGATTAGGGAAAAGGCCTTGCAAGCCACCTTCGTAAAAAAAAATCACCGCAACGAAAAGTAAACAAGAAGAAGAATAATTGTTGACCGGCCCATGCCACATCGACGTGCTCTATCGTGAGCAACAAGAGAGAGAGAGAGAGAGAGAGAGAGAGAGAGAGAGAGAGAGAGAGAGAGAGAGAGAGAGAGGAGAGAGAGAGAAGAGAGAAAGAGAGAGGAGAAAGAGAGAGAGAGAGAAGAGAAGAGAGAGAGAGAGAGAGAGAGAGAGAGAGAGAGAAAGAGACTCGGTCAGGAGCAGTCCTGATTTTGTTGCCCGTACCAACATACCATGGAAGCTGCTGCAATTAATTTTAAGCTTACTTGTACTTATTTAATCTTTAAACTATTTAGATCACTTCATAAATATTACACAACATTTATTCGTATGTTTGTTTGAGGAAAACATGGTGGTCGTTTTTCGTCCAACGCCTAAATCGATGAATCGCTATGCCTGTGCAAAGTGTGCAAGCAAACCAACACGGTACAAACATCATTCAAGCTATCCGCACCTAACATCAACTCACTAACCAACATCGTCTCACTATAGAGTTAAAAACGAACGCTCTATAATGAGAGATTGAAAATGAGAACCTTTTTGTAAACGGGGGATATACTATAATTCCCATATTTCCACATTTCCATAATAAATTCCTCTTATATGAACGTCTTTCTCACTGCCGAATAGAATATCATCGACATACACTAAGATGTAGATTCGATCGCCGCTAACATCTTTCGTGTATTCGCAACACTAACTTTGCAAGGAAAGTTGAGCAGCTTCCACCCCACTCGCCAGCCTTTTGGAAAATGGCGAAAATTCTAAAAGACAAACCCCGGCCGATTCCTCCATTAAAGAGCAATCTACCAGCGCAAGTAGTCATTACGCCCATCGAAAAGTCCAATGCACCTGCTAATGAATTTGCTGAAGCATATCGACTTGGTCTAACAATGCCTAGCCCTCACGATGTAGAAGTGTCAACGACCAACAACACGGTTGACAACACACCTCCAACTCTACCACCTGAAGAGCGCATCACCGTCGCGGGGGTTGAAAGCACCATCAAATGTCTTCAAAACATGAAGGCCCCAGGCATTGATGGAATCTTCAATATTTGCATCAAACATCTGCAAAATCGAGCTATAACTCTGCTTGTGGTAATTTTTAATAGCTGCCTCTGACTCAACATCTTCCCGCAAGCCTGGAAGAGCGCTAAGGTGATCCCAATCCTGAAGCCCGGTAAGGATCCCACCCTTCCATCCAGCTATCGCCCGATAAGCTTGCTAAGCGCCTTCAGCAAATTATTCGAAAAAATAATATATTGTCGACTAAGCAATTCAGTTAACGATCTACAAATTATTCCGGCAGAACAGTTTGGATTTCGGTCCGGGCACTCAACAACACCCCAACTGATGAGACTGCAAAACACAAAAAAGTACAGCAAAACAGCAAAACAAACGAGTATCAAGATCCACTGCTGTTGTGATTGACGTGGAAAAAGCATTCGACAATGTGTGGCATGTTGGGCTTGTCCATAAATTGTTCCAGTTCAAGCTCCCGTTATTCTTGGTCAAACTGATCAAGAATTACCTGCAGCAACGCACCTTCCGTGTTGTCATCGGCCCATACACTTGCATGTACCGGCGGGCCTACCCCAGGGCAGCGTTCTGGGCCCTCTTCTGTATTTGCTGTTCACGGCGGACCTTCCTGCTCTTCCTAGCGGTACCCAGTTGTTTTTGTTTGCAGACGACACGGCGATCGCTACTAAGGGCAGAACACCAGCAGAACTCAGACGCGGCGCTCAGCGCTGCTTAGACGTACTACAAGGCTATGCTGCTGAATGGAGAATCCGCATCAACAACGCAAAGACACAAGCCATGATTGTTCCACATCGGCTTAGACACCAGCTACTAAACCCGATTGGCTGCCAGCTGACTGTGGGAGGAACAACAATCCCTTGGTTGTCAAGGGTAAAATATGTGGGTCTAATCATGGATAACAAGTTGCTTTATCATCACCATACCCGAGAGCTGGCAACTCGGATCAATGTCCTGCTTAAAAAAGAGTCCTCCTGCTTTGCTACAAGAACAAGATCGCGATCTATAAACAAATTGTTCTTCCCATGGCAACTTACAGTATCTCGGTTTGGAAAAATAGCGCCCAAACCAACATCCGAAGGGTTGAAATAGGGTTGAACCGATTTTTTCGACTAATTGCGAATGCCCCCTACTGAACCAGGTTAGAGGAGCTATATGAAAAAACCAGTACACATCCAATAGATGAAATTGGATATGTTATAACAGAACGCCTTAAAGAAAAATGTGCAACATCAGGTTCACCCCTTCTAAGGGCACTCTTTTGAATTTTTCACATTTCATTTCTTTTTCCCTCCTCCTTTCTTTGTTATTTTTGAATTTCTTTCGTCCTGCTCCTAATCTAATAGTGTTAAGTAGATAAGTTAGTTTAAGTTAAGTTAGCGTAACAAAAGGCCCTAGGCCTAGCACCGTTTCTTTCTAAAATCAAAACAAACTGCCTCCTGGCAAAATCCTCCACAGCGGTGAAAAGCGAGCGTTGCGCTAAATCTCGCAAAACAAATGTACACATGAACTTAAAAGAAAAATATCAATAAACATATATTCTGATTCTGATATTTTGTGTACAAGCAGAGATCCGCATTACTTTGCACAAACTGCATTCTAACAAGAACGTCACGTAATCGATGATTCCAGCACCGGGCAGACTGCTTCAGCCCGTAAATACTCCTCCGATGTCTGCATACCAGCTTTCCTGCTCCTTTCTTCTCATAGCCAACAGGTTGTTTCATATATAGCTTCTTTTGCAGATTACCATACAGGTATGCAGTTTTCACATCTACGCTTTTTCATGCTTGCAATGGCCAATGAGGTCCTCTGGGTTGTTTGCTTCGTTACTGGTGCAACAACTTCATCATAATCTTCCCCATATTTTTGACTAAATACCTGTGCCACACGCCACGCTTTATATTTCAAAATATTGCCAGCTGCGTTTCTCTTCCGTTTGTAAACCCATTTACAACCAACTGGTTTACGGCATACGGGTAGATCCACCAAATCCCATGTGCCATTTGTTGCACGAGATTTCAGCTCATCTGCTATGGTTTTCTTCCATTTAAAACTGTCCTCACAGTGTAAGTTTCTAGGATCCTTCTCCTCCTCTTTCTGTTAAAGTTTCCTCAATTAACCGCCTGGGAAAAAACACCCGCATTGATCGTCTAAGAATTTCTTCTAATTGTAGTTCTTGAAATGATAGCTCACCTTCGGACGCGTTCATCATTATTTCGACGTCCTGTGTGATGGTAGGTTTCATGATATTCAATCTCAGTCACTGCTTCGGTTTGTGTTTCAATACTTCCGGAGTTTTTCATCAGTGCGGTCCTCGACGATGGTAGTTGCACCATTTCGATAGTTGGTTCAATCGATTTAGTCTTGTTTCTCTCCAAATCAGTTTCGTGCATTTCTATGAATTTGACATCTCTACTAATCACTATCTAATAAGTTTTGCGATCCAAAAAACAATAGGCTTTTCGTTATTCAGCATATCCAACAAAACCCATTTCCTCCATCTTCACATAAAGTTTGAAACGCATCTCTTTCGGTACATGTACATATGCTTCCGAACCAAAAATTCTAATATGACTATATGATGGTTTCTTATTATGCCAAAATGCATACGGTGTTTACTCAATTGATAATGATAGTAACCAATACGGCAGATAGTTTGCAGCTGTTTTTGATTCACCCCAATACTGCTTTCGGAGACCAGACTCAGCAAGCATGCAGCTAACCGTTTCCACAAAATAATTTTGTTCCAGAGTATTCTCCTATGTAATCCAATATGTAAGTTATTTTCGAACAATCGCAGAAATGGCTTCGGGATCTCTTACGAACGATCTAGTACGTTAGGCGTAATTTTTGATCTAGAGGGCTATGAAATGAGTGAAAATGAGCGTCGCGGCGAACGTTCCCAGGAACGAACGAGTTCGCCGGTACGGCTGAATACCAGCCAGAGAGACTTGAAAGCATTACATCCACAAACTGTCGAGGCTTTAAGCCCTCATCTGTCACTTCCAAACGATCGTGCATCGCCGTCATCTGCTTAAGATGCTCCGGAAAATGCCGTCTTCTGGCATCTTCAGAGAACACATCTTTCGCAATACCGTCATCATCGTATACATAGATTCTGCTTCATGGATACTCAGGAGAGTGTCCCACATTTCCTTCGCGGTTTCCTTTTCCGGCAAATGTGAACCAACAGGTCGTTTTCCACGGCCACACCTATCATATGACGCGCCTCTCCGTCTTTTTCAGACCAGATCGCCATCTTTTCCACCGCCGTTGATTTCGGTTCTTACATCAGTTCAGCTCCATTTTGAACTTCCATATTTCAAAGTTCTGGTTTCTTAATCTCAATCTAATTCTCATTTTTTCTTCGAACAGGGTTTAAACTTTTCAATCAACCAAGCACTTATGAAACTCAAAAAAAAAATAATAATAAAACGATGAACTTCACTGATCCCAATTCTATTTAATCCGCGTTACTCTGGGCCCATAACCTATTGAAAATACGTGTAGTGTTTAACGATTATTAAATCGGAATGAACATTGTAACAAGATATAATAAGCCTATTATTTTATATAAACAAAAACTATGCAACTCTGATACGTTGCTTATTCCAATAAGCCTGGGTGTCACTTTTCCCAACTTTTATTATGCAATTACTAAAGCTACATTCATTTTTTTTATTTAAATAGAAATTAATTATTATTAAATAGAACGAACGATTTCCCCGATACGGCTGATTGTGTTCAACCAACCCTTGCAGTCGTATAGGGAAACTCGTTCGTCCCCGAGAACGTTCGCAGCGACGCTCATTTTCACTCATTTCATAGCCCTGTTGATAAAAAATTAGAAAACCGTATAGATTTTGTACTGCCCAACCTAGTGGTACAACCCTGTCCACTCATGAGCGACGAATATTTCTCGACGAACGAGTTCCCCGATACGGCTGTTGGCCAGTCACTTGGTCGCGACATTTTCAGTCGGTGATCATCGCGATGGTCACGGGAGATATGCGGTGCGTGCGAGTGGTTCCAAGAAACAAAATGAGCATGTTTTCTCGCATGTTAAACCCGACAAATAATCAAAACAGACAGAGAGAGAAAGCATGCTCATTTTGTTGCTTGAGCCCACGTGCCAAGTATATTCCAAGAATGTCGTGATTATCGCCGACAAAAAGGTCGTTTCCAAGTGAGTGACCAGGAGTTGGGTGCCAATGAAAATGTCACCAAGTATGTGATTGATTCTCCAACTGTTTGAGTATCGTCACTGATCATCTCAGTTGTGTACGTGAGCTGATTGTACAGTAAAGTAAATTGTGTGAAATTTTGTGTAAATCATCAATACAAAGGATTTAAAAATATACACATGTGCATAAACGACACAAATCTTGTTGTTTATTTCATCGATGACGCTTGCTTGAAAATAAAACACAAAGAAAAATAATCCCTGGCATCGTGGCATAAGGAGGCTGTTTAAGCGCTATTTGAAAGGCCCACCTGGAACTTTGATGCTGATCTTTAGCTTTAGATATTTAGATCTTTGATCTTTAGCATGCCAAAATTAGCTGCTTAAGCAAATTTGGCTATTTGGGTACTGTAGCAGGTAAGATCACAAAGTGTTTATAGCGACGGATAAGTAAAGCAAGTAATCTAGAGATTAATAAAACGCTTAATCTAAACATGAATTGTCCATTCAAAACACAATCGACCGTACTATATATTGTTACGACTGATATATCCACTCTGTGCCATTTATGCGTGTCCACGCACACATCCATGCACCGCTAACATCACGATACAAACCAATGATTAATTGTTAGCAAACAAATGAGCCGAATACCAATAACCAACAATTCAAAACTATATGACTTCGCATCACACAAACCAAAAACTACTGGTGCAATACAACCTCCTGAAAATCTTATCATTGACCTTACGTCGGTGATGATAGTGAAATTGTATAACATCAATCATATATTGAAAAAATTAAATGTCTTTATGCACACAGGGTTTAACAGATCAATAAACAATTGGTATCACGTTTTAAGCAATAACGATTTGAATTTCAAAAATATCTACCACTTATCAAAAATATCTACCATGTCAGTTAGTTTCTGGTACGCTATACACTTCCTAACTAATAAAATATGTTTTTATTGTTAGAATTGTAGAAAAACAAAACAAAGATGTTTATCAAAAATTGGTTACACAGTCAATCAGGACAGTATATTTGTAATCTATTCGATCACTGTTATAATATTTGCATATAACGATTAAAAAGCCACACGTTTGTACGAAAGTGGGTTGACATTCGAGAAAGGGTGTTGCAACCAGTGTTGTTAACTGTTGACATTTTTCATGACAGTCACCGTAAACAGCCGGTCAAAATATTTTTTGGCTGATGACATTCAATGCTTCCACGACACGACTGTCATTAAACGAAATTCATTCGTGTCGCTACCGTCAGGGCTGATGCAGTGACATGAAATGTAAACAATGTAGTATGAATGTCATTTGACATTTTTGAACAACACAAATCGATACGATCGGAGGATTATGAAGTGTATCGTCGCTGAATATGGGGATTCTAGTGAAATAGCAAAAACTAGTGAAATGAAAGCCTTTGCACCGCACGCTCTGTTGTAGTTTGACATGAATACGGCCGTTTGCAATACGACACAGTTCACTACTCATACAGGTTGGCGAATGTCAAATGAATGTATCTTGAAAATGTCTTCATGTCAAATGACATTTTTTGACGGGAATGTCAAATGACAGAGAGAGATGGGAATGGGAAGCTTCAAATCGAATGAATGTTTACAATTTTATGTCGATGAACGTCACCGTTCGCAACACTGGTTGCAACATCATAATGCGGGAACGGGTTAAACAATCTTGATATAAAGTGAGAAACCTTGTAAAACCGTAAATTTATTTTCCTTGGCCCATTTTCCACAAAAGTGTTGAAGTCGAGAACAAATGCTTTGAATCCATTTTCGAATCTACACCGAATCAATAAAATTAACTGGTAGAAATATTTTTCTTCCAAGTTTGTCATTGATAAATGGAGAATAAAAGTATTTCGACTTTGAGAATAAAATTCAGAATAGATTCATATCTATACTTACTTTAATCCAGTTTTCACCATAAGGCGCTATAGCTTTCCAATCAATTGTATCTGCATGGCATAAATTAGGATTCTTCTCGATGCGCACGCCACCACGTTGAATGTCTATTAGTGAAGTTAGCCCCAACTCCTAAAACAATTCCGAAATAAAACATCGCAGTATTATGAGAAAATGGTACTCGCCTCTGTTTAATAATATAGACGAGGAAAAAAATCTATTCAAATTAATATAGTATTATTTCATAATTTTCAATGCAAATAGCTGTACTTACCTTTATGTGCATTAACTCGTACACTACAAGAGCATAGTTGTTGGCCAGTTCACTTCCTCGAATAACAGTAAGGTTAGGGAATAGTTGCCCTAAAGTTTGCAGACCGTTTACGCGAAATAACAGCAGATAGCCTGTGATTTCCGTCAGCAGTGGGAAGGTGTAATTATCAAAACTGTCGTTGCCATATTTGTCAATAAGCATAATTTGCACAAATCCTTCAACCACCCGACAGTTTCTTAGTCGATCCAGATGATGTGGAGTGTTCCGCACATCCACGCTCGAACAGACTACACGCACGTACACAGAAAAAAAAAATTAGATAAATTTAATTATTAATCACAATGAACACATTTTTTTACTTTATTTTTATAGAGACTTTGAGCCGATTGGCACCATTCGCGTCTTCCACGCAACTATAAACACATGTGCGTGGGGCAATTACAGTGAACCCTCTCTTATTTGAGAGGCGATGGGACTGTCGAATAAGAGGGGTTTTCAAATTACAGAGGTTGAAAGTGAATGAAAGGTCCAAACAAACAAGAAAGAGACAGAACATTTAGTATGCAGCCTTAAGTGTTGCTATAGGAAACTGCGAACAGAATCGCTAATTTGAGCATACATCTTTCAATAACCATGGCCACACCATACTCAAATAAGAGGGACACAGATTTCAGAGGTTTTCCAAATTAGAGGAACAAAAATGTACTGGAAATCAAGCGACTGTGCAAAATGTTCAAATAAGAGAGGTTTTTCAAATTGGAGAGGTGTCAAATAAGAGAGGGTTCACCATCAAACATATTGGTCAAAAACTCAAGCTATTGAATAACGTTAAGTAAAAAAAAAAATGGCTTTTTTTGTGTTTTATTTCAACATTATACTAAAATAGGATTTATAATCCTATTTCATTTTTTTTTCGTTCAGGAAGAACTGTCCGTTTTGCTATCCTACTTCAATTTAAGCGCTATTTCATTATTTCATTTCATTATGTGTACTATTGTGAAATCAAAATTCTAAAAAAATATAGGGTTTACCAAGTCACTTTGCGATGTGAGCTGCACATTTCATCTCACTTGAGACGTATTTTTATTCTGACGTGCTACTTCATTTGGCCCGACATAATTTTCTATTCCGCCGCATTCATTTTCATCCATTATATGAAGTCTTTTCACAGGGGATGTTAGCTGGAGCCATCCGCGATGTTTACATTTTTTTTCAAAATTAAATTTTTGGGCTTTTAGTGCTGATTTATGATACAATTATGTTGTTTAACAAAGAATAGAAATTTATCTTTGCTCCGCAGCAAAATTCAACCCGAAACATGGGTTATTCATTGAGTTATTAGCAGGTTTGACTGAGCAGGTTCAAGCGCTTATAACTCAATGAATAATCCATTTTTCGGCTAGAATGCTACAGCGGAGCAAGGCAAAACTTATATTCTTTGTTAAACAACATAATTGTATCATAAATCAGCACTAAAAGTCCAAAAATTTAATTTTGAAAAAAAATGTAAACATCGCGGACGGCTCCAGCTAACATCCCCTGTGAAAAGACTTCATATAATGGATGAAAATGAATGCGGCGGAATAGAAAATTATGTCGGGCCAAATGAAGTAGCACGTCAGAATAAAAATACGTCTCAAGTGAGATGAAATGTGCAGCTCACATCGCAAAGTGACTTGGTAAACCCTGTAAATAAATTGCATGTTATAGGATTAGCTACAAACAAAGAGAGCGCGATTTATAGGCAAAGGGTACGTAGAAGCGGTCCCGTGGTACAGTCGTCAACTCGAAGGACTCAATAACATGCCTGTCATGGGTTCAAGCCCAGAATGGACCGTTCCCCCTAGCAAGGATTGACTATCCGGCTACGTGGTAATGAATTAAGTCTCGAAAGCCTGTATAGGGTGGCATGTCCGCGTAGGACGTTACGCCAAATAGAAGAAGGGTACGTAGAAGCAAGGGGAAACGGTATGAAACACAAGGATGCGAGAGCGCGTCTTGTTTTCCCCCACTCCCTTCTTTTGAAACAGCCAGATAAAGTCTTCCTTTGGGTGAATTTGCGAGTACACGCACACTATGTAAAAAATAACCCGCCCTTTGTCCGTAGGGGTTTTCCGGTATAACCTATAATAGTTTTGTTAAAACCGATGATAACCTATTTGATGCATTGTTTTGTTGTATTGTTTCTTTTTCGTATATCTCGTATCAGCAACGAACCGCATGCATGGTTTAATAAAGTAATAAACACATAGAATTGTCCACTCAGAAGTGTAATAAGCATTACTAACGATCCCGGTAGGTGCAAGAAAGCATAAGCGCTTCCGACCCGTTGGTGCAGCGAGTTCGGGTCGGGTCAGTCTAAGATAGGTTCATTCCAACCTGTGGTTGCAGTGAGTTCGGGTCGACCCGAATGATGAGTAGGTACGAAAAAGCATAACCGCAAGGCCAGAGGAGGTGAAATATATAGCGAAATGAACTATTTGACAGGTGAAATATCAGTTAGATAACGCATCACAGCAGCAACCAGCTCATGTGCAATGTAAACAAATAACGTGTACAAAATCGCAACTAAATCCACTAAAACTTCGATATCAAGTATTTCGTTAATTTTCAGTCAACAGATCATCATATCTTCCCATTTGTGAATGTTCCGCTTAAGAAAATACTCTTTTAAAGTGATTTTCGAAAGCGGATGTTGTATCTCCCCCAACATTAGTCGGGTCGGAGTCGCTTATGCTTTCTCATCGCACTTGCTCATCATAAGGGTCGATCAGAACTCACTGCATCCACGGGTCAGATTTGATTCCGACCTAGCGCACCCGCTGCACCCACGGGTCGGAGTCGATTACGACTGGCTCGCACGTGACTCCGGGTCGGGTCGTGAAATGAATCGTACGCCCGCGTACACATGACGCCCATGGACCTGTCCAGGTCCGAATGCAGAGCCGACATCATACGATTGAATCTTCACCATTAACGTAAGAGGGATAGGCTTATATCACGAACGTACCCGAAAGGTATGCATGCTACACTCATCAGGATCTAAAAGTAAGTACAAGGCAAAAGAGACACAGAAAAGTTTCCTCACGGCTACACATTTCCTCTAGACGCGTTGTCTATGCGTCTCGCTCGGTATCACAGCGGCATACGGCAGGTAAGCAGTACAACTTCAGCTACCTATTACGCATACATGTTTATCGAACACAACTATTCGGTTCGCCTCGGTAAACGTCAGGAGGACGCCGGAACACATGGGCGCAGACTTTTTCATGTTTTTGTATGACTTGGGCAGTTTTGGACAACACGTGTAGGGGTTCGCTATGACTCACCACTAGTTTCTACACAGTTTTGACTCTAACAAGTGTTTGTATTGTAAGCGTACAATACCCTAACCAGATGACGTTTCGAAAACGAATTTAGAAATACAGTCAGAATTCAATAGTTGAACGCTTTTTAGTTGGCATGCTTTTTAGTTGAACGCTCAATAGTTGGCTGACGGTTCAATTAAAAAGCATGCGTTTGTATGAGAAACCCGGTTTTTGAAAAATTCACAAAAATCTCATGGCATGCCAAGAAAAGTTTCAGTTTTTTTTGTATGGAAAAACGTGCCAACTAAAAAGCACATATTCAATACTTGGCAGGGAATCGAAGTTCAACCAGTGAGTTCGGACTGTACATCTGTTTCCAGCTACGATCGAATCTCGTGCCTTTTGCATCGGATCACGTGCCGCTTGCTTCGAATCACAGTCTACTACGACGGTGGGCTTGTCCAGTGCAATTTGACGTCGAAAAACGAAAATAGGAAGAACACTTGGTTCGACAGTTAGATCCAAGGTCCTTGAAAGAGAACAGGTCGAAGCGCTTAGAGTAAATTGACAGAAAGCCATGGGAAAATTTTGACAGTTAAAGTGAACATTGTTTATGTTTAGCGATGGACGTTGCTATGGAGTGAATGAGAGTTTGTTCAGCATTTCACATTCAATTCCTGGTAGAATATTTGAATAATTAGAATCCAATTAGAATATTACATGACTGATACAATCCAAGGATCTCATTTATCATTCGTAGCCAGGTTATAAGTAAATGACGGTATGCATATTGTACCAGTGTGTATCGATTGGATGTTTCATTTTACTCTCAGTGTTCAATTGAAAGTAAAAAGGACTTCTTTAACCCAGTTGAACATGTTAAACATTTCGTTTTTCCAGCAGGACCGTTGCAAACGGTAGTGGTTTGTGGTCACGGAATGGCAAACAATGAAAAAGGTTATCAATGTTTCTGAATACAGAGTAGACTGCAATTA
The DNA here is from genome assembly GCF_017562075.2 of Anopheles merus. Lineage (NCBI taxonomy): Eukaryota > Metazoa > Arthropoda > Insecta > Diptera > Culicidae > Anopheles > Anopheles merus. Next base: position 39,903,785 of record NC_054085.1, on the reverse strand, counting down.
CTTCTCCTTTATTGTCCAGAAGTGATTGACCGCAAGAAATTTAACCAATATAACCTTCCTAATAATAAATTCGTCCACTTTTGCGCGTTAACTATTAGCCGTTTGTTTGTAAACACTTTTTCATGAAACTGTCAAAAGCGAGCTGAAAATGGCAACCTAGCAACGGGCTTTGCATCGACCTGTTCTCCTTAATAGATCTTGGTTAGATCCATAAAAAATTGGGTGCTTTGATGATTGTTCTATTTTCTTTTTTCTATCGGCCGGGGGACATTACCAGTACTCGCTAGTGTAATTTTTATCTTTTTCTATAGTGGCGACCAGCGCAAGCTAGATGCCGGTATAACTTATGTGTCATAATGATTCATACTTGGTGTCTCATCAAGTTTCGACCAGACTACTTGTATGTCGTTGAAAATGTTGATAAACGCCTATAAATTGCAATAAAGTAGCCCAGTAATTGTTGTTGTTGGACAAATCGTCATTCATACAAAGCGCTGGGTAACATTTCTCCGCATCTTTCAATATCTATCCATCATTGGATAAAATTATAGGCTCCTCGACCCAAAAGCCACACACCATGAGTAAAACCACATACCACTTCTGCGAGCTACCCTTTAATATTCAAGGCATATTGCATTTTGTTATGGAAATTATCAAGATCTGTTAAGGAGAACAGGCCGATGCAAGGTTGCCATTTTCAGCTCGCTTTGACAGTTTCATGAAAAAGTGTTTACAAACAAAAGCTAATAGTTAACGTGGAAAAGTGGATGAATTTACTATTAGGAAGATTATATTGGTTAAATTCCTTGCGGTCAATCACGTTTGGAGAATAAAGGAGAATTTATTGCAGTCTACTATGTATTTAGATAACCTCAGTGTTTGCCATTCCGTGACCATGAATCACTACAGACACAACGGTCCTGCTGGAAGAACGAAAATTTTAACAGGTATAAAACAGCACAACTGGGTAAAAGAAGTCCTATTTACTTTTAATTAAACACTGATAGTAAAATGAAACATCTAATTGGCACACACTGGTACAATGTGCATAACATTCTTTGCTTATAATCCAGCGACGAATGATAAAATAGATCCTTGAATAAAATCAGCCATAGAACAAAGAATTTTTGCAAATTTTACACCTCTAAACCTTACAGACGTAATTTTAAATAGGTTATGGGCCCAGCACGCTTGCACTGCGCCAAGTCAGAGTATGGCATTTTCATGGGATACAGCAGCAGTTTCAAGGCGTAACGAGTTTACAACTCGAATACGAAGAAAATCATAATCAGTCAGGATGTCAAATTCCTAGACAATTGTGCAACGAATCGAGCTCCTGAGTTGGGAGAATCATTGTCTGAAGTTGATCTGGAAGAATTGTATGTACAGCCTGTCGTACAGCATCAAGAAGAATAACGTTTGGATACAATTGAAGACCGAAATGATATTGACGACCATGACGACGATTCAGTACGATGATGCTAATGGAGATGAAACTGCAGCTGTTCATCATCAACCGATCGAGTAGCTTGCCGCGCTTCCTCCACAATTAGAGGACCCACATAAGTTGGTAAGGCGCAGTGAGAGAGAGCGCATTAACCCAGGCAAGTACCGGAATTTCGTAATGAGTTGCAGTACCACGGTTAAAAGTTCTTCACAGTTTTCAAAAAAGATGCGAGATTTTGGTGAATCCTGTACCGTACTTCCGGGGATCGCTGATGAACCTAATACGTATCGAGAGGCTGTTTATTGTGAAGATACCAAACGCTGGAAAGATGCTATGAAATCAGAATTTGATGCCTTGCAAGAAAATCGAACATGGAACCTGACGAGTTTGCCTGCTAGTCGTAAACCTGCTTCGATCGTAAGAAGTGGGTGTATACGGTGAAAACCAATACAGATGACTCGGCGCAACTTGAAGCTAGATGCTGAGCTGCAGCGCATTGAGTTGAAACAGTCCATTTAAGATACTTGCGTGTACTATAAGATTAATAATGAAAGCATTCTTTTAGTAGCAGTTTACGTAGATGATTTGTTGATCTTCTCGAACAATGACAGCTGGGAGAAGAATTTAAAGAAACAGGTGACGTAGCGTTAAAGAAACAGGTGACAATGAAGGGCTTGGGTCTTGCTAACAAAGTTCTTGGAATACGTATGACCAGAGCTGATGGTGTAGCAATGCTGGATTAAGAACAGTAGATAAATGAACTTTTGAATCGTTATGGTGAAGCAGATGTGCGTATGCCAGCTGACCCAGGACTGAAAGTGAGTCTACATATGAGTCCACAGATAGAAGAAGAGCGCAAACACACGGAAAATGTACCATACCGGGAACTGATAGGTGGCTTGCAGTACTTGGAATGCTGTGAGTCACTACTGTAATGATCCTGGAAAAGCTCACTGGATTGCAGCGAAACGAATTCTTCGTTATTTGAAAGGGACGAAACCCACGAAGCTTATATTCACAGTACAAGCGATGGAAATTTCGAAGGTAATTGTGATGCTGATTGGGGCAATTGCACTGATAACCGTCATTCTATTACTGGTTATGTGATGAAACAGTCTGGAGGCCTGGCATTGCCGTAAACAATCAACAGTAGCACTTTCGACGACGGAAACCGAATACATGGCAGTTTCAGCAGTTACTCAGGAAGCTGTTTGGTGGAAAGGTTTTCGACAAGAACTGTTGGGATGTGCAGAGCCAGTGACGATTTATTGCGATAATTGGAGTGGTATCCATCTGACAGAGAAGTAAATTGGCTACTCATCAAGAAGTAAACATATCGATATACGACATCATTTCGTCAGGCAGAGCATTGTAAGAAATCTAATACATCTGAAACATGTTTGTTCTGATAATCAAGAAGCAGACTTGCTAACTAAGATACTTCCTATCAGTAAGTTTGAAGATGGACGAGTGGTCTTTGGAATTAAGTCATTTCTCGATTAAGGGAGGATATTAGAATAGTAACCATCGAATTGGAATAACCTTGGGTTATGTGACAATAAAAGTTTATTCTGTGTTACACCTACAAACCATGCATATGTAATATTCAATACAGTGCATATATCCTTTTGTTTCATTCAATAGACCTCCTGATACCATGTAAAATTGTGAAACTTTAGGATAGATTTACAAAACAGCAAATAAAAATATCATCAAAGTACCCAGTTTGTTATGGATCTAACTGTCAAATCAGGGTTTCTCCCGGATGACAATTTCAGCACGGAAAATCGGGTTGACATTTGATGCAAGTCGCTTAACATTCCGCTTTTCAGACGAAAGCGATCTCACGATGAGCAGCGTGCTGTGAGAAAAAAATGAAGGGCAAAATCAGTGCAATCATCGTCATGGTAGTCATGGCGAAAAAAGGTATTCCCCTCTTTCCACTTTTTCCACCGGTACATCCCTAGTACACTCTGACTCTTCGTTTCTATTCAGTTTATCTATTGACTTGTTGTACTGCCGTGGTTGGATTTGATCCGCAGTACATCAAGTCAAAACAGCTTTATTAAACATGTAAACCATTGAAGGGATCGAAATCTAGGATGTTTAAAAGGCACTAGTAGACACATCCAAACTTGGAGAAGAAATAGATCAACGCACCAGTAAAATTATTGACGATGATATCGTGTTACCTTGGATGATTGCATGGTGTTCAAGGAACAACAAGGAATGATGAAGAGCAAATGATGGAGAGTGCAAGTAATGAATTTTGTTTTCGTGAATTGTGGAAACTAAATTTGATTCTTTTTGAATGGTACCTGCAATCACTGATTTAGGATCCAGGTTAGACAAAGAAAAAGGATTTGAAGAGAAAATTTGAAAACAGAATGTATAAATCCTTTAAATGCAAATAATGACTGAAGCAATTCCAATGTGACTAGCAGTTGAAAAGGAGTGTACGCTCTCTAAGCATGGATGGATTTGAAAATAACGGAGGATGATGTAAGAACACTGCAAAACAGCACATGTTGTGTAAATGTGGCCAGCCGGCTCTGTCTCTCAATTTACACTACAAACATTAAAAGCACGTGATTTTATGTAGTTTTTATAGGGTTCTTTGCCGGGTGTTATTTTCAAGCTTAATAGGCAGGCCTTTAGGTTTTAAGCCTTTCTGTGATTCATAGGAATGTTTTAGAATTGTGCATGCAGGTCAAAACTACAAAATACATCACGAATAAATATAATTATACAATTTTTTTAATGTATAGATTAGATGTGTATTTCCTTCAATTTTAATGTGTATTCAGTTGTTTAAGCGTCCAACATCTGTGTCGGCCAGGGGCCCCAAAACCATCCGCTCACAAGTATAATTGCTACTCAATCCTTATCTGGTTAGGATATTTGATACAATCCCCTGCTAGACGCTTAAATCAAGCCTCTACTTTCGTGTGACCGCTTAGGGCCTCCACTCTTCTTAATCCGCGATTGCTAACAATCACACACAATCAAAACATGGCCTTTCATGAAATATTAGATGGTGTTGCGGCCCCGTCGCACTCGTGTCCTTCGCCATTATTTAGATGATACAAACATGGCCTTTCATGAAATATTAGATGGTGTTGCGGCCCCGCCGCAGTCGTGTCCTTCGCCATTATTTTCGCCTTTTGTGGACCATTATTTTCCGTTTTAAATTCGACTCGATGCGTATTCTCTCTAGGTATTTTTAATCCATGTAATATTCCTCTTTTTTTTGAGCCGGTCTCATGGTACAGTCGTCAACTCGTACGACTTAACAACATGCCCGTCATGGGTTCAAGCCCCAAATAAACCGTGCCGCCATACGTAGGACTGACTATCCTGCTATGGGGGGAAATCAATAAGTCAATGAAAGCCAACCCCACAAGTGGGTTGGCAGGTCTTGGCCGGCATCGGTTGTTGAGCCAAAGAAGAAGAAGAAGAATATTCCTCTTGATTTTCAATGTTAATGGTCATCGCACAACTGGGAATCTTCTTCATCGTCAAACGTTGGTTTATTTTTTGTCGATACCTGTGATGGAGGAAGAATCATCCTCTGCAATTTAAAAACTTTTTTACATTGACAATAGCACTCTGTAGGGTATTTTACACTTACGTAGAGGCTGTAAATCAACTATTGGGACGGGAAATGTTCATCATCTTCCCAAGTTTGATTTTACGTTTTCTTCAAAGCATCGTGTGTCCGGTACAACATTTTACTATATTTTAACTGGTTTGGGATATTTGATATGCTATTTCAACAAAAGAATCGAGAAATGTAGCCCGCGGACAATTATTGCACGTTTTACAAATGTAAACAATTCGTTGATGCTCCAATGTTCTCCTCAAACCACAACATAATGGCGGCTCGATGTGGAGAAGATATTTTTACTCACTCCTAAATCCAACCTCATCATGATTTCATCATGTGAGCGGCTGTTGCCCGATCATCTCATTAGAGCAATAATCGGCGATATATTTACTCACCATACAAACAAAATCATCTCTCTCTCTGAGGTACTTGTTCCGACGCAATGCGTTGCGATTTTGCCAAAATGTATGGGATTTGACAGAAGCATGCGTTAACGACGCACGACGCAGCGTCAAAGTAGAACAAATTCTATTTCGACGCACGTCGTGATGCGTCTGTCAAAATGATTTTACCATATCGGGTGAAAATCGATATTTTTTCACGTTAAATTGTTTCGAGCGCAGTTTTGCGTGTAATTGGACTACTAAATAATTTTATAAATAAAACAAAATAAATGTAGAGAAAGTAATTTCGTAATTGCTGCAAAACAGGTGTGTGCGGGTCAGTATGCAATATGCAATAAAAAGCGTAAACATGCTTTGAACTGTTTTGAGCCCAACTGGAAATGATTTTACAGTTGTAATTTAACAATATAATCACTTCAGAACCTATAAATAATACGCATTATTGCTGTTTGTTGATGTTTTTAAAATGTGTTGACACATCCATGCAGAACGCAGCGAACAGATACCAGCGTGCGTCACGCAATGCGTTGCGATACGCTGCGTCGGAACAAGTACCAAACCCTCAGCGAGGGGAAAAACAAGTCTGCTCAGTACGCAGGAGGAAACGATGATAGCCTCTCAGTATGGATTAAAGCTGCTGTCATTGAGCTCGCCATAGTGAGAGCAGGCTGGATTGTCATTTGGGCAAATCGCACTGGACAAGCCCACCTGATATATAAACTCACTTTGGTGAAAGCTTGCGTTCCCTTAGCACTGTAAACAGATTGAAGATATAAAAAATCCAATGGTAACGGAACACGATTCTACCGTAGCAAAGTGGGTATAGGGACTAGGTGGGCTTATAGGATTGGCGGGAAGACTATATTGGACGAACGAATGACAGGAGGGGATTCGATTGTGATACGTAGTTTTTCACCCATACTACGACACATCAACCAAACCAGCCATTGGAATTCAGACGCATACATAAACAAATGATCGAATCCCCTCCTGTCATTTCGTTTTCATTTTTCTACAGTACGGCTGTCAAATTGTTCGGGATAAGCCCACCTGTATAATAAACCCACTTTGCTACCGTAGCGGCACGCATTCGATCATTGTGGCCTGCGATTCGAAGCATGTTTCGATGCAAACAGCATGAGATTCGAACGTAGCTGGAAACGGGTGTATATAAAATAGTTGTGGGTGATGCAATGTTATCGAATTTTTTTTTTCTTTGGCACAACAACCGCTGTCGTTCAAGGCCTGCCTGTACCCACTAGTGAAGTGAGCTTGGCTTTCAGTGACTTATTGTTACCATAGCAGGATAGTCAGTCCTACGTATGGGAGCACGGTCTATTCGGGGCTTGAACCCATGACGGACATTTTGTTAAGTCGTACGAGTTGACGACTGTACCACCAGACCGGCCCAAATCGAAAATATTGGTTATCGAAAATATTGCGTAATATTCGAAAAATATCGAAAAGTGCGATTCGAAGTAGGAGGCACATGAGTCAATGCATACGGCATGAGATTCGAACGTAGCTGGAAACGTGTGTATATAAAATAATTGTAAGTGATGTGATGTTATCGAAAATATTTAAAGCAAATAAAGTACTAGTCACTTCTGAGTTAAAAGTAAAAATAATAATCATATTTGATGTTCTCTAGATAATATTTTGATTATAATCTATAAAATAGTTCACCAACTTACCTTCTCCAGGACTCATTATGAAGGCATCTTCATTTGGCTGCGATGCAGTTATCCGGGTTGTAGTCTGTAAAGCATCTATGTCTTGGGATGCAGTGACGTTGATACTTATAGAGAATATGCAATAGAATAAAAGTGCTTTTCCGAATGACGACATTTTTTTCCATCGCCACCGTTTCCACAAACTAGAACGATTATGTTTCCTTGCACCCGACAGGTACTCATTTGCAAAGCATTGTACAATGCTCCATCGACTATCATTGGCTACATAGCAACCACTATCACTCTTTTTATCCTTATGATAATCTTTAACAGTATTGTTAAACCAATCACTATTGCTTGTACTGTTACCATCATTTGCAGCAGTAACAATGCTGTTGTTGATGTCGTACCAATATGTACACTTACAAATAGGAAGATAATATGAACCAAATAAGCTCGGAGATAGCCTATAATATGACTCCTTATTATTATTTTTCAAGTTCTGCCACAGACACTCACTTCTTAAATCACATTCATTAAAAAAATTATTTGGTGCACCGTTTGTGCTCCACAGTTCCGTTTCACTCATTGTGGATGTTTAGGATTTTTTTTCTTGACATTCAATCACCGTTTTCTGGATAGTCTTTAATTTCAGCATAGCGCTTAACATGTGCGGTACAGACACTCCCATTTTTTGGTGAACGATTTGATTACTTTGAAAAAGATGAAGCCAATTCAGGGCTTGGCTATGGTTGAACATTTCCTTGTTGTTTGGAGCGGTTCAATAATGAACTTTTGATTTTTATTCGGTATAACGCACGTAGACACACATTGTTACCACACGAAGCAAATTGATACATTTCTTCCATACATCCCATAGTATCATGATGTTAAACTTGCGAGTGCGTATTTTGTTCACATATAGCACGTTACTAGACCATGGTCTAGTAAATATACACGATTACCACACATACAGGATTTCATTAAATCATTTATAATGGTGAAAATACCGCCACATATTCATTGTAACACTTTCTTCCATTGTTTATGAATTTTCTTCCGTAAGTCGTGTAGCACACTTCACATTGAACACTCTAGGTATTCACTAACAACACTAAAATATTATATTAAAGCAACACCATCTCTATGCGAAGAATTTGCTGTTATGTGTGATTCGTACTGCTTCAATATGTAGCTCCGTGCGCCTACATTTTCAATAAAAAAATATCTTTAAAAATATAAAAGCAATTAACGAAAACAAAATGAATCACTCACAACCATTACACTTAAGGTATTAACTATCATTCTATAAAATTTTCAAATATTATTTTTCTGTTCCAAACACATGAACGATTTATGAATAACCCCATTTACACCTACAAACTGTTCGCAATAGTGCATGCATGTGTACTGATGAGTGCCAATTCGAAATTTGTATGAAAGAGTTCGTAGTTCGTTATCATTACCACCAAGCGCCTAAAACACCTCAATTCATTTTATCGCCAAAACGGATTCCTTCTAATAACTTGAAATTTGAGAACCAAATTTTTCATTGTGTCGGCGAAGTTGTAAAAATAAGTTTGATTTATAGAAATGTTGAGTCTCGCGACTTCATTCCTCTATTAGTTTATGAAGATTGTTCTAATCAGCATTTTGCATTCTGTGTTAATGCTACAAATAATAACATAATTATCTACATTCTCGAAAGTTATATAGGCACATACATTGTATACTTGTATACAAGGTACAAACATACTCCCACAACATATATGATCATGTGTGCTGCACAAATGTGTGGCATACTGACTTGAGTTTATTTTACGCTTTTCTGGATCTACTTGTTCATAAAGGCGAGAGTTTCCCCTGCCAATTGCTGTCATTTGGAAGAGTTTTGTATGACTACATATGAAATGTGCCAGTGTGTTATAGATTTTATGTTCAGAATTTTATCAAAACGTTCATTTCAAAAAAATATTTGTGCTCATATTATTTATTCTTAAACATGTTATACAACAAATTTCCAATTCTGATGAAACGTGTGAATCCTGAGAATAAAATCGATCGATACATAATGTAGTGAAAATACGGTCGAAGCCGTAATAATGTTAACTGAAAAAATAAAAAAAATCCAATTGTGTCGAATCTGGCTTATTTTGAAAAATAAGTTAAGTAGCAAATGCAATCGTGTAGGTTTTGAAGCCTCTCTGAGGGATAATAGAGGCTCTACTATTCCACTTTTATCCGAACACGATTCTATTCGTGTAGAGTGGTAACATGTGGACTCGGACTAGTTCCAAGGGTCCCAAAGGAAACACGGACTAGTTCCAACTCCTCGTACAGATGGTGGGACATGGCAAATGAGGCGACATATGAGCATCTCACGAAACACGAATTGCCTGACCGCCGGTGTGTTCCCGATGCTAAACAAAAATGTCACGAGGCCTTCCAGATGTTTAGGGGCATAGCCGCGAGGCAGTCACCCTGCCACATATATGAACAGACTAGAGAAAGTTAAGAGAGAACATAAAGCGGATCTACCGACTTTACGCTATGCTCCACGAAAAGGGGTCAGGGAACGTACGCGGAGACGGAGCCTTCAAATAACTGGATGATGCCCTAGCCAAACTATCGAACTATCAAAGAGGATTCCGAAACGTATAATCAACAACTGATCAGATCATCACCATGCTTCAAATTTTGGAGTAGACGACAGAGTACAGAAACACGTACCATTTCTTCATTTACTTCAAAGCTGCATATGATAGCGGAGCCTTCAAATAACTGGATGATGCCCTAGCCAAACTATCGAACTATCAAAGAGGATTCCGAAACGTATAATCAACAACTGATCAGATCATCACCATGCTTCAAATTTTGGAGTAGACGACAGAGTACAGAAACACGTACCATTTCTTCATTTACTTCAAAGCTGCATATGATAGCATAGCCAGGGTAAAACTATATGACGCTATGGGCTCTTTTAGAATCCCGGCTAAACTGAGAAGGGTAGTTAATGACTATGACCATCGTCACATGCCAGGTGAAGGTGGATGGAAAACTCTCTGGGTCTTTTGCTACCACCTAAGGTCTGCGCCAGGGGTATGGGCTTGCCTGTCTCTTATTCAACTTGGCGATAGAGGGGGCCATCCGTGACTCGAGGGTGGAGACTTCTATAAGTCAACTCAGATCCTGGCAAGCGCTGATGATATAGACATCATTGGTCTGCGGATCTTCTATGTAGCAGAAACCTACCAAGAGATTGAGCAGGCGGCAGAGATTGCAGATAAACGAGGCAAACTGATGGTGGCAACATCAGCAGCCCTACCAATAAATAATCCAAATCTACGTAGACGTGACGTACAGATATGTGAACGCACTTTTGAAGTCGTCCCAGAATTCACTTATCTCGGTTCAAAGGTCGGCAACAACAATAGCATAGTAGTTGAATTGCGCGCAATGATGTTGGCTGCTAAAAGATCATTTTACAGCCTGAAAAATCAGTTCCCCTCAAAGAACCTGTCACGACGGACAAAGCTGGGACTATATAGCACTTATATAGTACCAGTACTCACATGTGCCTCTGAGACATGGACTCTTTCCAAATCTGACGAAACCCTCTTAGCCGCGTTTGAGAGGAACATGTTCAGAAGGGTTCTTGGCCTCGTATGTGTGGAAGGACAATGGAGGAGCCGCTATAACGACGAGCTATACGAAATGCACCGCAGGACTGAAGCCCGCAATAGTTGGTTTCCATACTGTGGATCATATGCATGTTATGCACCTACCATGCGACATATAAAGATATATATATATATATATATATATATATATATATATATATATATATATATATATATATATATATATATATATATATATATATAAATATATAAATATATATATATATAAAGATATATATATATATATATATATATATATATATATATATATATATATATATATATTATATATATATATATATAAATATATATATATATATATATATATATATATATATATATATATATATATATATATATATATATATATATATATATATTATATATATATATATATTATATATATATATATAAGATATATATATATATATATATATATATATATATATATAAGATATATATATATATATATATATATATATATATATATATATATATATATATATATATATATATATATATATATATATATATACCATTTCAAAACATTTTTAAACCTGCCAGACTATAAGAAAATATGTTTTTTTCAATAAACAATATTCTATACTTTTGTGCAGGATAACTCTAGCTTATTTTCACCACTTTTACTCACAGATAGCACAGATATTAAAATACACATGCACAACTTAGATGGTTGCTATTATAAGCTCATGGCGAACTAGTTCACATTTCTAAAGGCATGAATATAGGCACATAAATAATTAGATAGCGCAGGTTCATTAGGAAAAAAATAGTTTACAATCGTAGCGTACTGAAACGCAGCACACATCAATTTTCCTTGAAGAAATAAAATGCAATGTGTAAAGATAATATTTCTACATTTTAAGCACACTTAAGCGATGATATCACACGATCTCCATCCAAAACATCTCCAAGTTATCTACCACCTTAGAGCGGGCATTACAACTAAAATACGGATGTTTTTGGTTTTGCAACAGTCCGAACAAATTAGAACTAGCAGCACTTCAATGATTGTTAAAAATAAAGTTTTTCCATCTTTTGTAAAGGTAAACTCTTTCGTAGTTTTTATACGTTTTGCTACTGACAGTGAACTGATTAATGTTTCAGAGGAATACAGAGAATTTTACAAAATATTCTCCAGTCTACAATTTATTGAATACTTTCAAGAATGATCCCATCTCCCGTCCACTTCTATAATATTTGTGATGGCTTTTGGCAGCTTCTTCTCCCAAGACGCCAATGCATACTTGTGCATACATCGCTGCGGCGCCCCTCGCAGACCAGTGGCGTATGATGGAAAGAGCCTTCAGCACTGCAGCCGAAGTTAAAATTGGCCGCTTACCACGTAGAGAGAAAAAGAAATGGTTCAACGAAGAGTGCAAACGAACACTAACCGAAAAGAATGCAGCGCGCTCCCGCATGCTACGGTATGGCAGCCGACAAAACGCGAAAAACTACAAACGACTGAAGGTACAGCCAGCGCTGCAAAATATCATGATAATCACTACCCAAGCGCAATAAACATATCCGTGGTAGCTTGATGTTCATTGCAGAAACTGAATGAAAATGCATCATGACAAGCCGAATGCGATGTTCGAGTGCTTGAGTCAAACCCGATCCTTTGACTAGACAAGCTGAGCTTAATACCGGCAATCATAATCAATATTTTTGGCTGTTAAACAGTGCTGCCAAATGCCACTGTTTCAGTCACCAACACTCATGACTGAAACGAAGCTTAAATCAGCTCACGTACACAACTGCGATCATCAGAGGTGAGACTCTAACAGTTGGAGACCCAATCACGTGCTTAGTGACATTTTGTTTAGCACCCATTGTTTGTTTAGCGGCACTAACTTGGTCGCGATATTTTCTGTCAGTGATAATCACGACATTCTTAGAATATACTAAGCGTGTGGTCCCAATAAAAAAAAGAGAATGCTTTCCCGTTCTATCTGCTTTGACCTAAGTGCCACAAATCAACTAAACGTCCACTAAACGACCACTAAACGGGTTCTAAATGACGCAAGCTCTCTACCTAAACGGAATATAGAAAGTCTTCGTTTAGCAGACGGCGAAGAACGTCTTTGTACTGATAATATGGTTTCGCATTGAAGTTATGCATCGCTAGAACTAGAACGGCAATACGATTGTTTAATTACTAAACTCCACTGTGAACCATTTGTACAGAAGCAAGTAGGATTTGAATAATGGTCGATGGTGTTGATACCCATGTATCTAACCACACGACCATTCACATAGGTTTATGCTAGGAAGGTTAGAAGGCTATATAGGTCATGATTAGATGAAGCTTGTCAAAACACATTGCAAGAAAAGGACAGCAATATAATGATGAGTCGCCATCTATTGAGCAAACCAGTGAAGCTATGGAGCTTTCTTTTTTTTCTATGGATATTTGATTTTCCAATCATTTAATCTGTGGCGCTTGGGGATGGTCTGTCGTGTCAAACTCAACGAGAAAACATGCTAATTTTGTTACTTGGAATAACTTGCATATTTAACGCTTTGGCGGTGTGTTCGAGATGGAGCATGGAGGAGAAGGATGAACCACGAGCTTGCTGAGCTGTACGGCGAACCAAGTATCCTGGGACATCCAAGTATCGATTGTGGGCATGCATTTTGTTGACTTATTTCAACGTTTTTGATCAAACATAAGTTTTTATCTTATTCCAAACATGCCTGTTGAATACTTCATCTTGATTGTGGGGAAATAAAAATGCACGATATGTATAGTTATTAGTTTTTCTTCTTCAAACATAAATTCTTTCGCGGACCACATCTGTTTACTCCATGGACCACAAGTGGTTCGCGGACCACAGGTTGTAGACCACTGGTTTAGAGTATCACCTTTGATTATCATATTTGAGTACGTGATGCTGACATGGATCTCAACCTAACTGTCATAATATTCAATAAAAGCTCGTAACGCTGTCATTATTTTGTTTCAGTTGGATTTTTTATGAAATTTACAGAGATATTTTGCAGAACTGGTAACTGTACACACAAAAAACTGTAGAAACTGTAACTGTAAAAAAAGTCATGACAAAATGACTGACCAAGCGTTGGTTGCTAAAATGTCACCAAGCATGTATTGAAAACACCAACTGTTTGAGCATCACCTCTGATTATCACAATTGAGTACGTGACGCGGACATTGATTTTGCTTCTTCTTATTTAGCGAGAAGGATTGAAGAGTCAAACGAACAGCTGCTGGAGCAGCTATCTCATTCGGGGTACACCCACTTGTTTACAGAAGCTTGAAAGAGGCACGGAGCGGGGTTGCTCCTAATACCGCAATGTTCCGGGATGTGGTAGGAGGTAAAAATATGTACACAAACGCCGATTCGTGGCAGGTTCGATCAGGTTAGTTTATGAATGATTTAATTTTTTAACTGGAGCAGAAATATTTTAAAATTTATCAACTTAACTATAACTCATTTCAAACAGAAAAAAGATAAGAATACGATACAACCCATCTTTGTTATTAGATAATTGGTAAAATCCAATATGGGGGCACGTATTTGTCAAAAGAATACACTCCGGATGATAAACATTATTCCAGCGACAGGATGAAATTTCAGCTTGTTGGCTTGAAATAGAAAACGGGTGGTTTATATAAACATGATACCACAAAATTTAAACTTGCTTGGGTTAGATAAGTGGTTTTGAACCTTTTTGAAGCTCTTGTTTATTGTGTATAGCACAATAAATAACCTGTGTAAACAGGTTAAACGCAGTGTACAATATCATGACGGATCAATAGAATATTTTAGGTTAGTGCCAGTCGAATAACAAGTAACGCTGATTAAACTTACGGACCATCGCAGTCATAGGGTCATTCTCGCTGTAATCACGTCTTGTAAGGTAATGTCTTGGTCCTGTGGTTCAGTCGTCAACTCGTAGCAGCTTTAAGACACATAAGATCTTTCCAAACCATTCAGTATGCGGCCCACATGTCATCAAAATAACGTCTTCTTCTTTTTTCTTGTTGGTGCATCGACCTGCGGCCGGCCTATAAACGCTTCGTACATTCTTATCTTCAAGCAACCGGATTTCTTGCTATCGGGGTTGGTTAAAATGGGAACCTATCCCAAGATGTCTTGTAGGAGTCGGAGCATCCATCGAAATGAATATCTACTGAACGCGGTCCTGTCGGCCTATAAAGGCTTTCGAAACTTTTCGAATACCGCGCAGCTGAACAGTCCTTGCGACGGAAGGATAGCCCGGAGGCTTGAGCCCACAACGGATATGTCCTCTATAAAAAAAACCTATCATCAATAAATAAACTGTCAAATCTTATAAAGCTTGCCCCAAAATGAAACAGTACAAATTTATTTATAAAATTAAATAAAAATAAATTAGATCGACTGGCAAGATACATACGCACTCAGGAGATGTAAGTTATAAGGCTTGATCAGTTATACAAGAGAATTTTAGAAATATTACCTAAAAATCAGTTACTAACGTTTGAACATTCTACAATTAAGCGAGGGAAAATGGAACAAATGGTAATAATCAATAGGTAACTTTATAGGCCGGCAGGACCGCGTAGGTCGTTACGCAAAATAGAAATAGTATGTATTACGAGATGTCGTCTGATCCCTATGGAATTCGCTTATTTCAATTATACCTATCGACGGTTCCCAAACTATATTCAAATTAGATGTCGTATCTAAATGAATCCGTCCCCAAACTATATTCAAGTTAGATGTCGTATCTAAATGAATCCGGTTTATACATGTATTTGTTATTCCAAGTCTTTTTAATGAAATAACATACAAAATATTAAGACTCTTTATGAGCTAAAGGAGGAGTTCTTTCAAGCATAAGCGGTTCGGCGCACTGAGGATGCGTTCATGTGAGAAATGGAACTCTGAGCCGGCGTCAATCGACCGTACTTGGTGTCAACGACCTTATAAACGTGTATACAAACAGACTCACACATATGAACGTATACATACAAACACATCACCTTGCTTTTTCACACATCCCCACCCTTCATGAGGCACGCTAAGCCCGAACCTGGAACAATTCCAACGCGAGAGCAATTACTTTGGGAAATGAGGGGAAAATATGGGAGAACGTGCAAGAGCAGTAAGCTAAAACCGTGTTTTGAAAGTTGCTTGTCTGTAAGCGAATTTCTCTCCTAAAATAACACAAAGAAACCATTTCATGAACATAAAAAAGTGGTAAGTTTAAAGCATTGTTGTTTACTTTAATATCATCTGTTGAAATGTTTTATAAATTTGTCAAAATTATAATATGACATTTCGTTCCAGATTAATGCAATATCTTGCAAGAATAATAATAATAATAATAATAATAATAATAATAATAATAATAATAATAATAATGATAATAATGATAATAATAATGATAATAATAATAATGATAATAATAATAATAATAATAATAATAGTAATAATAATAATAATAATAATAATAATAATAATAATAATAATAATATTAATAATAATAATAATAATAATAATAATAATAATAATAATAATAATAATAATAATATCAATAGTAGAACTGATAATAATAATATCAATAATAGAACTGATAATAATAATAATCATAAAAGAACTAATAATAATAATAATAATAATACAGGGTTTATCAGCATAATAAACAACTGTCCACTTGTTTATAACAATAGTCGTTTTGAATAGACACCGCTGTCTACCACTTCACTTGCTCACACGTCAGATGGTGTAAGCTACTCTGTCCAATTCAATAACACAATTTTCGCCTTCGATTGCACAACGGTCGGATTCGGCACGGTTTCTAGTGGTTCTTTTATAATTAACAAATTTAATGTTTTGATTTATTGAAATGTATGGTTTATACTGCATATTGCTTGAATAAAAGAAACGTGTTTGAAAATGTTTGGTTTTTGCAAAATTTGTCCCATCAAAACAAACTGTGCCGAATCTGACAGTTGCTAATCGAAGGCAAAAATTGTGTTATTGAATTGGACAGAGTAGATATCTCACCTGTCAAATAGTTCATTTCGCTGTATATTTCACCTCATGTAGCCGCACGGTTAGAGTGACTGTAAAAACTGCCAGCAAACAAACCAAAAATAAGCAACGTAAAATTAATGATTCAAAAGGCTTTTGAATACCTATCTTAGGAAAGTGAGAGTACTGTTTTAAATGTTTTAATGTTTTAATGTTAAATGTTGTTTCTACATATTTTCTATATATTTTCCAAAAGAAAAAATATTGTGAGTGTACGAGCAGTTTTTGTGAAACTACTGCACTAGCCTGCCCAATACTGGAACATTAGCCCTAGTTCTTAACGGCCGCAATCATAAGCACGCACATTACACTAAGATGACGACTTAACAGCATGCTCGTCATGGGTTCAATTAAAGTAGGTAGCCGCTAACTGAGAGGTTAAATTTGTGAGAAAAATGCATATTTGCTATGAATTTCTCTTCGTAAGATTACGGATGTTTCATGTTTTGACATTTAAGCGTTTTTTAACTTATAATCACAAAACAAACTAAACTCCTGTGAAACACATCCAGTAAGCGGTCACCTACTGTATCATACAAACCGTCCCCCAGTAGCAAGGACCAATTTTGTCAGCGTGGTATAAGTCTGGGAAGCCTATATAGGACGACATGTCCGCGTAGGTCGTTATGCCAAATAGAAGAAAAGAAGAATTGAGATGATCAAATCAGATCAGAATGAAACCATTAGCGGAACTTGGGGCAAGTGTGCCACCTGAAGCATTTCAAGTTATAACTCACTAAAACGTGTTTTTCAAAAGCCGATTTAAATCTCATAACCATTTTACATCTATTTCCTCACTTATAAATGAGTTTCGCTTCAAAAAAGTGCAAACAAAACAGTTTTTGAAGCGTTTTAAAAAGGGTCCAAAAAGACGTTATTTTTTGGGCTATGGGGCAAGAGTGCCACTCGTATGGGGCAAGACGGCCACCTGGTTAAAATAACCGTGTTTCTTAGATAATTAGAAATTATTACGTTTGTACCACTAGTGTATGTATTCCTACATGTATTTAGTCCTCAATGAACCCTTTTTGACCACCAACTGTACCACAATATGGTTTGTTACTGTTCTGTTTTTCTGACGTGGAATCCGCTCACAATAGCGCACCATACCGCTGTACGCTACAACAATGTTTACATTTTTGACAGCTCGCGCCTATGAAAGATAGTTGCACACTTGCCCCAAATAGAGATGGCTCTTTTGCCCCAAAAGTTGTAACATTTTTGAAATTGAATTTTTCAGTGATAAAAAGAAAGTTTTTTTCAACTAAACCCACAAAAAATTTCACGTTTTCTCAGCTATACGGTGATGTAAATATTTTCTCGGTTGATTGTTCGCATGATTTTTGAGAGCTTATTTGGTTGGATTAAAAAATTGTAATATTCTGCTCAATTTTGAAACTCAATATAAATCAGTTTAAAACAATGGGAAATATCGATTGGTCTGTATGAAATTAGGCTCAGAATACCTAGTCATTGGAAAGCAACCAACTGTATACATAATTGATCATTAAACTAAAGTTTTTAAGGAAAAATGCTTGGTGGCACTCTTGCCCCGTATGGCACACTTGCCCCAAATTCCGCTACCTCCAACCCAGGTAAGCGGTAACATGTTGATATTGCTTCTATATATTCAAAGCCCATGAACATATTTATATTTAGGTATGGTTTATTGGTTTCTGCATGCAACTGCCTTGTAAATATTCATATGATAAATTAACTGAAATGCAACACTAATGTCACTTAAGGCTTTTAGCTGTCAAACTATTTGTATTGGGTTTTGGTGGGAACAACCTTAAATTAATTTTTCATAATCGTTATGCTATTAAAATGATCCAAAATCAGACGAAACCCTCTTAGCCGCGTTCGAGAGGAAGATGCTCAGAAGGATACTTGGCCCCGTATGTGTGGAAGGACAATGGAGCAACCGTTATAAAGATGAGCTATGCGACATGTACGGCGACCTTACTGTCGTGCAACGTATCAAACTCGCCATGGTCCGGTGGGCTGTCCATGTTTTACGCATGGAAACGGATGACCCAGCCCGTAAAGTATTTTTAGGTTTTTTTTTTCTTTTTTTTTTAGCATCAGAAAAATCGCAATAAGATAAAGTACTGAAAAATGTACATGCATCTGGGGCTATATACGCAAATTCAAAACACACATGAACTGGATCAAATCAACAGAAAGAGACGAATGCAGCTCAAATGCTCAAAGTCTCTAAAAGCAAAACAAACAATAATCAAGGTGCGTGGCAGTGCTGCTTCATCCGATCCGATCATTTCACGGTAACCTAAGCGGGCCTCCCCACGACGCGAGTCTGGCGCAACTTCGTCAATTATGGCAGACCCTTGCGTCCTCTTATACCGCACCGTCAAATAATGTTTTGTTGTTTATGCACAAAGTATAAACAAAGTTATTTCACTTTGTAAAATTTACAGACCCGTTTAGAGGATCAGTGATCCTCGATGCTCATGAAAATTAATCGTTCAATTAAACATAGAGCGACAACGTCTCGCACGACAAAAAAGTAGCTCAATATTGCTAATTTTCGATGAATTGCTATGTAACATTTCACTCCACGTAGATAAAAGTAGCTCATTTCATCCAGTGCGGATCGGATGTGTAAACAAACTGGATAATCTGACTGTTTCGAATGAAGCCGAAATATCTAGACAATTAGCTCTGTTTGCAAAATAGAGCTACTTTTTTGTCGCGCGCGACGTTATCGTTCTACGTCTATTTGAACGGTAACTTATACCATCAAACATTTACATTTGACCACATATTCATACGAATACCTTTAATTCATTGACGTCGAATCATGATATTTTATAAACAATTTGGAACAATTCATAATATATACTATGTATCAAATGACATTAATACTTTCAGTCTGGCTCGAGAACTGGTCACACTATTTACAAAGAACTGCGAAAGTTTCAGTGTATCATCAATATAGTAGGCCACTGTACGTACATTAACAACCGTATGTCGTCCATTATCAATCATCTATCAGCAACATGAATTCGAATTGAAAGTGCTTCGCATACCCAGACTATATGCAACTAATCAATAAGCCATTTAAAAACATGAGCAGAAAAAAAATTCGGCTGAAACCCCACGGAAGCACAATCATATAGAGGATTTCTCTAGCCAGCTCAACATCGAAAATGAACAATTCAATCCCGTAAAATACATTTCAATAATAACGATGGACATTGATTTGACAATTTTGAATAGGGATTTTACGGATTGGAAATTAAGCTTACAGTGTTGAGCTGGCTAGAGAAAAACTGTAAATCAAATACGAATAAAAACTTATGCCAAGTCGAATATAACTCGGAAATCAATTGTAACTAACAACACACTATGTAACACTCAAGCTTACAGTGTTGAGCTGGCTAGAGAAAAACTGTAAATCAAATACGAATAAAAACTTATGCCAAGTCGAATATAACTTGGAAATCAATTGTAACTAACAACAACATACCATACCTTACTGATATAAAATTATTAAATTACTTAAAAAGTTTTTTTTTGCAACTTGGACTATTTTTGCTACTTTACGTTTAATTTAATTGGTACTTTATGGTTGCATGATAATATGTTTTGTTTTGAGCGCTCAAACGTTTGTATCACCACTTACAATGTACCTTTGATGTCAACCCCAATACACCAATCAAGTAAACGCACAAACACACTCTTTCGGTGGGAGCATTCTTGAAAACCATCAAACTCCTGTTTCAGTGTGTTATACACACCAAGCACAAACCGTTTTCTCATGTAAAGGTGGTTAATGGGGTACTTTAATATAATTGAATAATTATTAAAGCTGTGCGCATCACCAACGATGTAGTACCATAAATTTAAAGTTAACATTTACAAATATTCCCCGATATACATCATACTCGATATACGCGATTTAGTTATCAGGGATATTCTAAATTTGGGGCCCTTTCCGTTGTAAGTAATTGTTGTATTATCGAGGCTGAAATTTCATCTTGTCAGCTGCATGCATTGTATAGCAGTTTTCGGGCAGCTATCTAAGTGTGTATAATATACAGGTTGGCTTATCCCAAGGTGTATGAATTTAGAAGGCTGATTTTTATCGCTTCTGCTTATGAATAAAGATTTTAAGAGTGTTTTGAGTATTCGTCAAGTCTCAAGAAAGCTTGTTTAAACAAAAGTTTTCACCCATTCTGTTAAAAAGTGATATTCAAATTTGGTTTTAAAAAAACATGTTATGAGACCACTTGGACTACATACACTTTGATTCTAGATTCCACCACGTCATCTCTTTGATGCACCTTGGGGTAAATGTAAACAACACCGTGTTTTCGAGCAGGTACTCAAATCTAAATCTAGCTTTGTGGCTATAATAATCTAGACTGAAAATTGCAGGCTAGTTTTTTGTGTGGTTTTGTATGAAGTGTTTACATGATTTCAGCCTCCAACTGTCAAACTCCATACAAAAAAATGACTAGAATCGTGAAGGGCCCCTTTGACAGTTTTTTGGTAAATTTTACTGATTTGACTCATCAACTATCAAATGCAAAATAAATTCAAGTTTGGTTGAATTTTAAAACCCATTTTAAGAGGTAAAAAAATGTAATCTTCAGTTGTAATCCAACCATATAATTAATGTAGTGGCTAAAACCTAAGACTTAATGCGAAAGTAAAGTAAAATAAGCAATAATTTCACTGAAAACCTCGAAATTTCATATGCGCAAACATTCTAGATACGCTAGTGCCTCCGGTCCACAATAATAGCGTATATCAGGAAATACCTGTACAAACCTTTTGTAGCAACTAAATCAAGTATTGGCGTCATATGTTCAAAACATACTATGAAAATTTTACGCCTAACCACATCGTAGTATTCTAGATTTTTTGCCCAACCATTCATGATCCCGCTCAATAAAAAGAAAGAGTAAAAGAAAAGGAGAGAACTGAAAACATTACACCAACACCATATCACTTTCCAACCACCAATTTCACAAACACACATGCGCGGGTGGCATTAGTGTTGGAGCCAGGAACCCATTGATAAAAATACTCATCGTAACGCGTCACACTCACTCGCTCACTCACTCACTCAAACACACACACGCGCGCGCGCGCATAGAAAAAGACATTGCTCAATCTAGAAAACAGAAACACAATCTTCTTAACATTTCTGCCAAGCAACATGTGCTATGCGTTATGAACTGAATCTGGTGTGCCATCAATTCCATCTTATTCATGACATATATCTAATACATGGACTGGTGACAATAAACAATTCAAAATTCAACTAATGATATCCATGCGTAATAGCAGATATTGAATTCCAAAGCAGTGACGGAAGCAAAATTATAACGGAAATAATGCGTACCCATTCCGATAAGCATTCACTAACACAAAGGAACACGGCACGCACTACGAAAGAGGACAAGACGGAATCCATCTTTTTCTGGTAATAAGGGGAATTGCTTCATTAGCACGACACATTCTCTCACACATACTATTGTATACAATACGTTTCGTTCCACTGAATTTGCGTCGTCGGTAAAAGAAGAATTACACATGTTTGCATACAATAATGCTGAACAAATGATATTGGATGTTGCTTCCGTCATTTGGAATGTTCTGTTTTAAGAGCTTCTTCAAACTTTTTTAGTTCACTGCACAATTTGCTGCTATCCTCATATTAAAATATTCGACTATTACAAACATTTACCAATACACAGGCATCAATTCAGACACGTTGCTCGCCTACCACGAATTGTATAGCCCGAGTGCATACGTTTTTCTGTCGATTCATCGTGCACCCAGCACCATACTTAAGCCTTTTTCCGTATACGCTATTCCACAAACAACACTCACACTAACCCTCACACACACACACACACACACACACACACACACACACACATATATATATATATATATAATATATATATATATATATATATATATATATATATATATATATATATATATATATATATATACACGCGAGGCATTCTTTTATTATTCCTCTATTTCCACTTACATTCCATTTGCTATGTTTGCTTTTGTAAACATAACCACTACATTATTATATCTATTACAGATACCACTGTTGTGTGAGAACACGGTTTCTCATATTCGCCAATACCAACTAGTGATGGCGACAAACTGACGGCGACGTGGAATAGACGATGCTTTGACGAGATGATGCCGCCAGTGGTATGGTAAACCTGGTAAAGAACGCACTTTCTTCTGACACGCCCGTAACACATAGTGCACAACTTTTGTGAGAATTATAACCAGCACAAATCCACTTTAGCTTACGAGCTAGATCTCTCATATCATTTGAGTGCTAAAATGAATGATATAATTCTGAAACAACACCCTTACAATACATGAATATAGTCGTATTGCAACGTAATAAACTCAGACACTTCTTTTATCACCATTGCCGCTCGTTTTCTGATTAGATTCCCCGACTCATTAAACAAATCGTTTTGTAACTTACAGCGCGCAAGATTTCAGGGAAAATGTTTACACCTAGATTTTTCAATTCAACTAGAGCTAATGTGATAAATGTACTCCACCGAGCCGATGCTATGACAAGCCACGATACTGTCTTAGCTTTCGTTCGTCGAACAATTGACTCTCCGTTGAGTGTTGACTGTATGAAATTGTATCTGTCGATATTTTGACCAATGTGCAGTCCCTTAGTTCATTATACCCACTTATTTAATGTCTATAGTTCGAACTATGGACAAAACTCGGAGTTGTTCATAGCGTTTA
Source organism: Anopheles merus (assembly GCF_017562075.2). Classification (NCBI taxonomy): domain Eukaryota; kingdom Metazoa; phylum Arthropoda; class Insecta; order Diptera; family Culicidae; genus Anopheles; species Anopheles merus. The sequence goes on along the minus strand of NC_054085.1, from coordinate 39,880,132 downwards.
ATTTTCGAAAGAGCATAAGATATTTCATACTAATTATCAGCGAATTTATTTGATCTACAGTCTTTCCTCCAATTACACGAATATGTGTTCCGGAGACATTCGCGTAAGTCGAATAGGGTAGGTGTACCAATTGTTGTGCTATCGACAAAAAAAATCAAAACAAAGGGAATAATGTGGTTATTTGCAGTTTAATATCAGTGTATTCGTGTAATTTATTTCCACTGATGTTAAAAATCATTTTGGTTAGATCAAACAATCCTAGTAAATTTTTGGACTAGCACAACAATTGGTTCACAACTATCACAACATTTGGAACACATAGAACAACAATAGGTACATGAAAGAGGTTTTGGAAAACGGCTAAAACTTTTGTAAAAAGTATCTGATTTACAAAATGTAAAAGCAATAAGGTAGCTAAGAAGTGCGTATATCTACTTCACCTTAGTTTATGAATTTTTATTCGGTAGTTGTGTCACAATTTTTGTTTTAGTCCAAATGCTTTACAAACTTGTCCATAATTGGTGCACCTATCCTATCACGTTTTACACTGCTGCTAGACGACACAAAAAATCTTCCGCGACAATTTTTGGCGACACTTTCTATCTGTCAAACCGTCCTTGTTTTAGCACGAATGTATGGCTTACTTCAATCGTAATGTCGCGAAGCGTGAGCATTGCCTTTCTGTGAAAAAATCACAAACCCGCGACAATCTCGGTTGCCTCTGATTTTTTTTTAAAACTAAGAAGTTTTTTTAGAACAAAGAGCTCCCAGAAAATTTGTCGCGGTACAAAAGTTGGTCGTCTAGAAGCAGTGTAACCACCGACAAACCGACGTGACACTTCGAACAAAATTAGCTTCAAAAGTTGTCTTCTTATTTCAAATGAACATACGTTAAACACTACCGCCATCTCTATAATGATTCGCTTAGTACACTGACACAGAGGAGACAATGCTAAACTCCTTCTTGTTTTTCTTCGCAAATTCCAATGTGTATTGTTTTATGTACTTCTCACATCTTTTGCATTGATTTAGAACTTATAAAATGATTTTCCTGGGGTTTTCTTCCAATAATTCTTACAAAATCTTGCCTCACACTTCCTTCGTAATTTGTATTTAGAAAAGTCGTTTACATCGAAGCAGCAGTGAACAGAGCTTACTTTGACAGAAGTGTTCGCCTCACTGGTAAATGACAGTACTTTCGTGTGGGACACTTTTGTAACACCAGTGTCACGTCGGTTTGTCGGTGGTGTAACATTCAAAGATTATACGGTTTAATTTATACGGGTACCTTCTATCCGGCTGTCCGTTTATCCGTGCTGTTGAGAAAAGACAGTTGAATACAAAGGTGACATTGTGTTCTGAGGAGATTATTAAAAAAATGATTATAACGGTTGAGAAAGTTGTTAATGAATTTAATCTACTTACTGACGAAATATATAAGAATGCACAGCACGAATCAAATCAAATAAGTGATAAAGTATATAAAAGTACAAAATTAAATGAAAATTACCGAGTTATCAATTGTATTTTGGCCAAAACCGCGAAATTCGACTTAAGGCCGGAGGACACTGTCCGTACTCGCAAGTGTAATTTCGATTTTCACTAGCGCCTCTGGCGGCGGCCGACCAAAGCATTTTGCCAAACAATTTGGAGCCACTCCAGAAAAAACGTAATTTTTCCATGTTTTTTACATTAACTGTACTGAAAAAGCTATGTAATTGATGGATAAATGTGTTGTGCAAGTATTTCAGCCGTTTTCGCACCAAAAAACGGTGAAAAAACTAACTAATTTTGAGATCCGACACAACCATTCCCCCGACGACCAAAAAAAAGCTTCCACCAGCCGCCGCCAGATTTGCTAGAGTGAAATAACACTTGCGAGTACGGACAATGTCCCCCGGCCTTTACGCTGATATTCAAGTTAGGCCCGTGTCTGTGCTCCATCGCATGCGATTTTATCGCACGTGCTGTCAAACGCTTTTTCGTATAATATTGCGATTATTTGGATGATTTTAATAATATAACGATTATGAAAAATTAAGTTGAGATTGTTCCTACAAAACACCACACATTTAGTTTGACAGATAAAATCGGATGCGGCGTCCGACGAAATCAAAATTTTTTGATTCCGTCGTACGACGAAATCGCACGTCCGACGTTATCTGTCAAATCCCATATAAAATTTTGACAGGCCTTCCGATAAAATCGCATCCGATGGAGCACAGACACGGGCCTTACGCGGATTCCTCCGGAATGCAAAAACCGCGTAACTCGGGAGCAGACTGTACATATATCATTTGATTCATTATCCGTGTAATTCGCATATCCGGGCGAGGTCGATCGGGACTCGAGTCCCGATGAGCCCGGATAAACGGCGCTCTACTGTATAGGCGATTAAAAAAAAATAATAATAATAAATGATTCAGTACGAGTATATTTTTATAAAAACACAGCAAAAATTAATACAATTTGTTCAATTATTAAAACTAGTAAACTTTTGATAAGGCTGAAACTATCAACTGTCGGTCATTGTCATTAAATGATTTGAGGTCAAAGCCAATCAAATCATCAAGTCATATCTTCAGGTAGCCGTTGGTGACGAAATCATACTTTGATTCAATTAACGAACCATTTATTTTTCCAATTGAAAATAATTGTGAACAATTATTCCATGGTTTGAGTGAAAATCGGTTTAACTCAGTCAGGCCGAATTTCGCTTCACAGTAAAGATACATCATCAACTTAGCAAGTCTTATAGATACCCTCAACATGTACATTTTGTTAAAGTTTTTTGAAGAACAGGGGGCCTTAGAATTATTATTTCCTAAATATTTGTAGCGTGTTGTGGTTTGTAAAAATTGCAAACCAAATGTGGGTAAAAAGTACTTTTGCATGCAATTTTAAGACCTGCATTCAACCTGGATTATAGGTTCTTTTTGCCGTTATATTTTTGTATCAAACAAACAAAACAGCTAAACCAAACAAATGAGTGAGCAATCACATACTTTCAATAAAAGAAAGAAAAAGTCAAAGAACGTTTCGAGCTTGATTAATGTTTACGAATACGAATTATGTGTCGCTAGTGCAGTCATGCGGTGTAGAAAGTCTAAATAGTTCGACCTTGGCGCAGTGACAATATCGTAACTAATGAGTTTCATCCGAGGTGTGATTATTGGTTGTTGAAAACTAAAACCAATCCCTCGCCTGGAGGACGCGCAATATTGTTCGCTATGGCAAAGAAGCGTTATAACGCTGGTTATAGTCAAAAGTGGTTATAACCAGCTGTTAACATTTGTCACCTGAATCAACACGAGTGTCTGTCTGGATTATTGTGAAAGGAATGTATTCCCCACTTGTACATCCTGAGTAGGGATATTTAAATATTTCATTTTTTCTGCGGATGCTAAACTTTAGCAGCCCTGCCATCTCACAAAACGTGGTGTATTGCTTATAGCAGAGGTCTCCAAACTTTTCATTTTGGCGTCACCTTTGGCTGATATTCGAACGTTTAAATTTCCTTTTAATGAGAAAATATCAACTAAATGTAACAAAATTGTACAGCTTTCTATTATTGAAGCTATATTTTAAACATAAAAAGTAAACATTGTAATTATGATTAAAATAATCAAACTAACAAAAGGTGTGTTTTGGTCTTTACAAAGTTATCACGGGCCACATTATATGCTCTCGAGGGCCCCCTGGCTTATAGCAATAGCTTAGTTGTAATCAAAAGGCCATTGGTTACAGCAGCGTTTTTTAACCGGTGGGGAATTCTCCCCAAGGGGGAAAATTTGACTTTTTTGGAGGTAAATTTTGTAACAAAATTTCGCTAAATACCGTATCAAGCTTTACCCCCCACTTATGAATTTGTGAGTGGAGAATAAAATCCTACATAGACCCTACATGGGAATAAAAGCTTCAAACATGTTGAAAGCCTCTGGGTTACAGCAACCATGGTTACACTCAATATCGAATAAATTTAGTTAGTGTTAGATCACTCTTAGAACGGTATACATCATCTTTCAAACGCTCCTACAGTACCATCTCACATAAGATGATACCCAAAATGCATTGTAACCTAATTCAATTAATATTAAATTACCTCCTTGTCTACATTGTTCCTAACAGCAACATTCCGATCTCTTATAAACGGTGCGATCAAACTGTGTTTATCAACCTAATAGACGTGAGATAATTGTTTTCAATTGGAAGATGTACACTACCTTCATCGCACTTCCACAGTTGTGCTATTCTTACATAAAGCCAACAAACCTATTTCATTTTTCACATCGTTGAGGACTCTTTTCTTACTCTACCAAAAATCATTATCATATCAAAATCATCATTTAAACTTCGGAAAACCATGCATAAATGTAGGTAAACGTATGGAAGTCGAACAGTCTCTATTTCTTTACAAAATGACCTAATATCTTGCTAACATTGGCCAATATGGCTCTAAAATCGTTAACATATTCAGTGATTTGCTCGCGACTCACTCGTTTCTTTTTTATTGCGCTTTTGCTCCGTGCTTCGTCGCGGATTGCGCGTCGCTGTTAAATTTTCACATTTGTTGTTCAATTCCAGGAAAAAAATCTATATCAGGCGTCACTTGCGACACATGTGGGCCTGCATTGGTAAAACTTAATAGGAACTAATCCTACATTTTTGTTTTAGGTAAATAATGCTTCAAATTGTTGTGGAACCGTTACTGAACTCATACAAGTCCTGGAACTGATAGTATCATTATCATTATCATCATCATCAACCATTATCAATCCAGAAATAGCCCTTGATGTTGTTCAGATCCTGAAACAGTACTTCGATCTGTTCCGAATATGGAACGAAACGTGAACCTGTTCCGATCGTGGATCCGACATATTTTTTATTCTGACTCAATAACTAAGGCGCCTTAACCGTGCGCATAAATCGTGGCGAACATTTAAAGCGATAATGAAGTTCGTAAACATTATTTTGGTGCAGCTACCTAGTGTCTAGTGCTATTTTCAAACTTCATTGGCTTTCAGTGACTTTTGAATTACCCTCCATAGCACGATAGTCAGTCCTACGTATGGCAATAATTAGGAACTCTTAATATTTGGTATGACCACCGATAAACCGACGTGACACTTCGAAAAAAATGAGTTTCAAAAGTTGTCTCCTTATTTCAAATGAAAATACATTAAATATTAGCGTCATCTTTATAATGATTTGCTTACTACAGTGACACAGAGGAGAAACTGCTAAACTCCTTTTTGTTTTTCACCCCAACTTCCAATGAAGAATATTTTCTCCAATTTTCACATCATTTGTATTGATTTGGAAACCCATCTAATGATTTTTCTGGGTATTTTGTCCAATTATTTTCATAAAAAAATTATTTGGGGCCAGTCTGGTGGTACAGTCGTCAACTCGTACGACTTAACAACATGCCCGTCATGGGTTCAAGTCCCGAATAGACCGTGCCCCCATACGTAGGACTGACTATCCTGTTATGGTAACAATAAGTCACTGAAAGCCAAGCTCACTTTCACTAGTGGGCACAGGCAGGCCTTGACCGACAGCGGTTGTTGTGCCAAAGAAGAAGAAGAAGATTTTCATAAAATCTTGCCTACACTTCTTCCGCCATTTTTAATTGGTAAAGTTGTTTTCATTTAAGCAGCCGCGAAAAGAGCTCATTATCAAGGTGTGTTTATTTAAAAGGTGAATTATTAGCTAAGTGGGTAGAAAGGAGGTGTCGTCATACAGAACATTTGGCCATAAAGGCTTTAGAAAAAAGCACAAAACCAGAATCGACGGCATTTGTCAAATACGACGAATGTTGCTGGTATACGGGTATGATAAATGAATTGTTTTCGTTTAATAAATATTTGTATAGGACAAAAAACTTGTATTTTGCTGCTTTAATCCACACTTTACAAATCGACATTTTCAACGTGATATTGCGGCTGCTGCCTGTAAACAAATATCGACGGCTGTTGTCAAATTGAATTTCAAAATGGAAACATGCCAAACGCTAAGAAGACACCTCCTCTATATTCCACCTTGATTATTAGCGCGTTTACCGGGCGCCATCATTGAATATAGCTCCCAGTATTGTTATGTCAAGTCGTGAAATGTCAACTTGCTCTGAAGCACTTCACCTCCTAAAATCCATACACCTTGTTGTGGGACAGTTTTGTAACGCAAGTGCTATGTGAGTGTATATATCACGTGGGCTTATGGTGTACTTCCTCATCAATACATCGACACCCAATTAGACAGTTTGTTCCATGAGAAAAACTAGTATGCCTTGAAGTTTAAAAAGTATCTCGGAGAAATGGTATGTGATTTAATTCAGGCGTAGCACGAAGAAAGTTAAAAAAAAATTACGTGACGGCTAGTTCATGGTGTAAAATGTTGATCTGAAGATTACTGGATTACAACAACACATTTCCCTATCAAAATCTTATGTATAGGAAACAATTATTGAATCCGTTCAGTCAGCAAGCAAGGAGCAGTGTAATCGAATCAAATACGGTATCATACTTAAAGTAAGGAACTTATCAGAGTGCCCTTGAATACATCATTTTGTTTCATTCAACAGACCTCCGATTGTTCTCAAACATCGTGTAAAATTGTGAAAACTTGGGATAGACGTAGAAAAACTGTATGGAACAATCATCAAAGCAGCCAGTTTGTTATGGATCTAACTGCAAAATCAGGTTTTTTCCTATTTTCGTTTTTAGACGTCAAATTGCACTGGATAAGCCCACCTGATATATCAACTCACTTTGCGCAAGTGTCACGTCGGTTTGTCGGTGGTATGACCACCCTATGCCTTCAGCACCGCTTCAAATCAACGAGGCATACTTTCAACGAGAATCCGTAGATATTTTGAATCCATTTTCTCACACGCTGTTTCCAAAGCATCAAACTAGTCGTCTTTGTTCGAGACCGATGTTTTGTTCATTTTATCGTGCAAATAACATCACAAGTTTTCTATCGGATTAAAGACGGGAGATTGGAATGGCCATTCGAGCATCTTAATTCGGTTTGATTTGAAAATTTCAGTTATTTTTTGGCCGTATGTCTGGGGTCGTTGTCTTGTTAAAACCGTAATTTGTTTCTAGGCCAGATTTTAATAGTGAAACCACCAACAATTTGTTCATTCAACAAATCAATACACACATCTGCGGTCATTATTCTCTTCATATGCACCAATCTTCCAACTCTAGACCACGCAAACAATCCCCAAAGCGTAATGTTTCCCCCTTCATGCTTTACCGTCTTTTGAATGTATGGTTCCTTAAGTACGTCACTGGATCTGCGCCATAGCCTGGAATCGACGTTTTTGTCCAAACGGCTAATACTTGCTCGATCGCTTCACAAATCGATTTTCCAAAAGTCTATGGACATTCTGGCGTGCTTTTTGGCAAATTTCAACACTTACAATTTTACACTTTCAAAAGACCAAGGTGGATTAAAGAGTTCGGGTAGTGAAATCTAGAGCATTTTGAAAAATTTGTCACTTGACGTAATGGGGACCTTATGTCAATGGGGATTCAAACTAGACATAGGCAAAATGATTCTTTTCACCGAACGCGAACGAACTAGTTCGCTCACCAAAAAGAACCGAAAGTGAACGACGATTCTTTCGTTCTTTTTTATCATGGGGTTTTTATTCACAAAGAACGCTCGTTATCTTTTTCATTTACCCATCATAGACGCATACTGTAGCCAAAGAAGTACTCCTTCTGCGGTTGAAACCAATAATTTAAAAACATTAAACACTCGGCCCATCTGTTGTCTGGTCAACACAAGCAATCGCAAAACCGACCAAAAACTAGCATGCAAAAAACTAATACAGTCATTATCCGATATACGCTATCGTACGGGACCGAGCGCAATAGCGTATCTCGAGTTTTCGCGTATAGCGGATTCCTATGGAAAAATAGTTTACACTACGGTTCGAGGGTTGAAAAATATCGCCACAGAGTTTTGCATTAAAGTTTTTGGTTATACAATAGGTATCTTTTGCACAAATTTAATGAAAAATGCATTAAGAACATTAAAGAAATTCAAAAAGAGCTTAACATATTTCAAAAAATTAAAATATTTGCAAAAACACATGGAGCTGTCAAATTTAGAGGAATCGCGTACTGCGAATTCGCGTATATCGAGTATCGCGTACTGCGGATAATTGCTGTACGTGCAAAAATGTCTCCAGCATATATTGTACCCTATGCCTTATACACACTCAAGAATTCTATAAAAATCTACTTAAATTAGGATCAACATGATGAGCGCAATCAATTCAGTTCAGTTCATTCGCGAACAATGACTAATCCGTTTGAACGGGCTCGATCTATTGAGTTGTATAGGTATAATTTCCACACCAACAGAACACAGATCGAACACAAATGAGCCAGTTCGAACGCGTTCGATGAATTCAGTTGTGCAGGTACGATTTACACACCAACAGAACACAGATCGAACACTGCTGAACCAATTCGAACGCGTTCGAAGAATTGAGTTGGGTAGTACGATTTACATATCAACAGAACACATAACGAACACTAAGGAATCAGATCGAACGCGTTCGATGAATTGAGTTGGGTAGTACGATTTACATATCAACAGAACACATAACGAACACTAACGGATCAGATCGAATGCGTTCGACGAATTCAGTCGTGTAGATACGATTTCCACACCAACAGCAGAATTGAGTTGTGTAGGTACGATTTACACACCAATAGGTCACAGATCGAACACTGATGGACCAGTTCGAACGCGTTAGACGAATTCAGTCAAATACATATATATATATATATATATATAATATATATATATATATATAATATATATATATATATATATATATAATATATATATATATATATATATATATATATATATATATATATATTATGTATATTCATATATATATATATATATATATATATATATATATATATATATATATATATATATATCTTCTTCTTCTATCTTCTTCTTCTTCTTCTTCTTGTTCTATGTATATAAATCTCGTGTCACGGTGTTTGAGCAACCTCCAAAACGGCTGGATCATTTTCAACGAAACTTTCACAAACCTTATGGTGGTATGAGAATAGGTTTTAAGACTCACATCATTTTCAGAAGATACACTAAACTTAATTTATTAGCAATTTTCTAATCCCATACCAAGAGCAGTATTGTTGTTGTATTCAGCGCTTTAACACTCGGTGTTAAGTGTAGTTTACACTGGTGTTAAAACCCCTCAAGCAATTGCGATCAGTTTGCGAGCTCGCACGAGGCCTCGCAATTGCGATAGCTTTTTAGCGCTGGTATATATTATTCCCCGATATACGCCATATTCGATATACTCGATTTTGGTATACATTATGTTCTAAATTTGACAGTTTTGTTTAGCAAATTGTACAAATTTGACAGATCGATTGTCAAATGGATAATAACTTCCCTTTGGTCGAATTTTAAAAACCATTTCATAAGGTACAGGTATTCCTCGATATACGCCATACACGATATACGCAATTTTCTTAATTTGACAATTCTTATACTAATTTGACACATCAAATGTCAAACTCAAAATAAATTCTCTTTTTGTCAAATTTGAAAAACAATTTTTAATGGTACACAATTTTAATTTTTTAGTTGAAATAAGATCAAATAACTAATTTAATGGCTACCCAAGTGCCACAAATCCACTAAACGACCACTAAACGGCTTCTAAACGACTCAAGTTCTCTACCTAAACGGAATATAGAAAGACTTCGTTTAGCAGACGCCAACGACTCATGCATTCTAAAAATAGCAAAAAAGCTGGTGGCGCTATCTGTTGGTGGGATACCCCAACCAGTTGAGCTTCATCGCTTGGAGGAGAGCTTTCTCATTTCCTCTGTACTGTTGTATGGTTTCGCATTGAAGTTATGCATCGCTAGAACTAGAACGGCGATACGATTGTTTAAATACTAAACTCCAACGGAAACCACCAGCACTGAAGCAAGTGAGATTTGAGCAATGGTCATTGGTGTTGATACCCACGTATCTAACCACACGACCATTTATATAGATTTTTGCTCAGAAAGTTAGAAGGCTATATAGGTCATAATAAAATGCAACTTGTCGAAACACATTGCAAGAAAAGGATAGCAATATGATGATGAGTTGTAATACGCCATCTATTGATCAAACCAATGAAGCTGTGGAGCTTTCATTTTTTTTCTATGGATATTCAATTTTCCAGTCGTTTAAGCTTAATCTGCGGCGCTTGGGTAAAACCTACCCCTTCAAACAGAATGATACGAAATTTAGCTATAATTTGACCGAAAACATTGAAATTCGACTTACGCTAAGATTAGAGATACGCAATTGCTCTCCAGTCCGCATTAATATGATGGAGTGCCTGTATATGATATACAGGCGGTCCTCGAGATACACGGTTAATGGAGACTGAAAACGGCCGCAAAATACCACGTATCTCGAATTTCCGCGTAAGTCGAATCTCGTGATTTCCAGGCTAAATATTGCTAATTTTTGCGTAATTTTGCAAGCATGGAATAATTTTAGCCACTCAATTAATTATTTGATATGACCCAAGCGCCACAGATTAAGCTTAAACGACTGAAAAATTGAATATCCATATAAAAAAAATGAAAGCTCCACAGCTTCATTGGTTTGATCAATAGATGGCGTATTACAACTCATCATTATATTGCTATCCTTTTCTTGCAATGTGTTTCGCTATTCTACCTATTATATAGCCTTCTAACTTTCCGAGCAAAAATCTATATGAATGGTCGTGTGGTCAGATACATGGGTATCAACACCAACGACCATCACTCAAATCTCACTTGCTTCAGTACTGGTGGTTTCCATTGGAGTTTAGTATTTAAACAATCGTATCGCCGTTCTAGTTCTAGCGATGCATAACTTCAATGCGAAACCATACAACAGTACAGAGGAAATGAGAAAGCTCTCCTCCAAGCGATGAAGCTCAACTGGTTGGGGTATCCCACCAACAGATAGCGCCACCAGCTTTTTTGCTATTTTTAGAATGCATGAGTCGTTTGGCGTCTGCTAAACGAAGTCTTTCTATATTCCGTTTAGGTAGAGAACTTGAGTCGTTTAGAAGCCGTTTAGTGGTCGTTTAGTGGATTTGTGGCACTTGGGGAGTCTGGCTGAATTTTACAGAAATTATTCGGCATTTGACAATTGATGTGTCAAATCAGTACAATTTGCTCAAAGAGCTGTCAAAGGGGCCCTTTACGATTCTAGTCAGTTTTTTGTATGGAATTTGACAGTTGGAGGCTGAAATCATGTTAACACTCCATACAAAACCACACAAAAAACTAGCCTGCAATTTTCAGTCTAGATTATTCTGGCCTCAAAGCTAGAATTAGATTCGAGTACCTGCTCGAAAACACGGTGTTGTTTACCCGGCGCTCTGGCACCAATCGAACACGACATCGAACATGAAAAATGTATGGGATTTGACATGTTTGTCTTGTTTGTTTGTTTGTGTCTGACAGTGCACCTCCATATGATTATATGGGTTTGTTCGAGTCGGATGTCGTGTTCGATTGGTGCCAGAGCGCAGCCTTACATTTACCCCAAGGTGCATTAAAGGTATCAGGTGGTAGTATCTAGAATCAAAGTGTATGTAGTCCCGGTGGTCTCAGAGCATTTTTTTATAACCAATTTTGAACATCTTTTTTTGACAGAACGAGTGAAAACTTTTGCTCCAACGAGCTTTCTGGAGGCTTGACGAATACTCAAAACACTCTTGAAATCTTCATTCAGAAGCAGAAACGATAAAAATCAGCCTCCTAAATTCATACACCTTGGGATAAGCCTACCTGTTTATTATACACACTTAGATAGCTGCTCGAAATCTGCTATACAATGCAAACAGCTGACAGGCTGAAATTTCTGCCTACGAACTTCAAACGGAAAGGGCCCCAAATTTAGAAAACCGCGTATCTTCGAATTCGCGTATAAGAGGTACCATGTATCTCGGGGACCGCCTGTATGGTATATGGGTCCAATAAACTCCGTGGTAAACCAAAAATTCAGTGGTACCCAAGCGGATGATTGTCATAGCAGATCATTACATGCTGTTATTACGATAAGATGAATCGAAGCTTTGAGATAAAATCATAGTAATCATTGTAATCGTTGTTTTTGTTGCTTGGATTGCAAATTCTTTTTTTTTTATTAAAACGAGACATTAATTTAAACCCGTGTGAAACCGGGTAAATCAGCTTATATATATATATATATATATATATATATATATATATATATATATATATATATATATATATATATATATATATATATATATATATATATATATATATTTTTTTTTATCTCTGCCGTCCGTCATCGACATCGAATACATCGCTGCTGCCCTGGTGCAAGCATCATCACGGCATCATCACTATCGGCAAGCATCATCGCAGCATCATCATCATCGTCATACCATCGCCGCCGTCCCAGGCAGCGACACAGCAGCATCATCATCACCGCTGCGTTATCGCCATCACGGTGAGGGCCGAGAGCAGCAGCAACCGCTGCTCAGCGCGGCAACATCGGGGTCTCCACATCTTGGCAGCATCGGCCGGAAGGGTGTCACCACGCCGGTATTCCCTGTCGCACACTGTCACACACACTAAGCAGCACAAGGGTTAGTGTGTGCCGAGCGCAAGATTAGAGTGTACTAGCGAGCCGATTGTGCAGGAGCTTTCGGCAGGGGCGCTCGGTGCGGCTGGTGCGCAGCCACCGCACTTGTTATTTTAACCTTCATTTCTATAACCACCTACCCGGGTATGTTTTGCTTATTCTTTTTATTATAACTTTTTACTGGATTATCGAATCGATCCAAAAAAAATAGAATGCCTAGAGAAACATGTTTTAAAAAAGTGGTAAAAAATTTAGAATTTTTCAATTTTTTTAAATGTTCTTTAAAAAAATAAAATCAACTTTTACCCCTTACTTCTATAACCACCTACCCGGGTATATAATACATACAATAAAGGATTTTGGTTTGAATTAGTGGCTTATTTTGTAATGATATGTATAGCAATGCATGTATTTATATTTATAGAATCTATCCCAAAAGTTTTCTAGCTCTTAATATTCTTCTAAAGTCACATAGAATAAATGATTGCCCCGACAGTCGGGAAGACATGGCGGTGTATTAGTGTCAGTTGAACTAATTGCTATGCATTCAATTTATGTGACTAAAAGCCATACTTCATAAATTTATAACATGAAAACAAGTATTGCTGCATAGAATAAGTTAAATAAGATTTTTTTGACCAATAAAAATACAAATTCCCTTATAAAATGTATTACCTACCCGGGTAGGTGGTCATAAAGATGAGGGATTGTCAAATCAGTACAATTTGCTTCAAGTTCGGTAAAAATTGCATTTTTTCCAATAAATTGAAACCGCTTAAAAGCCAGAAATATTAGAATTTTCTGCACGAATCATACCAAATAAATGATAAAGTTTATAAAAATACTAAATTAAATAAAAAACTACGGGTAATCAATAGTATATCAGCCAAAAAACGTGAAATTCGACTTACGCGGATATTCGAGTTACGCGGATTCGTCGGGAACGCTGAAACCGCGTAACTCGGGAACAGACTGTATTGTGTTTTATTATTTATTTTGTATGTTGTATAAGTGAAATAAAACAGTAAAAGTTCAAACATAACAATAATAATAATAAGTGAATTCAATCTGTACATCTATAAAGGCGATTTATTAATTTTCACAGCTTTAAACTCGATTCTAACTTTCAAGTAGTTTTAAATAGTAATCAGATGCCAATAGTCGCTTCACATAGGCCGTTCTGGCTGATAAAGAATTATAAATAATGTCTAGTATCCTAAATTATTGAGTTGTAAAAAATGCACTACAATTTTAATAACAATATTTATCTGTACCGACAAATATTGTTATTAAAATTGTAGTGCATTTTTTACAACTCAATAATTTAGGATACTAGACATTATTTATAATTCTTTATCAGAATTCAATATTATGTCTATACTTTTATATAAATCTATACTCTTTGATTTCTTTGAATCTCTAAAGTTTTGGTAGATGCTAACCCAAGCTTACGTTCAGAACTTAGGTTACAATCAGAAATGCTATCAAGCTTAGGAACACGTTCAGACAGCAAATTGTCAGGTTTTTTTTTAAGTTCTCATAATTATACTCATAATGAAACATTAATGAAAAGAACATAATATAATAATATTTAATGCAAGCCTATCAACTGCGGTTAGTAAAGGCTCAAATTATTATGCCATCAACTATTTATTTACACGTATTTTTTGTTTGTTTATTTTTATAGAGTCTTTATGCCGATTGGCCTCATTTGTCTGTTTTATTTACAAGTATGATACACGTTTTTTAGTGCTCAATTCTTTTAACAGAAATTCCTAATTGCAGATTCATAAACTCGACCTTAGGCCATGTGCCTCATGATTTTTCATATATTCGGATGCTGAACCTTTAAGTGTTTATTTTATGCTTTGTTTACTCATGCCACACTGAAAGTAATATTTGCAATATGTTATATTTAACCGATTATATTATAAACCACCCAACATAGTGGCCCGGCAAAGTACTTTTTTACACGAAGGGCTTACGCCATTTTTTGTTAATAACTCAAGCCCACGAAAATTATCATTTTCAATGTTATCGCTTATTGGCATTAAATCCATCTACTTTTTCATGCATTGATGGATACAACTATCTAAGAAGTCAAATTTGTTCAATGTATACCTCTCTTGATCGTGGGACGGTATCAACTGCCGTCATTAAGAACAATTATACAATCATTCTACAGTTTATTTCTTTATGATACAGCTTAACTCACTTTTTAAGTTAGTTATATACAATCTGCAGGAATTTATATTCCACTTCTTTTACAATATTTCACATAGCAATATATTTCGATATTAACACTTCCACTCTACCACGTAAATATTGTTAAATTTACATTTCGTAGTTATTAACGTATTTTCTTCCCAAATTAAAGCAAAAACAAATAAAACAAAAATCTACCGTACCGTTAACTAAATAACCTTGAGTTGTAAGAATGGCTTAAGTTGTAGGTTTTTATTTAAACAACATATTTGAATTATATAAGCAAACTAATGCATATATATGTTATTATTTATGTTTTTATATTTATACCTTTCTCTCGATTTTAGCAATTACTGAGTTTTTGTTTTGTTTTGAGACATTTGATACACATTTTAAGACAACCTGGATTTTAAGAAAAGAGATTAAATAAAATAAATATTATAAAGAACATCACTTTTTAATGGAAGCTTTAAAAATTTTCATGTTTCAATATGGTAACATTTGATGGAAGGATGTGGAACGAAATTAATGCATCAATGTAAAAAAGTTCTAGAGTTAGCAACAATAACAGTAAAAACAAATTACTAATTTATTAAAATAACTTCCTTTACATAAGCTTTTACTGATGCACTCAATATAGCCCAACATTGGTGATACAACACACATGTTTCGAAAAGGATTTAAAATATGTTTCGATTATTTGTTTCCATGTTAATTACGTTTATGTCGAGTTTGAACGAACTCCAAAAATGCAAGGCCGGTGTAAAATGATATACTTACATTGGGATTTATTTACGAAGGCGAAATGCCTGCATTACTTATGTTGTTGAAACGGTTCACAGTTGCAGTTGTTGCTATTGCAATTCAGGTTCTGTCTGATGCTGGAGATGGTGCAGTTGTTACTAATGTTGTAAAATAGTGATCGTATCCATAGTATTGGACGCATTTGATGTTAGAATTGTTTCTTGCAGGTCTGCGTCGGTACTGCTTCCAGTTCCAGATGATCCTGTTGACATGGCTAGTGTTCCCACGGAGTTTACATCAAATGCAACAAGATTACCAGGAGTTGCGGAAGGCGATGTTATTTGCGTCATCGTAACGGGTGCTGAAATAGGTACTACGAAAATCGATTGCGCTGGTTGATTTGAGATCATTTGCTGATTTTCAGATTGAAGATCAACGTGCGGCGAAGGATTCGTTGTTGGTGGCGAATTACATGTCGCAGGAGGACCAGAAGACACATTGACCTGCGTCGGTTTCATTTCCTCGTTTTGCTGTTTTAGAAACTTTTCTAATTCTAAAAAGTGGCGTAGCTTCAACTCCTCATGTTCGATGTGCTGCTTTTGCAATAATAGTTGTAGTTGTTGCCTTGAGTTTGGCATTAATGACAATCCGTATAAATGATTTTGAATGGCAATCAAATTATTATCGATATCGGCATTGTTAAATGTTGGCTCTGGTGAAGGTTGTGGTTGCTGTGATTGTGAACTTGTAAGAGTTTGAGATTGTAGAGGCTGTTGAGACACGATAGTATAACTAGTGCCGTCCATTAATGAAGATTGTATGTCAGCTGCAAGATAATACTATTTTAATAACATAAATAAACCAGTAAATAAACATTTTCTTACTATGTGAATTTGTTCCTATCGCAACCTCTCCTTGTATTTGCATTTGTGTGTGTGATGGATGTTGTATACTTATTCCGTGGGTAGCGTGTTGATTTTCTATCATCTGCTCTTGTGTATCTGAATCCGTTGAAGGAGATGCACTATGCAGCAGCTGCAAAGAAGTTGTTGGTGTTGTTGCTTGTTGAATGATACCCTGAGAGGAATTCGTATTGATGAAATTCGGTGCAGTTGTTTCCATGTTTGGAGTTTTTGGAAGCACTTGATTCAACATCGCTTCTAGATCATTTGTAGTAGAAACTTCACAAACAACCGTTGCCGTTTGTTGTTGGTATTGCGAAGATTTTTCATCCGTTGGAGATGAGAATGCCGTACTCGTAGGGACGTCAACAGACATCGCAGTACTGACAAGATCATGTTGCGCATTCGATGGCAATTCAACCGAAAAGGGAGATTCTTGTACGGTGTGAACCTGGAAACGCGACACTTTTCTTATCAAAGGTCTGGAATCATTCGACATATTAATAGTGGTGCTGGGTTCATCAGAAGGACTGCAAACAACCGAATGCAATTGTTGCTAAAATGTAAAAAAAACTCTTTAAATGAAGCTATTTTTAAATCTTTAAAAATTATTCAATGCTTACCGTTAAAGTATGGTGATCCGTGACCTTTGGTGATTCTGCGCAAACTGTCAGCTGTGACAACTTCAACTGCAGGGTTGTCAGATTGCTAGAACTAAAATCAAACAGATGGGATATAGTAATTCGTTTTAATTTTTTTTTATTTACTTCTACACTACGCGAAATTGAAAAAGCACTACCGTGTATTTTGGCAATAAATGTGGATTTACTTTACCGATTGAGATTTTTTTAGTTCAGAATGTTAAACTGTTACACCTTTCAGGCACATTACTTTAATATATTGATGAAATATGTTTCAATCATGCTGGAATATTTCTCAACACAGGTGCGAAATAGGAATACCACCACTGCGTGAAAACAGCTTTTTGTTATTTTTTCGGGATATCGTTTTGGTTATAATTCACTTTCAATTAGTAATCACCAAAAAAAAAACGCAAAAATCGATTTTTTTTCTGGTTAGACTACCACTGTTGAATTGATCGCGGCATCTGGCGTACAAAAAAAAAGTTTTAATTCAAAAACTAATATGGTAGAGATATGTATATTACGACAGTGAAGATGGTTCAAAAATCTTTTAAACAAATACTTGGATCGCACGATAATGAGAAAACGAACTACAGCCTCTCAAACACAACTCCGAGCAAAAAATCCAATTACGGGTTCAAATGACATATAAGCGATTCAATACAAATGCAGTGTATCAGTCAATAATAGCTTATCACAATTGTACATGATTACTATTTCCTATATTAACAATAGTGGTTTATAAAATTCTTTTTTTTTTCTTTCTTATGGCACAAAAAACCGTTGTCGTTCTAGGCCTGCCTATACCACTAACGGGCTTGGCTTTCAGTGACTTATTGTTACCCTAGTAGGATAGTCAGTACTACGTATGGGGTCAAGATACATTCGGTGGTTGAACCTATGATGGGCATGTTGTTAAGTCGTACAAGGTACAACTCTGACTGTACCACGAGACCGGCCTTTATCAAATTCTGCATTATATTAAACCATACAATAGCACAAATATCAACGTAAACAATTCTTGATAGTGAAAAAAATGTATGATTTTTTTGTATTGGTTAAGTATTTCCGATAATACAAGCATACGAAGTATTTTACTACCAAGAAAGACTGTGATTTTTTTTCTCTTTCTGGATGAAATTAAGCTCAAACTTGATGATTACCATGTGTGGCAACACTACTGATGCGATAAACGTAAAACTTTTTTTTTTAAGTTGAGCCAATGCTCTTGCAGTACGATCAAGGCGATGTGCTTTATATTGGATTATATATTTTGTAATTTAGTAAATTGAAGCTAATGGAGTGAATTTAAGTGCACAAAATGTCGGAAAATGAACTAAAACACTTAAGATTATAAAGATGAAACAGTTTGACACACAGATAGGCCTAGAAACAGTTTTAAAGTATACAAATGTTGCAAGCATGGATTGAATTACTTAAGGCTGGATTTTTGACAAACATATGGCAGTTATCAAGTGGTCAGCATGCTGTTCAGCTCTGACACCTAATGAAAAATGATTTGGTTACCCTTGTTTATTGTTTTTTTATACTTGAAAATAGATAAAAACAAACAGCAGAGGCATGATAAATCCCTTATTTGTGAACATTTGCAACAGATCGAGTATCACTTGCTATAGTTTATATTTCAAATAAATTAACGAATCATTGAACTAATTTTTACCAATGACATCTATTTTCATTCCTAGAACGTTCATCATTTACTTAAAATATATGTTTGATATGCAACAATCAATAATGTATTAAAAGTCCAACTAACTGGGCAATTTTCCAGCATAATTAAAAATATTTCATCAATATATTAAAGTAATGTGCTTCAATGGTTTGAAACAGGTTATTTTAACATTCCGAATTAAAAAATCTCAATCCGTAACGTCAATCTATAATTTTTTCTTCTTCTTCTTCTTTGGCACAACAACCGTTATCGGTCAAGACCTGTCTGTGCCACTATTTTCAGTGACTTACTATTTACACATAGCAGGATAGTCAGTCCTACGTATGAGGACACGGTCTATCCGGAGTTTGAACCCATGACAAGCATATTAAAAAATCGAACGAGTTGACGACGATACCACCAGACCGAGGAAAGCTATAACTATTGCCAAAAACATGGTAGAGCTATTTTAATTTCGCACATTGTATTTGGATGTACCTGTCTATACGATCTACACTTTCGTGGTTTGGAAGTTGTTTTTCGCAGGCAATAGAAATACTCGATTCAACGCCACTATTAGATTCTTCTGATAATTGTTGTATCGTGTTTGCCTCCAACGAATCAACGACAGCAGAGATGTTGCTTAGCTCAGCAGATGTACGTCTCGATGCGTATTGTTGAGAATGCTCAACTGATTCAACGGTAGATGATGGATCTAACGATGGTACGTTATTTTGTTGAGCAGATAGCGACACAAATTCGCCTGCCACGACTGCTGCGTAAGTTGTTCCTTCAACGACATAATCTTGGATTTTGGAAGGGACATCGCTGACTGTGACTGCGTCATTTGGTTCATCCCAAGGAACCGCGGCTGGATCCGATATGATACATTCTTCTGATTGATAAAATATCACCTGCGTTTGCTGCTGCTGCTGCAAATCCTGCGAGTGCTCAGTTTCTGTGGGTAAAGAACAAGGGACAGTATGCGGAGAAACCATCGCGGAAAGTGCTGTAGTGCTAGTTTGCGAAGATAGCCCAGTTGAAACGCTTGATTTATTCGTATTCACATGAACATGTGTTATGTTTTCCAAGCCGATCTTAAGCTGTTCCAATGTTTCCGGCATTCGATTGCTGTTAGACATCAATTCACGCAATCCTAGATCGGCAGAAACCTGTCCAGATATCAAGCCAATCTGATCTGTTGGTTTGATTTGTTGATTCTGTTGAATCAGTTGTTGTTGTTGTTGTAGCAATTGATGTTGTTGTTGTTGCAGTTGTTGTTGTTGCATCGACAATTGTTGTAGTTGCTGCTGATGTATGTGATATTGCATCTGCTGTTGCAGTTGCTGGTGTTGAACCGCAGTTGCATCGGTAATATCTGTGATTGGTTGAACATTAAAAGAATCTTGAATTTGATGATTTTCCATATCTGTCAACTGATGTTGCACGAAAACTTCTTGTTGGTGTAGTAAATTTTCGAGATTAGAAGGAATCGATTCCGCGTTTTCCATAGTTAATGACTGTTGGATTGTCATACTTTGCGTAGCATATTCAAGCGAATCATGTTGTAAGGAGTTCTCCACAGAGGTTGTTATTTGCTGCGTAGGTTCCGCCAAAGAGTTCTCTACTTCTTCTACATGTTTTAATTGCGTCTCAGTTTGCAAAGTACTAGCTATATCTGAATCCACCTCGGTTAATAACGAGTTCGTTGGATGCTCGCAATCATCTAATGCATTAGCGGTACCTGAATCCACCACAGCTAATAATGAACTCGTTGGAAGCTCGTTGTCATCTAATACACGCGGCAAAGCAACAGGTGTCACAGAAAAACGTGATAACTTTCGTTCTTTCAGTTGAGGGGTAGCCATGGGCGTTTTGTTTGGTTCGATGAGCACTGGTTCTTCTTTACATACATCAGAAAGATGCGTTGACATATCATCGACACCTTGAAGAACCATTTCATCTTTGTTACAATCTGTTTCAATACAGTTTATATTTGATTTTAATGGCTGATAAATATTTTGACTAGAAGATTTCTGTACGGGAAGATTATTGATGGCTGTAGAAAGTAAAGCACCATCAACTGGATCACTTGCTGCAGTTAGGTGTAATGGCACTGAGGTAGAATTACTCTCTTGTGAGCGTTCGTTATGATTAGCCATTATTGCATTGGTATCGTGCGCTGCAAAATATTCTTCATTTGGAATCAACTGTGTCATTAATTGACATTCGTCTGATACTACTGGTACAGTACTGGTGGTATCATGTTCACCAATGCTAGAAGTAGGATTCAAAATATCTAGGTTGCTCCCAGATGTAATAGTGTTTTCCGGCGTGTTCTCATGCGATGTGTAATCTGTACTAACAGTACTAGCTTTGCGTGAGTTTTCATCGCAACTGCTATTATTATCATTTGCACTTTCATCAGTTAGTGTGGAAACATATGTCATAATCCCCTGGTGGTTGTCATTTCTTCGATCGGCCTCACTGTTTATAAAATCTTTATCGTGAAGTAAAGGTGGCAATGTCAAATCAGCTTTATTTTCATCTCCTAGCTCTGATTTTTCTATTGATATTGCTCCAATGTTTGAGTGTGAGGATATCAATACCGCGTTAACTTGTTGTTGAGATAACGGGGAAGAAGACGTCGAGGATGATGTAGTGCTTGAAATTCCAGTACCAAGAGTTTGCCGGTCAATGATTGTTGGATCAAAGATATAGGTAAAATTTGCTGCTGTTGTCGACGTTTCATCACGCTAAAATACGATTGCGTAATTCATGTGTACAAAATACAGAAAAAAATACTGTTAACATCAGGTTTTAATTCAACTGTTTGAATAAAAAACATTGCATTCGAAGAGTTATTTTGTTATGTATAAAATAAAAAGGTAACTTTAAATATCGTGCAAAACTAATGTTATTTAGCAGCATTACTAATTATCTATAATATAAATTCTAGTTGTAGACAAAATTTGTAATTATTTCAATAAAAAAAAATCTAAATCATACAAAAATAAAACGTTATTATTGAAGTCTTCTACAAATATCTAGAACAATATAATAGCAATATTGTTACTTCTTCCAAGACCGCAGGATTAATCTTGAATCAATTTCGATTAGTCAAAATTCAATAGTTGAATCAAAGTGAGTTGATATATCAGGTGGGCTTATACAGTAAAATTTGACGTCTAAAACGAAAATAGGAAGAAACCCTGGTTTGACAGTTAGATCCATAACAAACTGGGTGCTTTGATGATTGTTCCATACACTTTTTTCTAAAAAATGATGCGCAATCTCAGAATGCGCATACCGTCAGAATTCAATAGTTGAACACTTTTTAGTCGGCATGCTTTTTATTTGAACCAAAGTCTATATAATACAGAGGTCGAGACTTCCAGAACATTTGATCAAAAAGCGTGGGAAAGTTTTGACAACTGGATGAAAAAGCTTCAATAGTTTCATCGTAGCATACATTGAGGTTTTAGTTGTTGTCTGACAAATAGGCAAAAATTATTGAATCCTTTTTGCCAGCAAGCAAGGAGAAGTGTACCAACCGAACCAAATATGATTTTATATTGAAAGTAAGGAACTTATCAGAGTGCCTGCGCATACAGTGAACCCTCTCTTATTTGACACCTCTCCAATTTGAAAAACCTCTCTTATTTGAACATTTTGCACAGTCCCTTGAATTCCAGTCCATTTTTGTTCCTCTTATTTGGAAAACCTTTGAAATCTGTATCCCTCTTACAGGGCGCGTTCGGGATAATTTTGACAGTTACAATTTTATTTATAACTCGTGATCGAGTTGGCATAGGAAAACAAGCAATACGTCACTCGACAGCTAAAAGTGTACGGAACAAGCAGCGAAAACATCCCGTGATAAAAAAATGCCAAAAAGAGTACATTGTGGAAGCGGATCACATGCATAATGATGATCCGCGCCGGACGCGACAACCGCGACATCATGCAGTGCGTGCAGTGTTCGCTGAACACGGTGAAAGCGATCCGGAGTGAGCTGTGAGAAAACAGCGACGACGACGAAGCGGTGGCAGCACGAAAACCACATTCTCAGCGGCGGGATTGCGTGCGGACCGACGCTTTCCTGGCTGACCTCTAGGCGCGCGTGATGGAAAATCCGGGGATCGGAATTCGGCCGTTGGCACGTGAGATGGGGGTGGCACCATCCACGATGAAAATGGCCCTGAATGACGAATGATGATAACGAAAGTGGCCAACGGCAGACCGTACGTGTTCCAGCAGGATTCCGCTCCGTACCATACAGCCTCCAAAACGATAAAGTGGTTGGCTGCCAATTTCAACGACTTCACCGCGACGAATGTATGGCCTCCCAGCTCCCCGGATCTTAAATCCAATGGATTATTTCGTGTCGGGCGCGGTGGAACGGGACACCAACAGAACCGCCAACTAAACCAAGGCGGAGGTCCGTTCAGGTCAGGTCCGAAAATCAGGTCCGTTTTCGCGGCCCTACTCCGCGAAACTGACGCCAGGGCTTGTTCCCGGGTGAAGACCGTAATAGAAGCCGAGGGCGGATATTTTGAATAAAATGAATAAAATACATGGTAAGCTACTATTTCTAAAACAAACAAAAAATTCCCCGATGATTAATTTTGCCATAAAAAAAAATTTCTTTCTCCGTAGGTGACTGTCAAAATTATCCCGAACGCCCTGTATTTGTGCATGGTGTTGCTATGGTTATTGAATGATGTATGCTCAAATTGGTTCAAATCAATCAAATCAAATAGGCTCAAATCAATACTAAATGTTATGTCTCTTTCTTGTTTGTATGGACCTTTCATTCACTTTCAACCTCTGTAATTTGAAAACCCCTCTTATTCGACAGTCCCATCGCCTCTCAAATAAGAGAGTTGACTGTTTATCCTTTGGTCCTGTTCAACAGACCACCGATTGATCTCAAATATCGAGTTAGTGAAAGTTAGGAGTGAGTACATAGAAAAATCATCAAAGCAACCATTGTTATGGATCTAACTGTCAAACCAGGGTTTCTTCCTATTTTCGTTTTTAGACGTCAAATTGCACTGGACAAGCCCACATGATATATCAAATCACTTTGGGAAGAACACTGTAAGCCCACCTGATATATACATTCACTTTGAGTTGAATGCTTTTTACTTGGCATGGTTTTGAGTTGAGCCCTCGAAAGTTGGCAGACAGTTCAATTCAAAGTGTATAGTTTAGATGTAGATAGTGCAGGTGTTTTTATAACGAAATTTTATAGTCACTTTTTGGCAGAACGGGTGAAATAGGTGAACTTTTCTTCGAACACGCATTCTAGCCTCTTGCCGAATACACAAACACTCTTAAACTCTTCGTTCTTTTCACTAAAACACATTCTAAAACATGTAAAATATTTTTAATTGTAAGCTATTAAAGCTTAACGATTAAAAATCCATTTTTGTATTCAAATAATACCGTCGATGAGGAGAGTAGTAGCAATGGTAGAATTTATTGTGGATATAATATATTTTTGTAATACAAGATTAAGAATGCTTCTTGATATTGGTTTTGCTATAGTGCTTTCCTCAAAAATTAGAAATATATAAATAGCATAGCTATGTTAGAATATGTCCTTACTTGATTATAACTATGTGTATGGGAAAAATGCAAAAAAACATGTAATTTTTACCTTAATCTGTCGATGAGGAGACCAACGTATACTACGTATGTGTTGCTAAGAAAAGCAAACCTTTCCTATGGACATTCATTTCACCCATTGTATCAAAAGGAGCTTTCTTTTGTTTCAGAAATTAGTTGTCATTTTACCACCTGGTCTAAATACACTTTGGTTCAATTAACAACAATGCGTCTACATGAAAAACAGGTTTTTGAAAAATTCACAAAAGTTTGTTGTATGGAAAAACGTGTCATTTAAAAAGCACATATTCAATAGTTGGTAGGAAATCGAAGTTCAACCAGTGAGATCAGACTGTATTTTGAGACATTATGGTACAATGGTACGATTTTCGATGAGATATAAAAAAAACCTTCAATTTTAGTCAAAATCAAAATCATCATTCAGTCCGAACTCACTGGTTGAACTTCGATTCCCTGCCAACTATTGAATATGTGATTTTTGGTTGGCACGTTTTTTCATACAAAAAAAAAAATTGGAATTTTTTCTCAGCAAGCCATGAGATTTTTGTGAAATTTTCAAAAACTGGTTTTTACATACAAACGCATGCTTTTTAATTGAACTGTCAGCCAACTATCGAGCGTTCAACTAAAAAGCATGCCAACTAAAAAAACGTTAAACCATTGAATTCTGACTGTATTTGCTAATCGTCGTAAGGGTGGTGGGAGCGCTCATCCAATATGATTTTATTGGACGTTGCTGACAAAATTTTATATTTTATCCGTCTCTTCCGTTTAATCCACCTTGGTCGCACGATGAGCGCTGCCACCACCCTAAATCGAGCGGGTCGTATCTCGAGGATGTTTTAACTTAAGGTCGCAAATACACGAAGCGTATAACACTGCCTCTAGACGATCCAAAAAGTATTCAACGACAATTTTGTTCTAAGGCTGGAAATAGACGAACCTAGATCGTCGCGGTACCGCGAAATTCGCGCCTTGTTTATAACAGTTGCAGAACAGTTGAGCTGTCAAACCTTCCGCGCCTTTAGTCGCACCTGCTGTTTCGCAGAGATACCCAACTTCGAAAGTAGAGTAGAGAAACGAGTTTTGTATGTTATTTTGCATAAACTATGTAAAATAAATAATGTGATTCACAAATTGATAAAAACATATTTCTTCACCAGACCTCGGATGGTTCCATACACAAACCGCGATTATCTCGCCTATCTGTAAGATTTTATACCAGAATTGACAGCTCAAATCATACGCGATTTTCGCGGTACCGCGACGATCTCGGACCGTCTATTTCCAGCCTAAAACCGAGAAGTTTTATTAGCACAAAGCGCTCGTAGAAAATTTGTCGCGGTATCAAAGTTGGTCGTCTAGAAGCAGTATAACAGTTCCGTAGAGATACCCACCATGAGCATTTCTTCGTTTCCACGGTAGCGCGTTCGAATAACATTTCATTGCTATTACTGAATTGTTATACGCGTTTCTGCGGCTGTGCCAACGCGCACCGTATATTTGCGGCCTAACGGTGATGTTGTAAATCATGTGAATAACAAAATCAATGAAACTCGGCCTCAGGTTTCAATGAGTAAAATGAACACCTTGGCGGCGAAATGAGTGTCAAATGACACCAACATGATAGCCGGATCGATCTAATTTTTTCGATCGAAAAATTGTGCTAAGGCTGACTATCTATCATTTACAAAAAAAGTAAAATACATCGAACAAAAATGACTTGGATAGAAAATGTGTACCGTAATACTAATCTGGACATCCATATAATGAGTACAGTTCGTTACAATATTTCTATCCTTATTCGAGCACTAAAATGAGTAAGAAGAGACTTTTTCCACTCATTTAATATCTATAATGAAACTTTATGAAACTTTTAGTAGTACACGTCCAAATGTTTTGCTTATGTTAAGCATATTATTTATATTTAAAAATAAAGGATAAATGCAGATTGTTGAGCTTTGTTTTTCACATTGAAAGGCTGTTTTTAGAGCATTTTGATTTGATCTTTTTTTATGATAAAGTTGATAAAGAGAGTTATCGTTATAAGGAGGTCCATTAGCATGAGCACTAAAAAGAGAAGAAAAAATCACCGCAAATCCAAGAATAATAATAAGTTTTATACCCTTCATGCTACAGGAAAATTTTTATATAAACAATACTCAAACAAATCAGGCTGATAAAAAGAAGTTTAATAAGGTTTAAAAAAGATAAAAATAGATTTAATTTTCTTAACTTACAGATCTATGTCTCTGATGTGTTTTAAAATTCGATCGCTGGCGTGTTAGAGACGCATGGCGCACCTAGTAGAGATAGATGATTGTTGTTGTTGAAATTTACAAAAAAAAAAAATACAACGATTACGCTTAAAATAATAAACTAGTCATATTAAACTAGCATAAATTTGTAACGCGTTAGCGGAACAATGGAATGAATAAGGATAAGAAATATAATTATTACATTATTAGTTTAGAATCAAATAAAAGTGATTTTTATACAATTTGTTAAGAAAGTTGCAAGAAGGGCAATTTAATTATTCGAACATTAATTATTCAAAAGTATTTTATTGAATAAGTGGTCAATAAGTTCGAATACAACTTTTCATCGTTGTGTAGCTTTGTACCATGTGCACTTAGTGTAACCAAACGTGGGAAGCTCCACGTATTCATAGAGAAAAACGTGAAAATCAATGCTGCGTACTCAAGACCAAGGCCCTGGAGAAGGTTGTGGCCTCAGCACTTCAGGAACTGTACGGGAAAGATCATTACGTCTTTCAACAGGACGGTGCTCCGGCCCACACGGCGAGTATCGTCCAAGCGTGGTGTCGAGGCAATTTGAATGATTTTTTGATAAGACTTTCTGGCCTCCCAACTCCTCCCATCTCAACACACTGGACTTTTATATATGGTCATACATGTTCGCCAAGCAGAGCGAACATAAAGCGTACACTATGGAGCAATTTAAGAAGGTTATTTCCTAGATCTGGGACGAGACGAGCTTCCATAGGAAATGACTTGAAAAAGTCTATCTTGTTTACTTATTTTTTAAACACATTTTGAAAGTGTATTCGAAATCATTGAACACCCTGTAGATTACGTGTAATTGTAGACGGATTCTTAATGGCAAATACACGCTGTACATTCGCGACTAACTGTTAACTAACCTCTGAAATAGTGCGTTAAGAGAATCCTACTCACGGGGTAACCAGATACATTCACTCTGCACTGCTCCAGTTTGTAGTTGCAATTGTTCTAAAACTGATTCTATGGCCAATTTTAGATCCAAAATCATTAAAAGAAAACAGGTTTTTTTGTGTAACGAAAAAGGCAATTTGATATAAAAAAAGCAACAGTAAGGTAATTTGTCAATTGTTGCACACTTAAGGGAACGTCCAACGTATTTCATATGTTTGAGATGGATAAAACAACAATATTCTTGTTATTTGCGTCTAGCACACATTATTATTGTTTCATAAATAATATGTATATTTTAATTTAGGGATAAAAATGATTAATAATGGCAAGAAAATCTGATTTTTAAACCTATTCAAAAATCAAATTGTTGCATACTAACAAAAACTCCAAATTCTATCATTGCACACGTTATATCCAATTATTGCACACTTTCCAATACACCGAAATAGAGAAAATGAGCCCTGAGATGGACGCTTTCTATCGAATCGTGTTTAGGACAATACGAGACGCTGTTATGTTATACGTTATACTGCAAAATAAGTAGCAAACTTGCACATCCCGTCAAACATTGCGAGGGTTGCGAGTAATATCATATGCTCCAAATCTTATGGTATTTTAAATATTATTTATATTTTATTCATTAATAATTTTTTTTTGCCGTGTTATTCGTCTAAAAGATCACTGTTTCTATTTTTGTGGATTTTTGCAAAATAAAATGTCTGAATTTAGTTATTTAGTGTGCTACAATTTGCACTGTTATACCTGATCTCGTGTTGCTATAATTATAACTGCTAAAACTAGGAGTGAAAAAACTACCAAGGCTAGCAAGCTCTTTAATGCGAGGGCTGTGGGGCTGTGAACTTGTATGGCGTGCGAGCCCTCGCACGCCCTCGCAAATCGCTGTCAATTGCATGGCGGGATGCCACCGCACGCCAATTGTAAACAAAACACTGTCAAAATGATCCCCCCGTCAAACATTGCGAGGGTTTCGAGTAGTGTCATTTGCGCAAAATCTTATGGTATTTTAAATAATGCTTGTTTTTTATTCATAATTTTTTTCCGTGGTGTTATTTGTCGAAAAAACCACTATTTCAATTTTTGTGGATTTTTTCAATATAAAATGCCAAAATTCAGGGGTATAGTATACTATAAATTGCACTGTTGTATCTGCACTCGGGGTGCTATAATTATACCTGCTAAAACTAGGGGCGAAAAAACTGCCTACCCACCATGCAATTGACAGCGATTTGCGAGGGCTCGCGAGGGCTTCCCGCCATGCAATTGACAGCGATTTGCGAGGGCGCGCGAGGGCTTGCTTGCCATACAAGTTCACCGCCCCAAAACCCTCGCATTAAAGAGCTTGCGAGCCTTGGTAGTTTTTTCACTCCTCCCGCCATGCAATTGACAGCGATTTGCGAGGGCGCTCGAGGGCTCGCACGCCACACAAGTTCACCGCCCCAGAGCCCTCGCATTAAAGAGCTTGCGAGCCTTGGTAGTTTTTTCACTCCTAGTTTTAGCAGTTATAATTATAGCACCCCGAGAGCAGGTATAACAGTGCAAATTGTAGCATACTAAACTCCTGAATTTCGACCATTTATTTTGAAAAATCCACAAAAAATTAAATAGTGATCTTTTCAACAAGTACTACCGCAAAAAAATAATCTATGAATATAAATCAAAGATTATTGAAAATAACATAAGATTTCGAGCAGATGATACCATTCGCAATCCTCGCAATGTTTGACGGGCTAGTTTTACCAGTTAAAATTATAGCACCCCAAGAGCAGGTATAACAGATCAATTTATAGCATACTTAACACCGGAATTTTGCAATTTTATTTTACAGAAATCTACAAAAATTGAAACAGTGTTCTTTACGACGAATAACATTACAAAAAAAAATAATGTATGAAAACAACATAAATATTATTTGAAATACCTTAAGATTTCGAGGAGATGATACTACTCACAACCCTCGCAATGTTTGACGGGTAGGCTCGCAAGCTCTTTAATGCGAGGTCTGGGGCTGTAAACTTGTATGGCGTGCGAGCCCTCGCAAAATGCTGTCATTTGCATGGCGGGCCATCAGGAAAACCTCATATTGTGAGACACAATTCTTAGCTATTTTGCTAAGAAATCCATTTGTTTTTATCGAAATCAGTCTAAATATTTTCGTTTGTGTTTAAAAACCGAAAAAATGCTCTTTAAAAAAATAAAATCGTGGAATATGTGGCAAAAATGCTCAATATTCAAGGAAAAATATGCTAGCTTTCATGAATGTTTTTTAAAATATGGATACACAATTTATACGCAGTGTGCAATAATTGGGTAGTGTGCAACAATTGGCAAACTATCCTATGTTGATATTCACTGGTTTATGACGTTTTATGCAACTGCTACCCATTTACATGCAAAGGGACGAAATAAACCAACGAGGTCGAAAATCTCTATAATACAACAACAACATCTACATGCATGGCATGGAGAATGCTTTGGGTTACCCCGAGAAGATGATTCGTAAACGTACTGTGACGCATAGAGCACTGTAACAATGCTGTCAGATTAAACGACGAATACGATAAAACAAGCTAAGACTTGAAATGTATTTAGCTCTATGTAAAAGTGTTCTAGTTTGAATGTGGGTACTTAAAAATAATCCAAGGTAATTATAAAAATAAAAGTTTTACAATTGAATAAGCAAACCAATTAATATAAATCCAACGTTCACTAGGAAATGATTTGTAGTAAAATGTGTACAAATTAATAAATAACATTAATAAACAAAGACACCATGGTTATGTTATAGCATTACATTTTTCAAAATAATTTAACTTTGCTAAGTATAAACATCTAAAGCATGTTCAAAGAATTTCCTTTAAAAACGTAACGTGGATATTCGAAAATTTATCTTATGTTACACACGTAAAACCAAATAATGTTAAAAAAATTGATTGAATTCACAAAAATGCCTATGCATAAGTAGAAAATGCTTATGCATATATAAATGTAGCATTTGCATATAAAATCCCTGTTATATTGTGCTGCTCATTCTTCACAACATTGACCTAACGTTTGGTTTTTAATGATACACTTTCAAAGTTAGTTGTATCAAGTGATTGACTTGGAAGATGTCGGATTAATTTTGAAGTCCATAAGAAACATGTACATACAATGGATTCGAATTGATAAACTGATCATGTAACCATCGTGAAACTACGTTTTAAAAATTTAGTTTTCTTTACCTTTTCCATGGAACGACGATAGCATTGAGAAGCAATTGGTAGTTGATTTGGATTTTCCTTTAATTGTCGTTGAATATCGCGAACCATATCAATGAAAACTGATGTCTGCGAATCGCTTAGTAAATCTTGTTTGACCTGAAATATGCCAAATTTAATCAATTGATTACTTTCATTTCATTTTTTTCTATAGAAAATTATACTTACAAGATCTTGAGCTACCTCAACTGGGTTAACATTGGTTGGGTCGAATTTAAACTTTATAGTTTTTGGTCGATTTTCCATCTCGCATTCAATGACATTATTTTGGTATCCGAGAACGTGTAATTTTGGGTTTCGTTCCGTCGAACGATGATTACGACGCTTTTTCATTTCGTTAGTAAATCTTTTTGGCAACGCAGTCTGAAGGGAAGGGGAATCTGTTGATACTATCTGATCTTGTATAGCATATGAAGTGTTCGAACTTCCAGTAGCTGTTGTTTCAATAATATGTATTGCATTTGATCCTTGATGAGTATTGTTATTGCTACTACAGCAAGAATTGGACGAGGGTACACTTGGATGTAACTGTGTTACGCCAAATGACGTTATGGTCTTTGGATTTCCAACATTTTTATGAATGGTATGCATTGATTGCTTTTCCATAATTTGCTGTTGATATTGTAGTTGTCCCTCGCGAGAAGGTTTGTCTTTATCCCACACAGCTCGATTTAGGACATCGTTTGAAGGATCCTGATCATGTTGAAAAGTGACTTCTGATATAGACTGCGAAATTACTATTTGCTGGATGGTTCCAGGAACAGGCAAAGACTGTTGTATCGTCTGAGAATTTTGCATCGGTATCGTGTTGGTAATTTGAGAGTTGATTTCATCTGATTGTAAATCTAAATGATGTAATATTGACGATGTATGATGTTGGACAATAGTATTTTGCTGCAACAATGACTGCTTGTTATTGCAAACATTTTCGGGCGTATATTTATTTTGTTTTGCTTGTAATTGAACTGCCGGATTATGCAAAAGATTATTGGTAGCCTGTTGGGTTTGATGATGCACATACATAACATGTTTTTGTTGCTGCGATTGGAGCTGTGTTTGTTGTTGTAGAGACTGTTGCTGTTGATGCAGTGACTGTTGCTGTTGATGCAGTGACTGTTGCTGTTGTTGCTGATACTGTGACTTTTTTGGTTTTTGTTGTTGCTGTAGTTGCTGTAGTACCGGTAGTTGTAGTTGTTGTTGCTCTTCTTCATCTTCTTGCTGCTGCTGCTCTTGCTCTTGCCGTAGAGACTGTTGCTGTTGATGCAGTGACTGTTGCTGTTGTTCTTGCTGTTGTTGCTGATACTGTGACTTTTCTGGCGTTTGTTGTTGCTGTAGTTGCTGTAGTTGCGGTAGTTGTAGTTGTTGTTGCTCTTTTTGTTCTTCTTGCTGCTGCTGCTCTTGCTCTTGCCGTAGAGACTGTTGCTGTTGATGTAGTAACTGTTGCTGTTGTTGCTGATACTGTGACTTTTCTGGCTTTTGTTGTTGCTGTAGTTGCTGTAGTTGCGGTAGTTGTTGTTGTTGCTCTTCTTCTTCTTCTTGCTGCTGCTGCTGCTGCTGCTGCTGCTGCTGCTGCTGCTGCTGCTGCTGCTGCTGCTGCTGCTGCTGCTGCTGCTGCTGCTGCTGCTGCTGCTGCTGCTGCTCTTGCTCTTGCTGCTGCTGCTCTTGCACTTGCCGCTGCTGCTCTTGTTCTTGCCGGTGCAGCTCTTGTTCTTGCCGCTGCTGCTCTTGTTCTTGCCGCTGCTGCTTTTGTTCTTGCCGCTGCTGCTTTTGTTCTTGCCGCTGCTGCTTTTGTTCTTGCCGCTGCTGCTTTTGCTGTTGCTCTTGCTGTTGCTCTTGCTCTTGCTCTTGCTCTTGCTCTTGCTCTTGCTCTTGCTCTTGCTCTTGCTCTGCTCTTGCTCTTGCTCTTGCTCTTGCTCTTGCTCTTGCTCTTGCTCTTGCTCTTGCTCTTGCTCTTGCTCTTGCTCTTGCTCTTGCTCTTGCTCTTGCTCTTGCTCTTGCTCTTGCTCTTGCTCTTGCTCTTGCTCTTGCTCTTGCTCTTGCTCTTGCTCTTGCCGCTGCTGCTGTTGCTCTTGCCGCTGCTGCTCTTGCTCTTGCTGCTGCTCTTGCTCTTGCTCTTGCTTTTGCTCTTGCGCTTGCTCTTGCTCTTGCCGCTGCTGCTTTTGCTCTTGCCGCTGCTGCTCTTGCTCTTGCTGCTGCTCTTGCTCTTGCCGCTGCTGTTCTTGTTCTTGCCGCTGCTGTTTTTGTTCTTGCCGCTGCTGCTTTTGTTCTTGCCGCTGCTGCTCTTGTTCTTGCCGCTGTTGCTTTTGTTTTTGCTCTTGCTCTTTCTCTTTCTCTTGCCGCTGCTGTTCTTGCTCTTTCTCTTGCCGCTGCTGTTCTTGCTCTTTCTCTTGCCGCTGCTGCTCTTGCTCTTGCTCCTGCTCTTGCTCTTGCTCTTGCTCTTGCTCTTGCTCTTGCTCTTGCTCTTGCTCTTGCTCTTGCTCTTGCTCTTGCTCTTGCTCTTGCTCTTGCTCTTGCACTTGCTCTTGCTCTTGCTCTTGCTCTTGCTCTTGCTCTTGCCGCTGCTCTTGTTCTTGCCGCTGATGCCCTTGCTCTTGCCGCTGCTGCTTTTGCTCTTGCCGCTGCTGCTCTTGCTCTTGCTCTTGCCGCTGCTGCTCTTGCTCTTGCCGCTGCTGCTCTTGCTCTTGTTTTTGCCGCTGCTGCTCTTGCTCTTGTTTTTGCCGCCGCTGTTCTTGCTCTTGTTCTTGCCGCTGCTGCTCTTGCTCTTGCCGCTGCTGCTCTTGTTTTTGCCACTGCTGCTCTTGCTCTTGCCGCTGCTGCTCTTGCTCTTGCCGCTGCTGCTTTTGCTCTTGCCGCTGCTGCTCTTGTTCTTGCCGCTGCTGTTGTTGTTCTTGCTGCTGCTGTTTTTGTTCTTGCCGCTGCTGCTTTTGTTCTTGCTCTTGCCGCTGCTGCTCTTGCTCTTGCTCTTGCGCTTGCTCTTGCCGCTGCTGATTTTGCTCTTGCCGCTGCTGCTCCTGCCCTTGCTCTTGCTCTTTCTCTTGCCGCTGCTGTTCTTGCTCTTGCTCTTGCTCTTGCTCTTGCTCTTGCCGCTGCTGCTCTTGCTCTTGCCGCTGCTGCTCTTGTTTTTGCCGCTGCTGCTGCTGCTCTTGCTCTTGTTGCTGCTGCTCTTGCTCTTGCCGCTGCTGCTCTTGCTCTTGCTGCTGCTCTTGCTCTTGCCGCTGCTGTTCTTGTTCTTGCCGCTGCTGCTTTTGTTCTTGCCGCTGCTGCTTTTGTTCTTGCCGCTGTTGCTTTTGTTTTTGCTCTTGCTCTTTCTCTTTCTCTTGCCGCTGCTGTTGTTGCTCTTTCTCTTGCCGCTGCTGCTCTTGCTCTTGCTCCTGCTCTTGCTCCTGCTCTTGCTCTTGCTCTTGCTCTTGCTCTTGCTCTTGCTCTTGCTCTTGCTCTTGCTCTTGCTCTTGCTCTTGCTCTTGCTCTTTGCTCTTGCTCTTGCTCTTGCTCTTGCTCTTGCTCTTGCTCTTGCTCTTGCTCTTGCTCTTGCTCTTGCTCTTGCTCTTGCTCTTGCTCTGCTCTTGCTCTTGCTCTTGCTCTTGCTCTTGCTCTTGCTCTTGCTCTTGCTCTTGCTCTTGCTCTTGCTCTTGCTCTTGCTCTTTTTCTTGCCGCTGCTGCTCTTGCTCTTCCTCTTGCCACTGCTGTTCTTGCTCTTGCTCTTGCTCTTGCTCTTTCTCTCGCCGCTGCTGCTCTTGCTCTTTCTCTTGCCACTGCTGTTCTTGCTCTTGCTCTAGCTCTTGCCGCTGCTGCTTTTGCTCTTGCCGCTGGTACTCTTGCTCTTGCCGCTGGTGGTCTTGCTCTTGCCGCTGCTGCTCTTGCCGCTGCTGCTCTTGCCGCTGCTGCTCTTGCCGCTGCTGCTCTTGCCGCTGCTGCTTGCCGCTGCTGCTCTTGCCGCTGCTGCTCTTGCCGCTGCTGCTCTTGCCGCTGCTGCTCTTGCCGCTGCTGCTCTTGCCGCTGCTGCTCTTGCCGCTGCTGCTCTTGCCGCTGCTGCTCTTGCCGCTGCTGCTCTTGCCGCTGTGCTCTTGCCGCTGCTGCTCTTGCCGCTGCTGCTCTTGCCGCTGCTGCTCTTGCCGCTGCTGCTCTTGCCGCTGCTGCTCTTGCCGCTGCTGCTCTTGCCGCTGCTGCTTGCCGCTGCTGCTCTTGCCGCTTGTGCTCTGCCGCGCTCTTGCTCTTGCTTTTGCTCTGCTCTTGCTCTTGCTCTTGCTCTTGCTCTTGCTCTTGCTCTGCTCTTGCTCTGCTCTTGCTCTGCTCTTGCTCTTGCTCTTGCTCTTGCTCTTGCTCTTGCTCTTGCTCTGCTCTTGCTCTTGCTCTTGCTCTTGCTCTTGCTCTTGCTCTGCTCTTGCTCTTGCTCTTGCTCTTGCTCTTGCTCTTGCTCTTGCTCTTGCTCTTGCTCTTGCTCTTGCTCTTGCTCTTGCTCTTGCTCTTGCTCTTGCTCTTGCTCTTTCTCTTTCTCTTTCTCTTTCTCTTTCTCTTTCTCTTTCTCTTTCTCTTTCTCTTTCTCTTTCTCTTTCTCTTTCTCTTTCTCTTTTTCTTGCCGCTGCTGCTCTTGCTCTTGCCGCTGCTGCTCTTGCTCTTGCCGATGCTGTTTTTGTTCTTGCCGCTGCTGTTTTTGTTCTTGCCGCTGCTGCTTTTGCTCTTGCCGCTGCTGCTCTTGCTCTTGCCGCTGCTGCTCTTGCTCTTGCTCTTGCTCTTGCTTTTGCTTTTGCTTTTGCTTTTGCTTTTGCTTTTGCTTTTGCTTTTGCTTTTGCTTT
The DNA here is from genome assembly GCF_017562075.2 of Anopheles merus. NCBI lineage: Eukaryota > Metazoa > Arthropoda > Insecta > Diptera > Culicidae > Anopheles > Anopheles merus. The sequence continues at coordinate 39,844,382 of NC_054085.1, read as the reverse complement.
TGCTCTTGCTCTTGCTCTTGCCGCTGCTGCTCTTGCTCTTTCTCTTGTCGCTGCTGCTCTTGCTCCTTCACTTGCCGCTGCTGCTCTTGCTCTTGCTCTTTCTCTTGCCGCTGCTGCTCTTGCCGCTGCTGCTCTTGCTCTTGCTCTTGCCACTGCTGCTCTTGCTCTTGCCCTTGGCCTTGCTCTTGCCCTTGGCCTTGCCCTTGCCCTTGCCCTTGCCCTTGCCCTTGCCCTTGCCCTTGCCCGTGCCCGTGCCCGTGCCCGTGCCCTTGCCCTTGCCCTTGCCCTTGCCCTTGCCCTTGCCCTTGCCCTTGCCCTTGCCCTTGCCCTTGCCCTTGCCCTTGCCCTTGCCCTTGCCCTTGCCCTTGCCCTTGCCCTTGCCCTTGCTCTTGCCCTTGCCCTTGCCGCTGTTGCTCTTGCTCTTGCCCTTGCCGCTGCTGTTCTTGCTCTTTCTCTTTCTCTTGCCGCTGCTGCTCTTGCTCTTGCCGCTGCTGCTCTTGCTCTTGCCGCTGCTGCTCTTGCTCTTGCTCTTCCTCTAGCTCTAGCTTTTGTTCTTGTGTTTGTTGTTCATCTTGTTTTTGTGTTTGTTGATCATCTTGTTCTTGCGTTTGTTGTTCATGTTGTTCTTGTGTTTGTTGTTCATTTTGCTCTTGTTCTTGTGTTTGTTGTTGATCTTTTCCTTGTGTTTGTTGTTCATCTTGTTCTTGCGGTTGTTGTTGTTTTTCTTGTTTTTCTTGTCGATCTTTTCCATGTGCTTGTTGTGCATCTTGTTCTTGCGTTTGTTTTTCATCTTGTCCTTGCGTTTGTTGTTGTTCATGTTGCTGTTCTTGTTGTTGTTCTTGTTGCTGTAGTTGTTGCTGTTCTGCTGTTTGAGCTGGTTGACTATGAATTGGTATGATACCTTGGAGCTGTTGTTCTAGGGTAGATATTTGTTCTTGTAACTCGGCTTGTTGCTGCTGTTGTTGCATCATAGCTAAATTTTGTTGTTGTAGATGTAAAATTTGTTGCACCAATTGTTGTTGTGCACCGATTTGGTTTATATATTGCAGATTTGTTCCTTGAGATTGTCCTTGATGTGTCGTTTGCTGTTGTAATTGTAGGAGATATTGCTGCTGTTGCTGGGAATCGACAAATACTTGCTGTGAAATATAATTAGGTTGCTGTGTTGGAGCTATATTAGCTTGAGTTGGTTGACTCGGAGCCATTTGATTAAGTGTCTGCTGTTCCTGCTGCAGCTGCGACATGGGTTGCTGCAATGGTAGTTGCCCTAAAGCAAATTGACTACTAACTGCATGTTGCTGAAAGTTTTGCTGTAATTGCTCATTTCCCACGGAAATCTGTTGTTGGTATATTGTTTGTTGTGCTTGTGATGATGGAAGCGAAGAAGGTTGATAATATCCCTGTGAGAGTTGCTGCTGTGATTGTTGAATAGCTCCTTGTTGCGTCATCTGTGGAACTTGCAGTTCAGTCACTTGCAAGTCATTTTCCAGCTGCTGTTGCAATTGCTGCTGTTGGTAAAGTTGTTGTGCAATGAGTGCTTGCTTTTGGAGAGTCTCTTTTTCTTGTTCTACCTGTTGTTGCCTAGCTCTTTCTTCCCGTTCTTTTAATAATGTTTGAATTTGAACTTTGAGAATTTTTGCTACTGTTTTAGAATCATCCTCCATTAGTATACCCGATCTATACATTTCGTTAGCAATTTCTTCAGCATCATCTACTCGAATGTCGAAATCAAATTGAATGGCTTCATTCTCTTTGTGTTTGTTAACACGCTTTTTAGGATCCATGATACGTAGCCGAAATTCCATACGGACGGTTTCAGGATTTGTTAGGAAAATATCTTTTGACATAGGTTCCAACCGAATACCAATATCTTCGCAAAAAAATTCACAGTTTAAAAGCTCCTTGCACGTTGGTCGTCCTTCTTTTTTATCATGTATACATCGTTCGATGATCTCACGTACCTCTGGGTTTTCCACCTTATCTAGACTTTGCGGTTTTACACCAGAAGTCACTTTTTTGTAAATCTGTGCTGGTGTATTGCATTCATTGTACGGATACTCTGAGGTAGCCATTTCCAACATGCACATGCCAAAAGCGTACACATCAACTGCTTCGTCATAATGTTCCTCATACATTTCGGGTGCCATGAACTCTGGTGTACCAATAACCGACTTTGCAAAGCTACGGTTTTTCAATGTGGCTAATCCTAGGTCTCCTATCTTAACGCTCCCTGTCGTACCAGTTATAAATATATTATCACATTTCAAATCACGATGAATGATAGGCGGTGTGCGTGAATGCAAGAAATGCAACCCTTTTAGAATTTGCCGACACCAGGACTTCAGTACTTTTGGATTGATTTTTTTAAAACGTCGCAAGTATCTATAATAACATTATTAATGCCGCAATTATAATTAAATTTTAACCAACTTTCTGTATTATATTTCTTGTGTGTCTAATACTTACGATTTCAATGTGCCGGAAAGCATAAGCTCAGTAACTAGAACTATATTTTTCTTCTTGTTTCCAATCGTTGGTGCCGCTTCCCAGTAATTATAAAATCTTACAATGTTTGGATGTTGTAATTTTTTTAACATTTCCGCTTCTTCCCGAAATCGGGTTCGCTCAACCCGATTTACTTTCTTTTCCTAAAATTTTATTAAAAGGCGGATTAAATTTCAATGTTGCTTATTCTCGATGAATATTTTACTCACCAGTAATTCACACCATGCAACGGCAACACCAGTCTGGGTATCCAACCCACGATACACGGTTTTGAATGATCCCCTTCCGACTTCCTTATCATATTTCAGAAAACGCCCACAGGGAGAAATGCCAATCGCTTCATCTTCATCGTCTTCCTTTTTTTGTTGCTTGCGTTGTTCCTCAAACTTCTCAAGATCAAATATTGGACCATATTGCACTAGCTTTTCTTCAGAAGGCTTAAATTGCAAAGCCAAGTTTTCTGCTTCTCTGCTCAATAATTCAATATTATCGTCCAGATTGCGGGGGTATTCTGTCTCAATCGTTTCATTTTCGATGAAGTTTTTCGAATATATAACTGACATAGCCGTATTTTCCAGGCTTTTTCGTACAAAGCGAAGAATAGTTCGACTTTGTGAACTGTCCGACCCACGTGAGCCATCTTCCAGTAATTTAACTTTACTTGTATCTTTCTGGCGAACTTCATTATTCCTGTCGTATGGATTACTACCAAAAGCCCCATCATCTTCATCTTCTACTATTCCATTTTCATCTAAATGAGGATTGGATAACTGTTGTTCACCATCAATTCCAGAGTCGTTAGTAAGCGCTTTCGAACAACTTGTTTCTTTCACATTCACTACAGAATGTATCCCACCGTCTTTGGACACGGTTTCTTCTTCATTATGCTCAAGATGTGCTGTGTTTGATGTAGATGAAGGATGATCTTTAACATTATCTTGTTCTGCGATAATTGCATCTTCCTGGCATTGTCTACTTAATTCATAATCTTCTATATCGCCAACAGATTTGTAATCTTCCATGGACTCGGTAGATTCTTTTTTTTCTTTATCAGTAGGTACGGAGGATATCTTTGATATCATTCCGTGATATCTGACTGTATTACGTTTCTTTGGTGAAGTTGCATTGATGGCCGAAGTACTTTTTCCTCCCTCTGCTTCTGTATCTTTGCGATTTCCCCCTTTCCGACTAATTGGGGTTGTATCACGCAGGTGTTGATGCTGTTTGACAGGGGGTTTCTGTTGTTGTGACTTTTTTTCATCCATCTTATCATCGTTTTTATTTTGGAGATGTTTTTTTTTTTCACTAGGGGAAGCTCGTCGTGAATTGCTTCCAATTCCAGTGGCAGTACTACCCAATCCAGGTACACTACTACTACTAGAATAATTTTCAGAGACGACAGGTAATGATATCGTAGTACAGCTGGTAACAGAAGCAGCTGGACTAGTGGTGTTGGTACAATGAGGAGAGCTATCGCTTCTGCCACTACTGTTGCTATGATCAAATACTCTTGATATTAGACCCCCCGTGTTGACTGCTGTTGAAGTTGTACTAGAAGTACTAGATCGGATCGTGTACAGATGATGTTGATGATGGCGCTGATGTCTCAGCGTACTGCAATTGTTGTGGTTGTAGGTAATAGTATTGTTGTTGGTGGTACTTGTAATATTATTGGTAATATTGCTGATGATAGAGTTGCCAGTACTATTCGTTGTATTATTACCGGCAGATAAGCAGGAGGTAGACCCTGCGTTGTTGCTATTATTGTTTAAATTGTTCAAGCTAGTTGCAGAAGTTGATTGACTAGCAGAGCGCAATCTTCTCAATCGATTGCTGTGCTGGTGTTGGTTTCCCGAAGAAACTCTCAAGTTTTGCTGTGTTTCTTGGCTGTTGCCTACTGATGTAGTAGCCTGGACTGAATTGCTAGCAATAAAAAGGAATTATTACAGTTTGTTTTTAAACATACGATAGTAGTAAATTAGAATAGAAGTGATTAATTCAAATGTATTGTATCATGTCCCAATAACTGCTCAAGTACACAGAACAAAAGCACACCAGCTCCAATATCCACTAACATTTAAACCTCGTAAAAAGTGTGTTCAAAAGATATTTCATAGCAGGATAAGTTGTGTGATCAAGACTAATGAGATGCCTCTCAATAAGATAACATTCCCAGTACCATCAATATTTCCATGACTCCTGACCAGATTTTCCCTTTTCTAAGATTTTAAGATGTTTAAACTGTCTATGAACTCCATTTTAGTATTAGGGTTTAGCTAGATAAGGTTTAGCTTTAAGTTTTTGTTGTACAGCCCTCGAGACAATCAATTGAAATAAATATAATTTAATAATGATACAATATAAGACTAATAAGATGCCTCTCAATCAGATACCAGTATCATACCAGTATTAGGCAGACTAGAGCAGCTGTTTCACAAAATCTATTCACACGTTTACATTTTTTTATTATTTTTCGTGAAACTGATGGCATTTTGGTTGATAAAGCATCTTTACATGTTTTGTTTATCCGGCGCTACAACCGCTTTGCGGTCTTGGCCTGCCTCAGGAGTGTCCGAAACCGCTCATGGTCTCGCGCCTTCGTCTGCCAGTCCGTTATCCCGGCTTTAATGGCGGACCAGTGCTGCAAAATGTCACTGTCAATGTCATACAAAAATCTGACTGAAACAAAATCCATATCAGCGTCACGTACTCAATTGTGATAATCATAGGGGATAATCAGAACGGTTGGTGTGACTAATATATGCTCATGACATGTTTGCGACTATCGCTTGGTCAGTCACTATAGCACGACTTTTTTTTGCTGTGATCAGTTTTGCAAAATGTCACTGACATAGTCATGACAAATTCCGACCGAAACAAAATCATCTCAGCGTCACGAGCTCTACTGTAATGATCAGAGGCGAGCCTCATACGGACGTCTTGGTGACATTGTGTGCAACCAAATCGTGTTCAATCACTTGGTCGCGACATTTTCAGTCGGTAATCATCGCGATGGTCACGGGAGATATGCGGTGCGTGCGAGTGGTTCCAAGAAACAAAATGAGCATGTTTTCTCGCTATGATCAACCGACAGATAATCAAAACAGATAGAGGGAGAAAGCATGCTCATTTTGTTGCTAGAGCCCACGCGCAAAGTATATTCCAAGAATGTCGCGATTATCGCCGACAACAATGTCGTGACCAAGGGAGTGACCAAAAGTTGGGTGCTAAACTAAATGTCACCAAGCATGTGATTGATTCTCCAACTGTTTGAGTATCGTCACTGATCATCTCAGTTGTGTACGTGATCTGATTTGAGCTTCGTTTCAGTCGTGAGTGTTGATGATTAAAACATTGGCATTTGGCAGCACTGTTCACAGCCAGAAAAAAAAATGATTATGCTTGCTCCGGCATTAAGTTAAGCTTGTCAGTCAGAGTATCGCGTTGGACTCAAGTATTCACATGTCGTGTTCTGCATGTCATGACGCACTTTTATTGGCAATGAGCATCAAGCTACCACGGATCCCAACTAACAAAATCGACATGCTTTCTCATTCTACCCAATAGATCAGTAAACCTGAGAGAGCGAGAAAGCATGTCGATTTTGTCGCTTGGGATATGTTCATTGTTTTCGTTGGTGAAAATCTCGTGATACTCATGACATTTTGCAGCACTGTGGCGGACGCCTCCACGCCATCTTGCAACCTCAATTTGGGCCTACCACGCCTCCTCTGTCCTTGTGGACGGCCAAAAAAGACTTTACGGGCTGGGTCGTCCGTTTCCATGCGTACAACATGGCCAGCCCACCGGAGCCTGGTGAGCTTTATACGCTGTACGACAGTGAGGTCGCCGTACATCTCGTATAGCTCGTCATTATAGCGGCTCCTCCATTGTCCTTCCACACATACGGGGCCAAGTATCCTTCTGAGAATCTTCCTCTCGAACGCGGATAAGAGGGTTTCATCTTTACATGTAATGGTTTTTAAATTTGATTTGCCATTTTAAACACATTTTTTAAGGAATATTCTTAAGGTAACTAAAATAGTAAGGATGTTTTAGCCTCAAAGCTCCAATAAACAACTGCAATGTAAAGTATTTCGTTAATCTTTTATCAACAATTGATCATTTCTTTCATTTTGGGGATGTTCTGTTAAAGAAAATATTTCGAAAGCGGATGTTGAATCTACTTCAACCCTTCAGCCATGCGGTAATGAGATGATCGGGCAACAGCCGCTCACATTAAGAAATCATGATGAGGTCGGATTTTGGAGTTTTTTGAGGAGAACATTCATGAACAAACTGTTTACATTTGTAAAACGTGCTTTCAACGTTTGTGTGCTTTATTTCGAAAATATTTTTTGGATAATAGCGTATAAAAAAACCCGAAACTATTACAATATGGTGGACTGGTGCACATGACACACAAGATGTTGAAGAAAACGTAAAATCAAGTATGGGAAGACGATGAACATCTTCCCGTACCAATCATACATGTACTACCGCTCGGTAAGTGTAAAATACCCAGCAGAGTGCTGCTGTCAATGTAAAACAGTTTTGATGTTAAAAGCCAGAGAATGATTCTCTCTCCATCACAGGTATCAACAAAAACCTGTAGGTTCCATTTTTGAGGCCCCTGACCAACACAGATGTTTGACACTTAAACCACCGACGAACCGACGTGGCACTTAGAACAAAATGAGCTTCAAAAGTTGTCTACTTATTTCGAATGAAAATACATTACACACTAGCGCCTATAATCTCTATAATGATTCGCTTACTAATTTGACACGAGCGACAAACTGCTGAACCTCCTTCTTGTTTACCTGTTCAAATTCCAAAGGGCAATGTTTTATCCACTTATCACCTCTTTTGTTGATATTTGAAAACCTATAAAATGATTTTCCTGCGTATTTTGTCCAATTATTCTCACAAAATCTTGTCTCACACTTCCTTCGCCATTTGTTTTTGGAAATTTTTTTACATCTAAGCAGCCGCGAACAGAGCTAATTTTGACGGAAATAATCGCCTCAATAGTATATTACTATGCTTACCAAGATCTATTAAGGAGAACAGGTCGATGCAAAGCCCGTTGCTAGGTTGCCATTTTCAGCTCGCTTTTGACAGTTTCATGAAAAAGTGTTTACAAACAAACGGTTAATAGTTAACGCGCACAAGTGGACGAATTTACTATTAGGAAGGTTCTTCTTTGGCACAACAACCGCTGTCGGTCAAGGCCTGCATGTACCCACTAGTGAAAGTGAGCTTGGCTTTCAGTGACTTATTGTTACCATAGCAGGATAGTCAGTCCTACGTATGGGGGCACGGTCTATTCGGGACTTGAACCCATGACGTGCATGTTGTTAAGTCGTACGAGTTCACGACTGTACCACCAGACCGGCCCCCGGGATTAGGAAGGTTATATTGGTTAAATTTCTTGCGGTCAATCACTTCTGGAGAATAAAGGAGAAGTAATTGCAGTCTACTCTGTATTCAGAAATATCGATAACTTTTTTCATTGTTTGCCATTCCGTGACCACAAACCACTACCGTTTGCAACGGTCCTGATGGAAAAACGAAATGTTTAACATGTTCAACTGGGTTAAAGAAGTCCTTTTTACTTTCAATTGAACACTGAGAGTAAAATGAAACATCCAATCGACACACACTGGTTTAATATGCATACCGTCCTTTACTTATAACCCGGCGACGAATGATAAATGAGATCCTTGGATTGTATCAGTCATGTAATATTCTAATTGGATTCCAATTCTTCAAATATTCTAACAGGAATTGAATGTAAAATGCTGAACAAAATTCTCATTCACTCCATAGCAACGTCCATCGCTAAACATAAATAATGTTCACTTTAACTGTCAAATTTTTCCCATGGCTTTCTGTCAATTTACTCTAAGCGCTTCGACCTGTTCTCTTTCAAGGACCTTGATACTTACCGCGAGGCCACATGAGGTGAAATATACAGCGAAATGAACTATTTGACAGGCGAAATAATTGTTAGATAATGCATCACAGCAACCAGGTGATGTGCAATGTAAACAAATAATGAGTACAAAATCGTAGCTAAATCCATTGAATAATTTCAATATCGACTACAAAATCGTAATTAAATCCATTGAATAACTTCAATATCGAGTACTTCGTTAATTTTGAGTCAACAATTCATAATTTCTTCCAATTAGGGAATGTTCTGCTTAAGAAGATATTATTTTTAAGTGAATTTCGAAAGCGGATGTTGTGTCTCTCCCAACCCTTTAGCTGTACCTGTTGGATATTTCACTTGTCGAATAGTTCATTTCGCTGTATATTTCACCTCATGTAGCCGCGCGGTTACGCAAAGTCTATATAATAAAGAGGTCAATGCATAGCTCGATTTTTATTCACCATTTTGAATGCTTGTTTTTGACAGTTAGATGAAAAAGCGTTCACAAACGATTCCAAACCACCAAACACTTTTCAGTGCTAATTGTACATTTTGTGCACAAAACTTAGTGTAACTATACATTTCTTTCTCATGAACGTGGCATGGAGTAGTTTTTTTTTTTCAGTAATTCATCACTTAAAAACGACCACAATCAGAAATCTAGCCTCTTAGCTTTGGTCCTCTTGAACTGTACATGATTCCGTCGTAATTTCGGGCACGTAAAAATTACGTCGTAAAAATTACCGAAAATGCATTCAGACCACTTCATGCACAACAACTAAAACCTCAATGCATGCTGCGATGAAACTATTCAAGCTTTTTCATCCAGCTGTCAAAACTTTCCCACGCCTTTTGACCAAATGTTCTGGATAACTCGACCTCTGAATTAGGGAACGGTCAGAACCTCGCCGCATGCCACACAGTTTTCTTTGCACCTGACAAAATATTACAAACAAAGATTCGTGCTAACCAGCCTGCAGCGGATGGCAAAAATTACACGAAAAATATTCGCTCAACTCTGCTCGATGTTACGTTGCTATGGGAAACGAAGATTTTGACAGAAGTTTTCAAACAGTAATCGTTCCTTCGAATCAAGGCTAATAGATAGCTTTGATAAGGATAGGTGCACCAATTAAAGACGAGTTTGTACCACCGACAAACCGACGTGACACTTTGAACAAAATTAGCTTCAAAAGTTGTCTCCTTATTTCATAGAAAATACCAAGATCTATTAAGGAGAACAGGTCGATGCAAAGCCCGTTGCTAGGTTGCCATTTTCAGCTCGCTTTTGACAGTTTCATGAAAAAGTGTTTACAAACAAACGGCTAATAGTTAACGCGCAAAAGTGGACGAATTTATTATTAGGAAGGTTATATTGGTTAAATTTCTTGCGGTCAATCACTTCTGGAGAATAAAGGAGAAGTAATTGCAGTCTACTCTGTATTCAGAAACATTGATAACCTTTTCATTGTTTGCCATTCCGTGACCACAAACCACTACCGTTTGCAACGGTCCTGATGGAAAAACGAAATGTTTAACATGTTCAACTGGGTTAAAGAAGTCCTTTTTACTTTCAATTGAACACTGAGAGTAAAATGAAACATCCAATCGACACACACTGGTACAATATGCATACCGTCATTTACTTATAACCTGGCTACGAATGATAAATGAGATCCTTGGATTGTATCAGTCATGTAATATTCTAATTGGATTCCAATTCTTCAAATATTCTACCAGGAATTGAATGTGAAATGCTGAACAAAACTCCCATTCACTCCATAGCAACGTCCATCGCTAAACATAAACAATTTTCACTTTAACTGTCAAAATTTTCCCATGGCTTTCTGTCAATTTACTCTAAGCGCGTCGACCTGTTCTCTTTCAAGGACCTTGGAAAATACGTTAAACACTAGCGCCATCTCTATAATGATTCGCTTACTACACTGACACAGAGGAGAAACTGCTAAAACCCCTTTTTATTTTTCCAACGAAGAATATTTTCTCCACTTCTCACATCATTTTTATTGATTTGGAAATCCATTAAATGATTTTTCTGGGTATTTTGTCCAATTATTTTCATATAATCTTGCCTCACTCTTTATCCGCTATTTGTACTTGGAAAAGTTGTTTCCATCTAAGCAGCCGCGAACAGAGCTCATTTTGACAAAAGTGTTCGCCTTCATTGCAAATGACAGTACTTTCGTGTGGGACAGTTTTGTAACGCAAGTGTCACGTCGGTTTGTCGGTGTTTGTACAGCGTTTGGACTAAAACAAGAAATGTGAGGTACTGAATAAAAATTCACAAACAAAGGTGAAGTAGATAGACACATATCTTAGCTACATTATTGCTTTTACATTTAGTAAATTGGATACTTTTTACACAACTTTTAGCCGTTTTCCAAAACATCTTCCATGTACCAATTGTTCTCCTATGTGTTCCAAATGTTGTGCTAGCTGTGTACCAATTGTTGTTCTAGTCCAAATCATGCGCTAGAATTGATTAATCTGACAAAACAATTACAAAATTACAAATTTGTTAATTAAATATTGAAAATCAATGCGTTTTTTGTACCTGACTGCAACCCAACTATTTTTTTTATATCTGACAGCAAAACTTATAGACATGAGGATAGCACAACAATTGGTACATAACAGTTTTTCTTGCACCAATTGATGTGCTATTTTTCAACTGGTTAAAATCATTATGTAACCTTACTAAACGATCAAAAACTGCGCTGTTTCAATGTGAATGAATCATAATCGAATTTTAAACGAATTAGAATCGCAACGAATCGGATCGAATTAGGTTGCTCTATCTTCTATCTTCTTTGGCACAACAACCGATATCGGTCAAGGTCTGCCTACTAATGAAGTGAGCTTTACTTTCAGTGACTTATTGTTACCATAGCAGGATAGTCACGTAGATCACGTCCTACGTATGGGAGCACGGTCTATTTGGGGCTTGAACCCATGACGGCCTTGGTATTGAGTTGTTTAAGTTAACGACTGTACCACCAGAACGGCACAGGTAGGTTACTCTACTTTACGTATAAATTGAAATTTAATGTATTATAAATGTGATAATAATTATTGTGACTACAGTGAACCCTCTCTTATTGGACCTCTCCAGTTTGAAAAACATCTCTAATTAAAAAAAAAATACTGTCCCCTCATTTCCAGTACATTTTTTCCCTTTTATTTGGAAAGCCTCTGAAATCTGTATCCCTCTTATTTATGTATGGTGTTGCCATAGTTATTGAATGATGTATGCTAAAATTGGCAATCGTATTCGCAGTTTCCTATAGCAACAGTTAAGGCTGCATACTAAATGTTATGTCTCTTTCTTGTTTGTATGGACATTTCATTCACTTTCAACCACTGTAACAAAGTGTATGAAGACCAGGTGGTCTCGTCCCATACAAATTGACAACTAATTTCGGAATCAAAAAAAGCTCCTTGTGACAGAATGGGTGAAATGAATTTCCATAGGAACGGTTCGCTTTGTTCTTAGCAAAACATACGTAGTACACATTGGTGTCCTCATCGACGACATTATTTTGATCCAAAAATGGATTTTAATTGGTTCAGATTTGGTTTAGCTCACAATAAGAAATATTTTAAGTGCTTTTTAAAGTATTTAAGTGCAAATAACGAAGATTCTAAGATTGTTTGTGCATTAGGCAAGTCGTCGGAAAGCTTGTTTGGGGAAATGTTTTCACCCATGCTGTCAAAAAGTGACGTTCAACTTTTACTATAAAAACAGGCTATGAGACCACCTGATCTTCATACACTTTGCTCTGTAATTTGAAATCCCCTTTAATCGACAGTCCCAGCGCTACTCAAATAAGGGAGAGTTGACTGTATCTGATTAACTGACTTTGAAAAATTGTTAAACTTGTAAGCTAATCAGGATTATAAAATTAAAAAAATCAGGATTATAAATTTGATAAATTATACTAATACTTTTATATGAAATCGAAAATAGTCAGATTCTTTTCTTAATTTAGATTTTTTTTGTGAATAGCACAATTGGTGTTAGCAGAACAATTGGTACACCTACCCTACTCGAAAAAGTTTCGCCGAAGCCTACTAGACTTCCCCTATCTCAGTGAAAAAGTGTGTTTGACTGATATTTTATAGCACAACATAGGCTGTGAAAACGCAACTAATAAATGACTTACCTTCGGCCAAAACAAGCTCTTTTCGTGGCTCCCATTTGTAAGGCATTATTGCAACATAAACTCTCCAATCTACTTGATACTGCAATTCCAATACGATATCTTCATCAGCTATTCGGTTTCGGTTGTGGTCTTTGCCCACCCCAAATGGGGTTTCTTCGATGTTCCGCTGGATACTATACAAACCTCGTGAAAAAAAAAACAAAGTTAAACAACAAGTATTGTGTATGCTTTTTGTTTTTACTGTTGTTGCTAAAATCACTTGAAAGTTTCTGCAGAATGTCTTAATGTTTTTCGTTTCAAAAATGAAATCCTTATTTAAGTACTAGCTTGTGTTTTCTTTGAGGATTTTGAATAATGGCAGATCGGAATATACACCTGTTTCCAGCTACGTTCGAATCGCAAACCGCCTGCTTCGAATCGCATGCCACTACGATCGAATGCGTGTATCCACGGTTGAATCCCGTGCCAGTACGGTTGAATCGCTTTCCACTACGGTCGAATCGTGTACCACTACGATCGAATCGTGTGCCGCTACCATTGGATTTCTGAAAGGTAGAGTATAACAAGTCTTGTGTTTACGTTTGAAAGCTGCTTCCTTCTTCGCCGATAGCAATTCGTTTGTAAAATACTAATGGTAATTATTCACTGATTATGGGTAAAACCCACGAATAATAGTTGAAAACAAGAATTTTATCACCAACGAGGAAGCATGAATATTCGCTGATAACAAGGATTTTATGAGTAGTCAGTAAATAATTACATTTTGTTTCAAATTTACAAACGAATTGCCATCGGTGAAGAAGAAAGCAGTTTGCAAACAGTTACTATGCTCTACCTTTCAGAAATTAAATGGTAGCGGCACACGATTCGATCGTAGAAGCCATGAGATTTGTGTGAAATTTTCTAAAACCGGATATATATATATATATATATATATATATATATATATATATATATATATATATATATATATATATATATATATATATATATATATATACATATATATACATATATATATCACACAAAATCAAAATTAAGAAAATAATCTGGCTATTTTCGGTTTCATATCAAAATATTCGTAAAACTTATCATATTAGCTTATTGGTCAAAGAAACCGTACGGCCAAACAGAGTGAAATATACAGCGAAATGAACTATTCTAATAGGTGAAATATCTGACAGATACAGCTAAAGGGTTAGGGGAGATACAACATCCGCTTTCGAAATTCAATTTAAAAGAATATCGCTTTAACCATAACATTAAAAGAAATGATTAATTGTTGATTGAAAATTAACGAAATACATGATATTTAAATTATTTAATGGATTTAGTTGCGATTTTATACACGTTATTTGTTTACATTACACATCAGCTGGTTGTAAGTCTGACAGCTATTTCACCTGTCAAATAATTGTATGTCGCTCAAGGACCGTAAAGATATCAGGTCAAGTTATAAGCCCGTTTTGACAGCTAGGTGGAAGAAGAATCGACGAAGAAAACTGACAGTTAGTTTTCCGCGTTTGGCGAACGCTTCAAGTTCTCGAAGGAAAATTTCCATTTTAAATCACGGGCTGTCTTCTAATACACTAAAATATTCACCCAAATTGATCTCCACCAAATATTGACCATGCAAAACGTAAACAATCCATCAATACATATACAAGCGGAAAACCATCTGTCAAAATCGGAGCCCAGGGGGGGGATCGCCAAAAGCGCTATAACTACACCTCATTATACATTCCACCTTGATGTCGCTGTATATTTCACCCTGTCTGGCCGTTCGGCAAGGCTAGGCCCTCTACGTTACGCTAGCGTTACGCGTAACGCCTGTTTATATTGTAGCGACCTTGGCCTGGCCGCTACGATTTCGGCTGGTAATGCGGCGGCTACTAATACGGCGGCCGATGATAAGGAGGCGGTCAACGATTACGAGCGCGACCGATCGAATAAACGAAGCCGAAGATGACGAAGAAGACAATATCGGGGTGATCGAGGAGATGGAGAGAAACTGCGGCTCTCTTAGCTGGTGACGGTCGTAGTGTGGGGATCGAATGAGAAGCTGAATAAATTGTAGATTAAACTACCTTTTATATCTTTAAATACTTTTTAGTCTTTTCAATATCAAAGTCAACCAGCATTTTTTGAATGCCTGTTTAACCGTCGTGGATGAGCAAATTTATAGATAATCATGTCTTAATATTGATTATTTTTATGTAATAATGAGCAAAACATCTATTTTAATGTTAGGAAATCGTTATAAAAATTAAGATTGATTGACTATTCATGAGCATAAAAAAAGTAATGATACTATTATTATCTTATTATTTTTTACATCAATCAGAGTTTAAAAAACTTTTTTTGTAACAACAATGGATTTAATAATCTTCTTCTTCTTCTTTGGCTCAACAACCGATGTCGGTCAAGGCCTGCCTGTACCCAATTGTGGGCTTTGGCTTTCAGTGACTAATTGATTCCCCCCCATAGCAGGATAGTCAGTCCTACGTATGGCGGCGCGGTCTATTTGGGGATTGAACCCATGACGGGCATGTTGTTAAGTTGTACGAGTTGACGACTATACTACGAGACCGGCTCCGGATTTAATAATAAGCTTGTTTATTTATTTGCCCACCTATTGATAAAACTAGGGTATGCTTGTTTTTACGAAATGATCGCTGCTAAAGGTCCATAAATTACTACAGATCGGTCCTTCAAATGTACTTCAACAATTCTTCATTTGACAGTTAAGAATTCTATTTTAGTTAGGAATCTCTGTAGTTCTATATGGTTTTCTTTCTTAATACGCTATTGGTTTTTGTTTTTTTTTATACGCTTTTGGGCGCTATTGGATGGCTTGATGCAGATACTAGTACAAAACGTCTATGGAAAGCGGAGCAAAATGGGCATGTTAAGCATTTAGTAAATATTCCTTTGAACAATTACTATAGATTAAAATTGAAGATGAAGATAGGATAACTGTACCAGTTTTAACTAACTAACAGGATAGCCAAAAACGTGAAATTATGCTGCTAAAGGTCCATAAATTACTACAGATCGGTCCTTCAAATGTACTTCAACAATTCTTCATTTGACAGTTAAGAATTCTATTTTAGTTAGGAATCTCTGTAGTTCTATATGGTTTTCTTTCTTAATACGCTATTGGCTTTTGGTTTTTTATACGCTTTTGGGCGCTATTGGATGGCTTGATGCAGATACTAGTACAAAACGTCTAGGGAAAGCGGAGCAAAATGGGCATGTTAAGCATTTAGTAAATATTCCTTTGAACAATTACTATAGATTAAAATTGAAGATGAAGATAGGATAACTGTACCAGTTTTAACTAACTAACAGGATAGCCAAAAACGTGAAATTATGCACAAAAACAAAAAAAGCGGATTTTTATTATATCATAAATATTATTTCAACAATTCATATCATTTGCTTGCGTATTTTCTAAAATATCAAATAAACAGTGAAGAGCTCAAATTTGTTGGCAGATTTGCTATCAGCCAATAGTTCGGCAGGTTTTGTGAGTATGAGAACCAGAACGGAAAACCAATGAAAGTGTGGTTTTGATGAAAGATTTTATGCTCGCATAGTTGTGTTTGGGATTTTAAAATCACGATAAACAAGTTATTTTTTCTTTAATTGGTACCGTAAATAGGTAGTACACCGTAAATGTTGATTTTTGACAGTTCAATGCTGTGGGCTGAACATTCCTTTAAAACTTGATCAGGTTACAATAGTTACGTTACATTGCGTATGTCGAGATATACTACATATGCATATACATATTTCGACATAAATAATTATAAGAAAAATAATTATTTGTAACTCAGTAGCCTTGTTTTGACGGAACTATTTCTGCTTGAATGCTCCTGTCAAAATCACCGTTTCCCATGGTAACGGATAATCGAGCATAGTTCGGTGAATCTTTTTCGTGCAATTTTTGCCATCCAATGTAGATTGGATGGCACAAATCTTTTCTTATAATTTTTTGACAGGTGCAAAGAAAACTGTGTATTTTGATATTTCAACATATTTTGGGATCCCTGCCATGACAGAACATTCGTTTTTTTGCAAAGTTAGTTGATATATCAGTTGGGCTTATCCAGTGCAATTTGACGTCTAAAAACGAAAATAGGAAGAAAACCTTGTTTGACAGTTAGATCCATAACAAACTGGATGCTTTGATGATTTTTCTATGGAGTCACTCCTAACACTATCCAAAATTTTCACAATTGTACTCGATTTTTGAGATCAGGACCAAAGAATATATGCACAGGCACTCTGATAAATTCCTCACTTTCAGTATAAAATCATATTTGGTTCACTTCTCCTTGCTTGCTGGCAGAAAGGATTCAATAATTGTTGCCTATGTGTCAGATTTGGCGAAGGAAATGTTTTTTTAATCTATAGCCTTCAAATCTTCGTTTTAATCCAAGAACTGGCTGCCACGTAAGTTTTTTGGCTTCTTTCTTCGTGCTACGCCTGAGTAAAACCACATACAATTTCTCCGAGATTTCGTTTAAACTTGAAGGCATGCTAGATTTTGTTATGGAACAAACCGTCAAATTGTGTGTCGATGTATTGGTGAGAAAGAACACCATAAGCCCACCTGATATATACACTCACTTCAGTTTTAGACTGTTTTGTTTGTAACTCACACAAGTCCATAAATTTCTACAGGTTAATCCGTCCCAGAATGTTATAAGAGACCAGATGGTGGAATGTAGAGCATTTTGACACACCGCTTTTTGAGTGCGGATTCTCGATACAGCGAGAATCGCTAATTTTTATTTTTTGTTTCATATTCAACGAAACAAACGATACATTCGGATAAGAAAATTATTTTTATAATGATTATTAAAATCTAACTTAATTAAAGATGAACAAAATTTCATAAATAGCAAAGCCCTTAGTAAACCCAACTACCTATCTTCCTATCTCCATAGAAATCTCCATCCAAAATCATAGCTTAGAGAGAGACCACCTGCACTCAATCTAGGCATCTTAAACTCAGATAAAAAAAACTATCAGAACTGCCAGCTCGATTATCAAGATAAGCCACTTTAAAACAAATAATTAAAGTGCTTTTCAACGCCAATCTTCGGAAAGTTAGAGTGTAAAACTGTTATAGACATGTTTTTTTTTACCTGTTTCTATTGAATAAATCATGTTCTGACCTATATTCGCGTTGTCGAAAATCGGAACACAGCCTGCTGAACATAGCGGAACAAACCGCCGAAAATAGCAGCAAATCAATGTTTATATTTTCACGAAAATAAAAAAAAAATGCCTTTAAAACGGCACATCAAAAATAGCATGACGTAGTACGATAGTGTTTGACATCCAAATAACCACACCAAAATAACATCACATTCATTAAGAATTATAAAAAGTGTAAATATATGAGCAGGGTTTGAGAATTGTTGCACTAATCTGTCGAAAACTGGTACAGTTACCCTATGCAAGCAAAACGTGAAACGTTAAAACACTGAGGCAATAAGGGCCACAAAAACAGCGCTTAGGTAATGGTCAAAGCTTTTCCGCACGTTTCGTGAAATGTATTCTCTTCCTATCTTATATTTTGCTGTTAAGGAAAAGTTCTTATTTTTTCCAAAAGATATGTTATTAATATTAAAACACTTTTTACACGTTTCAATCGACAAATCTTTTGAAGTTGTGCCTGTCAGCATTATTGTGTGGACCAATACAACATCATAGCCTCATCAAGCGCCATATGCTAAAAACATCTGCCCATTTAGTAAAAATTACATCAATATTCTATTAAATCTTATTTTGTTTTTTTTTCTCATGGTTAGTTTTAAGTACTGGTTATAAAACTTACATGGTGTTCATAGAACACTATTCAATTTTATACCTTGGAATTTTACCTTGCTTTGAAATAATGCTTAAACATAGGGTATCCATTTTGCCCCGTTTACCCCCAGTTGTTTACAAGAGAAAACCTCCTGTTTTGAATGATAAGCGCTACGTCACTGGAATTAGAGCGGTTTATTTTAAGTGGATGAAAAACCACCGATTTGGTCGTAATTATAGCTGTATAACAGTTAGCTCTATACAATATTTGGTTGTAAATTACTTATTTGAGGTAACAGGGAATGCGATAAATATGACAGAATTCGTCACCTTTTAAATGTCATAACTCAAAATAGAGGGAAATATACAGCACTACCGCACCACACAAACTGGATACCCTACGAGAATTTTATTCACAGTGAATTCACTTATGCACGCACAATGCGAACAGTATACCACATTCGCCACACGATTCGCGATTCGCTTCACAAGGCTATGAGCGAAAGTTTGCTGCGCTTCATAGTAGCTAAAACGCTTTCACACTATCAAAATATAATAAGGTTTTCATCACACCCTCAACCACAATTTTAGAATTGCTTACACCACACATCAGCCAATGTCATCAGTAAGGATGGAATGACGGTAAGGGCACGGGATATAATTTCGCAGTAGGGTAGAGTGCCAGGAACGACAAGTATTGCAGCAGATATCGATCTAGTTGGTGTTTTCTTCAAAAACAACATTCCTCTTTTGTTCTTGTGCCAACATGTATGACGTATGCATAACGTAACATTCAATGGTAGCAAATATTGGAAAATCGCAATAAAAGCACTGACGGGTTTTTTCACTACAAATTTGGCACGCACCTTATGGCTCTTATCACACTTCGAGCTACGATTATAATGCAAAAAACTACACCTTTTCGATTCACTCGTTAAGCGATAAATTATGGATTTCTATTTGAGTACTCGTTACATAGAGTTCAAAGACATTTCAACTAGCAACACGCGAAACCGGCACAAATGAGAAAAATTATATTCAATATCGCAACATCTACGTCCGAAAGTGCCAAACTTTTTATTACAAATATGTTGAATTCTGATTATCCGTGCTGCACGAATAATGCCGACTGATTTTTTGACAGGATCTCACAAATGCATATCCCCAAGTTGAGTGCTAGACGGCCACGGAACAAATTGTGTACAAGTATTCCCCTATATACGCTATTAATGCGGACCGGAGGCAATAGCTTATCACGAATATTAGCGTAAGTCGAATTTCGAGGTTTTCAGTCAAATTATAGCTAATTTTCGTATAATTTTGCTTGAAGTGGTAGGTTTTTGCCACTAAATTAGTTATGTGATCTGATTTTAATTAAAGATTACAATTTTATACTTTTTGAAATGGTTTTTAAAATTCGACCAAAAGGGAATTTATTTTACATTTGATATTGAAGGTGTCAAATTTGTACAATTTGCTCAAATAAATATCAAATTTAAACTATATAGCGTATAGTGAAATCGCGTATATCGAGTATGGCGTATATCGGGGAATACCTGTACAGTCTATTCCCGAGTTACGCGGTTCTCGACATACAGGCGGTCCCCGAGATACACGGTTAATGGGGACCGAAAACGGCCGCAAAATACCAATACGGAAATTATTTGGTATTTCACAATGGATGTGTCAAATCAGTACAATTTGCTCAAATAACTGTCAAATTTGGAAAACCGCGTATCTCCGAATCCGCGTATAAGAGGTACCGTGTATCTCGGGGACCACCTGTTCATGGAATTTTCGCGTAAGTCGAATCTCATAATGGGGGCCTTTCCGTTTTAAGCTCGTAGCAAGGTGGAATGTATAATGAGGTGTAGTTATAGCGCTTTTGGCGATCCCCCCCTGGGCTCCGATTTTGACAGATGGTTTTCCGCTTGTATATGTATTGATGGATTGTTTACGTTTTGCATGGTCAATATTTGGTGGAGTTTAATTTGGGTGAATATTTTAGTTTATTAGACCACAGCCCGTAATTTAAAATGGAAATTTTCCTTCGAGAACTTGAAGCGTTCGCCAAACGCGGAAAACTAACTGTCAGTTTTCTTCGTCGATTCTTCTTCCACCTAGCTGTCAAAACGGGCTTATAACTTGACCTGATATCTTTACGGTCCTTGTATAACACTATTGCCAGGAGGAAAAGTGTTGTTTTATTGTGTGAGACATAAGTGTGTGGTATATGTTAACGAGTGTTTCTAGCTTATTTTTCTGAATTCACTTGCTCATGAAGGTTCGAGTTTCCCCGGCCAATGGCTGCCACTTAGGCAGCGGTAATCGCTACTGCGGGCGTGCGGGCGTGCGTGCGGAAAAATCAATTTTTTTTATTCTGACGCATGCGGTTGCGGGCTGTCACCTGCTGCGGGTGTCAAATTCCATACATTTTCAGAAAACGCACGCACGCCCGCATCAGCGATTACCGCTGCCTTATCGGTTTAACCGAGGGAGAAACCTTCATTACCACTGTAGTCGGTAATAGAAATTACCCGGCGCTCTAGCACCAATCGAACACGACATCGAACATTAAAAATGTATGGGATTTGACCTGTTTGTTTTGTTTGTTTGTTTGTGTCTGACAGTGCACCTCCATATGATTTGGGTATGTTCGAGTCGGATGTCGTGTTCGATTGGTGCCAGAGCGCAGCCTTAGAGTGTGTGCAAATTAAGCCGGTGAAAACTCCCTCGCATACAAAGGAACTGCTAGTCGGATCACCCGCGAGGGTATTACTTCAACTGCAATTGCTGCCGCTTGTAGGAATTTCATATGACTACATAGGGTAACTTATGCACAAATGTGATACAATGTCTCAAAGCACAATTTTGTAGTAAAAGTATACTCATTTGTTATTCATATAAGAAGTTTGACATCATTTTTTGCGTATTTTCTGAAGCGTAATCTAGAACGTAAGATGAATTTGAGAGAGTTGGTAAGAATAATGCTAGGAAAATTCGACGATGTGACGAGCATTACATTTTCATGGCCAAAAATAAGCCACTTCAGTAGAAAAAACGTGTAATAACAATAATAATAATAATAAGTTATTTTAGGACGAAATATTACAAAAATTGTTAACACCGGTTGATCATCTCAATTCTATATTAAAACTGAAAACTCAATTTGAGATGGTTAAGTTTACTTTGTAACAGTAAATGTATCGTAATTGTGATCATCTCATTGTGTGAATCTGTTATTTAGCTTTGAATAACATCTGAATTACTAGCGCTATCTATTGTTTTTCCTCCGTTTTTTGAACGGGTTTGTTTTGATCACCATTGAATATCCGCAGTATAGTTTTAATACAAAATTCTATATCATGCTCATTACGACATGGTGCAATTGTGTACAAATATAAACGAAAAGCTTTTATATCCAAGTAGATTTCATGTGTAAGAATGCTCAAGAAAGAGTTCTGTAAGAAAAATATAGTATGTTAAAAATATGAAATTAAGCTTACATTATTATCGTTAACAAACCCGTAATAAGTTGTCCAGACCACAAAATGTGTTATTTTGAGAAGACAATCTGAGAGTCCTTATGAATGCTTCCCAATTGTGACGAGTAATGGTACCTTTAAAAACTTCCAACCAGTTTTGTCTCCATTCAATGGGCTGCGGCAAAGTGTTGGTGTTCAGCTGTTTTATAATGTTAGTGTTGCAGGATGAAAATGTTCCCGAACTGTTTGTCAATTCTAGTGGTATTTTTAGTTTCTTTAAAGTTTGCGAAAGTCTTGTTTGCGACACTTTGAACCTTATTTTGGGTTTTAATTTACGCTTGGGGCAAGGCATCTTAGCTTTCGCAATGATGCTGTTGATTTCACTAAATGACAGATACAAGGTGACAGTGAATCATATTCAGCACAATGGAAATCACTCATGACTTTCAGATCTTATTTTTCCAAAGCAGTACAGTCTGTTCCCGAGATACGCGGTTTGTGCGTTCCCGTGTAACCGTTCAAATAGACATAGAACAACAACGTCGCGTCCGACAAAAAAATAGCTCAAAATTTCACTCCGCGTAGATCAAATTAGCTCATTTGACACGATCGACCTACATTAACCTTTAAGGCCCGTGTCTGTGCTCCATCGGATGCGATTTTATCAGAAGGTCTGTCAAAATTTTATATGGGATTTGACAGATAACGTCGGACGTGCGATTTCGTCGTTCGACGGAATCAAAAAATTTTGATTTCGTCGGACGCCGCATCCGATTTTATCGGTCAAACTAAATGTGTGGTGTTTTGTAGGAACAATCTCAACTTAATTTTTCATAATCGTTATATTATTAAAATCATCCAAATAATCGCAATATTATACGAAAAAGCGTTTGACAGCACGTGCGATAAAATCGCATGCGATGGAGCACAGACACGGGCCACAATTGTTCACACAGTTGTTGAAGGAACATACGTTTCTTGTTTGGGGACGTGTTATACTGAGGATTATTTTCTTTGTACAATATGAATGCAGCAAAAGCTGCTACATCTAACATATTGTAAAAAAGCCAGTGGCCACCTATTGGTTTTTCTTTTTGTAATATTTTCTGAGAAATACTTGTCCATATTGTCGACACCGCCTTTCAATTTGTTGTAGTCGTCGATCATTTTAGGCTTATTCTTTTTTTTTTTCTTTGGCTCAACAACAACCGATGTCGGTCAAGGCCTGCCTGTACCCACTTGTGGGCTTTGGCTTTCAGTGACTAATTGATTCCCCCCCCATAGCAGGATAGTCAGTCCTACGTATGGCGGCGCGGTCTATTTGGGGATTGAACCCATGACGGGCATGTTGTTAAGTTGTACGAGTTGACGACTATACTACGAGACCGGCTTATTCTTAGGTCCTGTTATTTCCATGTCATAGGTAGAAGTAGACATAGGGAGAAGGTCTTGGCCTGTCTCTGGAGTGTCCGAAACCGCTCACGGTCTCGCGCCTTCGTCTGCCAGTCCGTTATCCCGGCCATAATGGCGGACGCTTCCACGCTTGTGGACGGCCTAAAAAGACTTTACGGGCTGAGTCGTCCGTTTCCATGCGTACAACATGGCCAGCCTCCGGTGGGCTGGCAAGCTTGATACGCTGTACGACAGTGAAGTCGCCGTACATCTCGTATAGCTCGTCATTATAGCGGCTCCTCCATTGTCCTTCCACACATACGGGGCCAAGTATCCTTCTGAGCATCTTCCTCTCGAACGCGGCTAAGAGGGTTTCGTCAGATTTGGACAGTGTCCATGTCTCAGAGGCGTATGTGAGTACCTGAACTATATAGGTACTATATAGTCCTTGTGCGCAACTCAGCTTCCATGCTATTATCGTTGCTAACCTTTGACCCAAGATAGGTGAATTGTGGGACGATTTTGAAAGTGCGTTCACCTATCTGTACAAGACGCCTACGTAGATTCTGATTATTTATTGGTAGGCCCGCTGATGTTGCCACCATCAGTTTGGTCTTTGTCTCGTTTATCTGCAATCCGAGGTTCTCTACCGCCTGAGTGATCATCAGTTGAAGGATAAAAAAATCAAAAGAATTTTTAAAATTATATCAACTAAACAAAGGCAAAGAATAATAATGTATACACTTTCTCTTCAAATTTAATGCAACTCCTACGGCTAGAACAGGAGTTATTAAAGTTTTAGCATAAAAATCTTTCATTCCCCATACAAAATGTATGGGATACCCGGGTATGCCGGTTGTAGAGGTAGAGGTAAGGGATGCAAAAAGTATATCGAAGAAAAAAATATTTCGAGTTTTTTAAAAATTATGTTTTTTGCACGAAAATAAAGAGAATAAAAAAGTCTAAGGATACATGAGCAATTTTTGTCGCTGCGACTTGTCTGTAAAAAGTTATTAAAGATTAAAAATCGAAATCATACCCGGGTATCCGGTTGTAGAGTTGACGGTTAATGGGGACCGAAAACGGCCGCAAAATACCACGTATCTCGAATTTCCGCGTAAGGGAACGGTCAGAACCTCGCCGCATGCGATTTTGCCGCATGCGATTTTGCCGCATGCGGCAAGAAAATAGTTTTCTCGATTTTCTAGCTTTTCAAGATATTATAATGATATTTTGTTGGTTCTTTATAAAGATAATAATTATTTGATATGATTTTAGACATTTGACATCTGAAATAAAATCGCATGCGGCGATGCGGTAATATCAAATGATTTTGATTTTGCCGCATCGGCGCATGCGGCAGATTCGCAAGTGCTGTCATTAACGTCAAATCCCATACAAAAGCTTGCGGCAAAATCGCATGCGGCGCAGTTCTGACCGCTGCCTAAGTCGAATCTTGTGATTTCCAGCCAAAATATCACTAATTTTCGTGCAATTTTGCAAGTAGGGGGTGGTTTTAGCCACCAAATTAATTATTTGATATGTTTCTACTGAATTGAACTGTTTTAAACCTTTTGAAATGGTATTTTACATTCGATCAATATGGAAATTATTTGGTATTTCACAATGGATGTGTCAAATCAGTACAATTTGCTCAAAGAACTTTCAAATTTGGAAAACCGCGTATCTCTGAATCCGCGTATAAGAGGTACCGTGTATCTCGAGGACCGCCTGTATCTCGGGAATTTCAACCGAAACTTTCACGGCTGTAACGGGATCTCTTTGAAATCTTTCATCTTATTGATTCAACGAGAATAGATAGTGTTGTGCGCAGCCGTGCTGACCCCTGGACTTGCCGTGGCAGTTGCGCTGCCACCGGTCAACGTCCAGGAGGACGATAGTGTGTCACGCACACTTTCGCACACACTAAGGCTGCGCTCTGGCACCAATCGAACACGACATCCGACTCGAACAAACCCATATAATCATATGGAGGTGCACTCCCAAGCGCCACAGATTAAGCTTAAACGACTGGAAAATTGAATATCCATAGAAAAAAAATGAAAGCTCCACAGCTTCATTGGTTTGATCAATAGATGGCGTATTACAACTCATCATTATATTGCTATCCTTTTCTTGCAATGTGTTTCGACAAGTTTCATCTTATCATGACCTATATAGCCTTATAACTTTCTGAGCAAAAATCTATATGAATGGTCGTGTGGTCAGATACGTG
This sequence comes from Anopheles merus, assembly GCF_017562075.2. Taxonomy (NCBI): domain Eukaryota; kingdom Metazoa; phylum Arthropoda; class Insecta; order Diptera; family Culicidae; genus Anopheles; species Anopheles merus. The sequence continues at coordinate 39,818,819 of NC_054085.1, read as the reverse complement.
GGTATCAACACCAACAATCATTACTCAAATCTCACTTGCTTCAGTGCTGGTGGTTTCCGTTGGAGTTTAGTATTTAAACAATCGTATCGCCGTTCTAGTTCTAGCGATGCATATCTTCAATGCGAAACCATACAACAGTACAGAGGAAATGAGAAAGCTCTCCTCCAAGCGATGAAGCTCAACTGGTTGGGGTATCCCACCAACAGATAGCGCCACCAGCTTTTTTGCTATTTTTAGAATGCATGAGTCGTTTGGCGTCTGCTAAACGAAGTCTTTCTATATTCCGTTTAGGTAGAGAACTTGAGTCGTTTAGAAGCCGTTTAGTGGTCGTTTAGTGGATTTGTGGCACTTGGGCTGTCAGACACGAACAAACAAACAAGACAAACATGTCAAATCCCATACATTTTTCATGTTCGAAGTCGTGTTCGACTGGTTTCTTGCTATAATTCGTATAAACAAACTTTATTGATTAGCAAAATTGGTTCAAAAGGTACCAAACTTTTGAAATAACTTTACAAATTTCACTACGTTCACCCTTCATTATTAGAATGAAATGTGTATTTCTCTCATTTCTCCTTTTATTAGAGTTATCGAAATGTGTTTGATATATTAACATCTTTCAAGGGGTTAGTATTTAGCAACTGAATTATGCACACCATTTTCATCAAAGTTAAATAGATCAGGGCTTAACGCAAGAGACCACAACACGTAAATCGTGTTATCGAATCTCACACTCATATCTGGGAACACTACAACAGTGCAGTGTAAGGTTTTCTTTTGACAGTTGCAATTTCAAATTGAAAGCGAAATTTTTCATTGACATATTTCAAAGGCATTTAACCTTTAAGTTGGCAACCGGATACCCGGGTATTTTTTTCAACTTCGAACTGCAATAACTTTTGATTCATATGAATTGCAATATTGCTTTTATTTACCTGAAATTTTCCGTAGCCTCCCAACTTTTAATTTATGATTTTTTGGTGCATAAGTTGTAATTTTAAACAGGCAGAAGTATTTTATTTTGATTTTTTTTTAACTTTACCACGTAAGTTGGCAACCAGCATACCCGGGTATTCCATACATTTTGTATGGAGAATGACGTTTCTTTTCTTACCCTTTTCGTATTGTGCTTATTTTCGAGTCAAATTCAAGCGATTCCAAATTTCAATTTGACCGTTATTTTTATAATAAAATGAAATGAATACCCGGGTATGCCGGTTGCCAACTTACGTGTGTAAATCTGGTTGACAACTCTACGGTTAATTACTGATAACTGCACTGCTAATCGCCTTCAATTCGCCTGCGATTACAAGGCGAATAGAAGGCATTTAACGAAAATTTGCGAGTAGGGTGGTAACTCACCAAATTTTAGAACAACAGCTGTCAGTTGTGATAACATGTATTGACGTTGCCCAAGGTGAATGGATATTAGGAGGTGAAGTACTTCAGAGCAAATTGACATTTCACGACTTGACGTAACAATACTGGGTGTTCCGGTATTAAAATCGGGAAGGGCTGGAGCGGGGTAATGAAAATTGTATGCGATTTGACATCCCAAGCACCACAGATTTAGCTTAAACGACTGGAAAATTGAATATCCATAGAAAAAAATGAAAGCTCCATAGCTTCACTTGTTTGCTCAATAAATGGCGTATTACAAGCCATCATTATATTACTGTCCTTTTCTTGCAATGTGTTTCGACAAGTTTCATCTAATCATGACCTATATAGCCTTCTAACTTTTCGAGCAAAAATCTATATGAATGGCCGTGTGGTCAGATACGTGGGTATCAACACCAACGATCATTACTCAAATCTCACTTGCTTCAGTGCTGGTGTTTTCCATTGGACTTTAGTATTTAAACAATCGTATTGCCGTTCTAGTTCTAGCGATGCATATCTTCAATGCGAAACCATACAACAGTACAGAGGAAAGGAGAAAGCTCTCCTCCAAGCGAGGAAGCTCCACTGGTTTGGGTATCCCACAAACAGATGGCGCCACCAGCTTTTTTGCTATTTTTAGAATGCATGAGTCGTTTGCCGTCTGCTAAACGAATTCTTTCTATATTCCGTTTAGGTTGAGAGTTTGAGTCGTTTAGAACTCGTTTAGTAGTCGTTTAGTAGATTTGTGGCACATGGGATAACAATACCCAAATAACCAAATCGGCCTTAACCCACTGTAAAGCCACTTCAAACCCAGGTGGGTTAGAGGTGGTCAATTCAGTCGTTAACCCACCAAATTTTAGAACAATTGGAGCTGTCAGCTCTATTAAGATGTTTTGACCTTGCCCACGCTTGGCCCACCTTTTCCAAACATGTTGACGAGAAAAAGATGGATCAAGTGCGGGCTAAGGTCAATATGCTGAACATGATTTCGATTACTTTAACTCATTCACTTACATCACAGCTTAACTTCGGCAATATTATTAATAAATTAACTGTGCACTGACCAGCAAAATAAAAGAGTCCATTTGCAAGTTAAAAAACACACGCATTCACATCTTACACAAATATGTTTCACAACAAATGAACTTAAACACACAAGTTTTATTGCTTCCTTTGCACAATTAAACACATTTTTGGGAGATACATGTTGAGCAAATAAATTACCCGTGCATAAAAAAACTGACTTTAACAAACATTGAAGTGGCCGCTTCTGTAGATGTGTGTTTAACCCACCAAACTGACAGTTTTTTTGGCTTTGCTCGATGCAACCGGATTTTTAGTATAGGAAATTGGTGACGTTTTCGGTATCTTGGTTATTTGGCTACTCAATGATGGCGCCCGGCAAACGCGATAATAATTCACCTTCTAAATAAACGCACCTTGGACGTTGCCCACGCTTGGCCAATATGCTGAAGAGGATTTTAACACATCGATTACTTTAACCCAATTACTTACGTTGCTGCATACCTTCGACAATATCATAAGTCAATAAAATGTGTACTGACCAGCGAAATTAAATAATTCATTTGCTAGTAAACAAAACACACACACAAACACATATTACAGAAGTATATTTCACAAAAAAAAACTAACAAACACACGTTTAATCACTTTCTTTGCATAATTCAACACATTTTGGGGTGAAATATGTTGAGTAAATGAATAAACCATGCATAAAAATATACTTCTACAACATTGAACAGGCCGCTTCTATGGCCGTGTGTTTTAACCCACTCAACTGATTTTTAACATTGTTTGATGCAAATGGATTTTTAGTACAGGAAATTGGTGGCGTTTTCGGTATCTTGGTTATTTGGGCTGGCATCGGTCTTAATAGAAGCATTCCAATTCCTCCTACCCAAGCTCCCGTCCTCACTGGTTTTCATTGGTCTTTTTGGGGATAATTACAATCGAAGTAAGCCATACATTTGTGCTAAAACAAGGACGGTTTGACAGATAGAAAGTGTCGCCAAAAAATTGTCGTGGAAGATTTCGTCTCAAAGGGTCGCCTATAGGCAGTGTAATCGCGAGGCCACACGAGGTGAAATATCTGACGGATAAAGCATCACAGCAACCAGCTGATGTTCTATGTAAACAAATAACGTGCACAAAATCGTATTTAAATCCATTAAATAACTTCAATATCGAGTGCTTCGTCAATTTTGAGTCAACAGTTTATTATTTCTTCCAATTAGGGAATGTTCTGCTTAAGAAGATATTACAGGGTTTCCCACGATTTATTGGTCAGTTCCCATGATTTTTTGGTGCGTTCCCACGATTTTTTGGTCGTATCCCATAGATTTTTGGTTCGTTCCCATAATTTATTGGTATTTTCCGATTGGATATCAATACAATTGGACCAAAAAATTCTGGGAAACGACCAAAAATCGTGGGAACGCATCAACAAAATATGGGAACCCACCAAAAATTGATGGGAACCGACCAATAAATCGTGGGAAACCCTGTATTTTTAATAGAATTTTGAAAGCGGATGTTGTGTCTTCCCCAATCCTTTAGCTGAACCTGTCAGATATTTCACCTGTCAAATAGTTAATTTCGCTGTATTTTTCACCTCATGTAGCCGCGCGATAACACTCGTAATGTCGTGAAACGCGAGCATTGCCTTTCTGTGAAAAATTCACAAACCTGCGACAATCACGGTTGCCTTTCATTTTGTTCTAGAAGCAGTGTTACGCGAAAATTTGAGATAGGCGGTATTTTGCGGCCGTTTTCGGTCCCCATCAACCGTGTATCTCGGGGACCGTTTGTATCTCCGAATTCGCGTATGAGAGGTACCATGTATCTCGGGGACTACCTGTATAAGAAAGTTAGTCACATTTTGGCTGGAAATCACGAGATTCGACTTACGCGGAAATTCGAGATACGCAGTATTTTGCAGCCGTTTTGCAGCGTTGCAGCCAGCCATTATCCGTATATCTCGGAGACCGCCTATGTATGTATGTAATTCATAGTTGAATCCGTTTCGAAAACCGTGAATGTACATCATGGTAGTCTTAACTAAATGTTCATTCCCAAATAGCCAAAATTGCTTAAGCAGCTCATTTTGGCACGCTAAAGATCGCTGCTCTAATTCGCCTTTTGCAGTAGATAAACAGCATCAAAGTTCTATGTGGGTCTTTCAAACAGCGCCTAAGCAGCTTCCTTATGCCACGATGCCAGGGATTATTTTTCTTTGTGTTTTATTTTCAAGCAAGCGTCATCGATGAAATAAACAACAAGATTTGTTTCGTTTAAACACAAATGTATATTTTTAAATCCTTTGTATTGATGAATTACAAAAATTTTACACAATTTACTGATAATTCACAATCACTTCACTCAATATTCATTCTTCAATTAACGAATCTAACTTGTGCAGCAGCAATGAGATTATTGCCGGCGTGCGTTTTTGACACTTTGACAAGAGCCACCTTGAACCGATGTCATGCATTAAAAAGCTATAAAGTTCCACCAAGTTCAGTACCCTTTCTTAACAAGCCTTCAAGTTCCATAATGAACCCTACACATAGTGCTAATCAGCCGTAAAGTTCCAAAGAGTACCATGTGCCTGTTAAAAAGCTCCATAGTTCCGCAAAGTACCGTCTATCTCTTAATCGGCCACAAAGTACGTCATCGGAACGATTTTTCGTTAAACAGCCCTAAATCAACTATAAAGTACGAGCTGGCTATTTGGGTTATAGCTAGTCCTGTTTCAAATACACTAGAGATAAGTTGGTTATTTAGTTTCTGGTTGTTTCTCACAGCGTTCGCTCAACATATTTCATACAACGCTGTTAACATTTGAGACTTACAATACCTAGAACAATACACCTTCTCCTACCACCTTCCTACCACATTTTTCAGCAACAGTGTGTACGGCATCTTATCGGCTAGAGCAAACACTGAAACGAGGAGGGCATGTGAAAGATAAACAATCAAAACAATCTTATCAGCTCATCTTCATCCTTCGTCAGCTTCCCTAGACCACTTCACGGTTTGTTAAATGCATCAAAGATGCATACACGAGTAATGCAACAAAGAATTATATTTTAATGAAACGTGTAGCAACAGATCAGTGAGTGTTTGACATTGGTGCTACACATTGCTTCAATTCACCCTAGAAATAGAGAACGTGTTTCTGTGAATGGACTGTGAAATGGACGTGAAACATACTCTCGACGAATCTAGCTTCTTAGTGCATTCATTCGCTAAATCAAACAAAAGTGCATGTTCATTGAATCGAAAAAAGTCGCTCTCGGTCCCCATCATTCCATCGCAGAATGAAAATTTTTTGTGTGTTCCAAAAGCGATTCATAGTGGGATGAGGCAAAATCTGCCCGAGATGGGAGTGGAATTGCCTTTCGATGACATTGCTATTCATACGGAATTTAAACATACAACAGCTTATCAAACAATAACTAAAAGTGTTTCACAATCTACACTGCCCATTCCTGAAAATTATAGTTTTACTTCAGTGCAAATTCAAATCTACAAGCGACGGTGGTTTTTGCTAGTTTTGACCATTCTTAATATAGCTGTATCATATGTGCAATGGATACAATACAGTATAGTGGCCAATATAATGGCAAAGTATTATAACATTTCATCAGCATGGATCGACTGGACATCCATGATTTTTATGGTGATTTATATTATTGCAGTGTTCCCTGTATCATACGTCATGGACGTAAGAAACATGCGGCAGTCCGCAGTTATTGGTACAGTTGGAACAGCGCTTGGGGCATGGATAAAAGTGTTTTCAACAGACCCGTCTCAGTTTCAAATAGTTATTGTTGGTCAAATTATTTCAGCAGTTGCGCAAGTATTTTTACTTAGCATTCCTTCGCGTTTATCTGCTACATGGTTTTCTCCTGAGGAAGCTTCTTCAGTATGTGCGTTCGGAGTTTTTGGAGCTCAATTAGGAATTGCCATTGGATTTTTTCTCACACCTATGGTCATTGTAAATCATGAAGAGCTTAGTGCAATTAGTATTGATCTACAAGTTTTTCTTATGGGAGTAGCTGGAATCTCCACTATGATAGCATGCATGGTAATAGCTGTATTTAAATCGGAACCACCATTTGCACCGAGCCATGTGCAGGCTTTACAAAGAACAATGAAACCAAGACGCAAAGACTACTGGCCATCTGTAGCACGACTATTAAAAGATGAAAACTATCTAATTTTGGTAATCGCGTATGGAATTAACGTAGGCTTATTCAATGCGTTCTCGACATTGCTCAATCAAATCGTGCTAAATTATTTTCCTGATAGTGCAACCGATGCTGGAAGAATAGGTTTAGCATTAATTGTATTAGGATTGATCGGCTCGATGGTTTTTGGTTATTTACTTGACACAAGCCACAAGTATAAAGCTACTGCTGTATGGGTAGGTGCACTTAACCTGATTTAATGAAATTTAAATGTACAAACTGCTGTGTTTTTTTATAATTTACAGGTCTGTCGGCTCTCAGCAGTAACTTTAGTCATATTTGCACTGGCTTTGGAAAGTCGATCCAAAAAATTGTTGGCAGTAGCCTCCGTGTTTCTTGGGTAAAGTTTATCCATTTGAATAATGAATAATATTTCGAAAAAATACTTATACGGTTCATTCTTAGCTTTTTCATGACAGGGTTTCAACCAATAGGATATGAGTTTGCAGCTGAGCTCACATTTCCCGAACCTGATGGGCCAGTAATGGGTATTTTAAATATTTCTACGCAGATATTTGGTATAGTTATAACATTGATGATATCCGGAATACAAAAAATTCTCGGAGATCTTGTAGGAAATATAGTGAGTAAAGAAAAAGTTTTCTTTTTAGAATCGAAATCATATTTTTATTCATAACTTTTTGTGTCAAGGTTTTCGCAGCATTTCTCTTACTAGATGGAAATATCATCGCTCTGATTCGATCAGATTTACGACGTTATAATACTCATTTGGAAATAGAAAGCGAGGCTGCGAGGGAATTTGCTGAGGATGCTAGTGTACGCTACGGTGATATCTCAAACTATGAAGATTCTCCCTTAAAACTGAAAATAGATGGCTGCAGTTGATAGTAGAATTTCTAGCTTTGTGTCCAATAGTCATCTTTATCTATACAGTCTGTTCCCAAGTTAGGTGGATCTCGACATACGCGTATTTGGATATTGTGTCATACCAGTACAATTTGCTTCAATAATGTAAAGTAAATTGCTTTTTGCAAAAAAAAATAAACCGTTTAAAAACATAAATATAAAAAAATAACCTGATGCTTATTAAATAAATTATGTTTATAGAAATGTGCCAAATGAAATCCAAAAAACCTATTTATTGTATGTATTTTGGATGAGAATCGTGATATTCGACTTACGCGGACATTCGAGTGAGGTGGATACCTCGGGAATACAACAATCACTAATCGCGGAAACAGACAGTATCGTATATTTAAGTTCGTGAATTAAATAAGGAGTACCTTGCTATGTACTGAATTCTGAAACCGCTTTTTAAGTTTAATATAATGCTGGCTACATTTTATACATACACTTTACGCTAGGCAATCTGCACTTGATTTAGTGCGGATGTTTGAATTTCGTTTTGTCGTGTTTTTTTTCTAAACTTCTTATTTTTGTCTCAGTTTATGAGTTTATTGTTACATTACTTTGGAGCGCCGTTTATCCGGGTACCTTTTATCCGACTGTCTGTTAATCCGTGCTGTTGAGAAATGTCAGGTTATTTATACCAAAAAACTAAAAAATAATTCAAAAATTAATCAGGAATTGGTAATAAAATATATAATTTGACCTTTCATCCGTGTTATTCGCATATCCGGTCGAGGTAAAGTCCCGAGAAGCCCGGATAAACGACGCTCTACTGGACTTACATTTTCATGTTGTACAAAGAAAGCTTATCCCAAATACAGTAGAACGTCGATTATTCGGGCAGCTCGGGACCGGGCGGATGCCGATTAATCGATTTCCTCGGATAATCCCCCAAGAAATGACAACGGTCCAAGAAATGTCAAATTCATATAATAATTATAAAATTTACTGGTTTTACTTACAATTCACCTTAAACCAATCCATTAATCACCGATAGAATATTTTTAGAATCAATAACAATATACAGTTGAGCGCCGTTTATCCGGGCTTCTCGGGACTTGACCTCGCCCGGATATCCCAATAACTCGGATAATAGGTAAAATTATATATTTTATCACCAATTCCTGTCTGGTGGTACAGTCGTCAACTCGTACGACGTAACAACATGCCCGTCATGGGTTCAAGTCCCGAATAGACCGTGCCCCCATACGTAGGACTGACTATCCTGCTATGGTAACAATAAGTAACTGAAAGCCAAGCTCACTTCATTAGTGGGTACTGGCAGGCCTTGACCGACAGCGGTTGTTGTGCCAAAGAAGAAGATCACCAATTCCTGCTTAATTTTTGGAAAATTATTTCATTTTTTTTGTATAAATAACCCAGTTTTTATTACTTCTTATGTTTTTCCAATGAGAATATTTGAAATTTGCCATGAATTATAGTGTTTTTTGTTGTGACAATGTGCTCTTATAACCGCTTTTCAAATATCCTCCTCATAAGGCCCGTGTCTGTGTTCCACCGGATGTGATTTTATCGGAAGGCCTATCAAAATTTTATATGCAATTTGACAGATAACGTCGGACGTGCGATTTCGTTCTCAACAGCACGGATTAACGGACAGTCGGATAAAAGGTACCCGGATAAACCGCGCTCCACTGTATTTAACAATTGTTCTTTATCAAAAATGAAGTTAAAAAATATCACTAGACTCTAGATAACTCCACAACAAATGTTTTTGCAAAGCAGACCATCGCAGAAAATCTTCGCCACAATTGACCAACTGTCAAACTCATGCACACGGTAAAGCCGCCCGCCGGATAATCGACGTTCTACTGTAACCAAATCGGCCTTAACCCACAGTAAAGCCACTTCAAACTCACGTGGGTTAGTTGTGGTCGATTCTGTCGTTAACCCACCAAATTTTAGAACAATTGAGAGCTGTCAGTTCTAATAAGATGTATCCCTACCAGCATTAAACGGCTTTGAAGGCATTCAGAAGGCATTTAAGGCCTTAGTCGCCTTAGAAGGCGAATAAAGATTTCAACCGAAACTTTCACGGCTGTAACGGGTTCTCTTCGAAATCTTTCAACTTTTTTATTCAAGGAGAACAGATAGCTTGCCGCCATCTTAGCTTGTTTATGTACTGAATTTGCACCTGTACCAATGTAACTGCCAAATAGAGCAGTAATAACGCTTTTGGTTCCGAATCGAGAAAGCGTGTGTTCAAATCCAGATTTTTATGATCTTTTTTCTGCGTTTATTTCTTTTTAAATTAATTTTTCTTACTATAATTACTTTAAACAAAATTTATGTGAAGCGAAATTAAAATAATACCTTTTTAAAAAAAATAATATTTACACTATGTTCACCGTTCATTATCAGGATGGGAGAAATATGTATCTCATTTTTCCTTTTATTTTAGTTATCGAAATGAGTTTGATATATTATCACCTTTCAATGAGTTGGTCTTTAACAACCGAATAATGTAGACCATCTTTAATAAAGTGAAATAGCTCAGAGCTTAACGCAAGAGAACATAACACGTAAATCGTGCTATCGTATCTCACGCTCATATCTGGGAACACTACAACAGTGCAGTGCTGAAGACGCTTGTAAGGTTTTCTTTTGACAGTTGCAATTTCAAATTTCAAATTAAAAGCGAAATTTTTCATTGACATATTTCAAAGGCATTTAATTACTGCTAAATGCACTGCTGATCGCCTTCAATTCACCGGCGATTACAAGGCGATTAGAAGGCATTTAACGGAAATTTGCGGGTAGGGATTGACCTTACGCTTGGCCCATCATTTCCAAACATGTTGATAAGAAAAAGATGGATCATTGTAAACACAGTTTTGAGAGTGAGAGCGAACAGCCACAAGGCGAAAGTTTTAGTTTTAACTATTTATTCTCCTGAAGACAAATACAAATAAATCCAAATAAAATAGCAAATAACTTTAAAACGGTGTCACCTGCTGCTCGCTTCGTTCGCTACTGCCCTGAAGCGCGTGCAACCGTTTCCCTGTCATTTCAACTGTCACTTTCCTTAGCTGTCATTTCACTTCATTTCGTTTATACGTCCGGGTTGGACTCATCTATAGCACTGCCTTTTCCTAACAATCATGTTGACGACGGAACTCAGGCCAGGTCAAATTAGTCGTTTCACTGGATATCAGTAAAACAAATTACTGAAAATGCAGCAATTCTTTCTGTCAAATCGACCTGTCAGTCAGAACATCAAAACAAAACAATGCGGTACCCACTAGCTCGTGATGTGCAAAAAGTTAATTTTGTAGGCGCTTACAGGCACCCTGGTGAAATTTCAGGTGATATTTCGGCTTACGGGAATAATTTAAAATTATTGACAGCCGTGTTGGTATGTACAATGTTTGCTACAACCCACTGTACTTGCTGAAATTTGAGCGCTTACTGTGAGCGTTTACTGAACCAGCTACACTTCGGCGGCGGCAAAATACAGTATAAAAGTGTATAAAACAACACAAAACATGTGTGAACATGAATTGAGGAACTGGCAATCTCTAAGCGTAAATAAAAACTCAATTTAAAAGAAATATTTCGTCATTTTTTAATCGCAACCAACTACTGAAAAATCAGTAATATAAGAATGGCTTTACTGCGGTTTCAGTAAACGAGCTGTCAGTATGGTGAGCACCGGACATTACTGAATGATTCAGTAAACATTCTTTTTACTGAAAGGATTACTGAAACTTCAGTTAAAAAAATTTCAGTAAAATTTTACTGAAGTTCAGTAAAAAAAGTTTTCTGTGTAGGAAATGCCAAGACGTTCAAAGAAAATCGAGACGATTTCCGTTCAGTTTCTAAATTAGATCTGAGGTTTATTTAACAAAATTGGATCTTATATACTAACATTTTTGATGGTGTTGAAACGTGTCCGTACACGTTGTTTAATTGTATTGGTGCCAGTGTGTGAAAGTACCGTGGCCCTTTTTGGCGAAGCATGCAACGGTTTGTTTATAATCTTTATGTTTCCATATGCTGCTTTGTTTATTTTTCGGTTCCACGCATTCTAGATTAATCCTAACCGCAGGACTCCACACAGCATAACACGGAGCGCAACATAACAACTGACAGCTGCCTAACGCTTCAGAAAACGCTACTTTGATGGTACCATGTTTTGAATATCCTTAGTAGGCCGCTCATTTCTCGTTGAAATGCTACCAACCTACTGCGATGACCGACAGTTTATGAAACGCTTTACCTCCTTTCCCAAATGTTTTGCTTTTCCATTCCAGTTAAAGTAAAACATGGGAAAATAACATATTTTCTGGAGCGGCTCCAAATTGTTTGGCAAAATGCTTCGGTCAGCCGCCGCCAGATGCGTTAGTGAAAATCGAAAATACACCAGAGAGTACGATCAATGTAGCCCGGCCTTAACGTCCTCGTTTTTGGTCGATTGGTGAAAGAATTTGTTACATGCACATATGCATGTTTTCGTCCTAATTTCTGTCTGCCTACCGGCACCAGCTCTATATATTTTTATTACCCTACACGTTGTTCGAGTGGCTTATGCTTATCGATGAACTCAAGAAACGGGCCGTTCCCAAATGTATATTTATTTAGGCCAACGATCTCGTTCTCATACGATAAGTTACAATAGTTTCGAATTCCTACCCAAACTTAGCCGTTGCAAATGAAATATTTGTTGCAATTTAAATCTCCTCAACTCAGTCGTTGCAATTTAAAAATCGCCTCAAACCTACCCGTTGCTGCCGCAACAGATCAAGTGCTGGCTAAGGTCAATATGCCGAACATGATTTTAACACATCGATTTCTTTAACTCATTCACTTACATCACAACATAACTTCGGCAATATTATTAATAAATTAACTGGGCACTGACCAGCGAAATGAAAGAGTCCATTTGCAAGCAAACAAACACACGCATCCACATCTTACACAAATATGTTTCACAACAAATGAACTTAAACACACAAGTTTTATTGCTTCCTTTGGACAATTAAACATATTTTGGTGTGATACATGTGGAGTAAATTACCCGTGCGTAAAAAACTGACTTTAACAAACATTGAAGTGGTCACTTCTGGAAATGTGTGGTTTAATCCACCAAACTGGCAGTTTTTTGGCTTTGTTTGATGCAACTGGATTTTTAGTACAGGAAATTGGTGGCGTTTTCGGTATCTTAGTTATTTGGGATCCAAATTCGTATTTATGAGATTTTCACGGTAGGGTAACTGTACCAGTTTTCGGCAGTGTACCTATTTTCGGCAGGATAGCTAAAAACGTGAAATTCTGCACAAATGTGGTAAAAAATTTCACAAAACACAATTTTGTAGTGAAAGTGTAATTATTTGATATTCACATACGAAGTTTCACACCATTTCATTACGTATTTTTCTAAATATCAAATAAATTGTGCTTTTTTTCGGCAGCTTTGCTGTCAGCCAATGGTTCGGCAGGTTTTGTGATTAAGAGAATCAGAACAGTAAAACAATGAAAAAGTGGTGTATATTAAAGATTTTATGCTTATTTAATTTATTCTAACTTGTTCGGAATTTTAAAATTACGATAAACAGGTTATTTTTCACTTTAAATGCTGCCGAAAATAGGTACACAGTAAATGTCAAATCAGTACAATTTGCTTGAAGTTCGGTATAAATTGCATTTTGGCTAACAAATTGAAATCGCTTAAAAGCCAGAAATATTAGAATTTTCTGCACAAATCATATGAAATAAATGATAAAGTGTATAAAAAAGCTAAGTTAAATAAAAAAAAACTGCGAGTGATAAATAGTATTTTGGTCAAAAACGTGAAATTCGACTTACGCGGATATTCGAGTTACGCGGATTCGCCGGGAACGCAGAAACCGCGTAACTCGGGAACAGACTGTATCCTTAGTAGGCCGCAAGGTGTGTTTATTTAGAACAAGGTCCTTGAAAGAGAACAGGTCGAAGCGCTTAGAGTAAATTGACAGAAAGCCATGGGAAAATTTTGACAGTTAAAGTGAACATTGTTTATGTTTAGCGATGGACGTTGCTATGGAGTGAATGAGAGTTTTGTTGAGCATTTTACATTCAATTCCTGTTAGAATATTTGATGAATTGGAATCCAATTAGAATATTACATGACTGATACAATCCAAGGATCTCTTTTATCATTCGTAGACGGGTTATAAGTAAATGACGGTATGCATATTGTACCAGTGTGTGTCGATTGGATGTTTCATTTTACTCTCAGTGTTCAATTGAAAGTAAAAAGGACTTCTTTAACTCAGTTGAACATGTTAAACATTTAGTTTTTCCAGCAGGACCGTTGCAAACGGTAGTGGTTTGTGGTCACGGAATGGCAAACAATGAAAAAGGTTATCAATGTTTCTGGATACAGAGTAGACTGCAATTACTTCTCCTTTATTGTCCAGTGTTGTGTCTTTGCTCTTTGCACTTATTACTTTTATTTACACATTAAAACTTTACATAATAAATAATAATAAATATACACGAAATACAAACACGTTAAAACGTAGGCCGCTCGCCAGCCGCACCGAGCGCCCCTGCCGAGAGCTCCTGCTCGATCGGCTCGCTAACACACTCTAACTGTGCGCTCGGCACACACTAAGCCTTGCGCTGCTTAGTGTGTGCGACAGTGTGTGTGACACACTGTCGTCCTCCTGGACGTTGACCGGTGGCAGCGCAACTGCCACGGCAAGTCCAGGGGTCGGCACGGCTGCCCACAACATCTCCCCCTTTTAATACCGAAGGGCTCGAACCGACGCGGGGGTATTCCACTAAGGGAATACCGGCGTGGTGAACCCTTCCGACCGATGCTGCCAAGATGTGGGGACCCCGATGTTGGTGCGCTGAGCAGCGCTGGCTGCTGCTCTCGGGCCACACCGCGATGGCGATGACGCGGCGGTGATGCTGCTGCTGTGCCGCTCCCTGGGACGGCGGCGATGGTGTGACGGCGATGATGATGACGATGATGATAACGATGATGATGATGATGCCGCGATGATGAAGGTGCCGCGATGATGATGATGCCGCGATAATGATGACGATGATGATGATGATCCTTGCCCCAGGGCAGCAGCGATGTATTTTTTTTTTTTCGATGACGGGCGGCAGAGATGAAAATACTCGGGCGGCATTGTTCCTCGCCCTCCTACGATGCGTTGGCTCATCGCCCTTCTTTTTGCTGTGGCTGCAGTCGGGCGCAATTGACGACGCCCGTTCGACTGCAGCCGGGACGGCATGCAACCTCGTCCCATCTGGACATTGTGGCTGTAGCCGAGGCGCAATTGGCGACGCCTGTTCGACTACAGCCAGGGTGAAAACGTTCGCACTGATGTGGGCTGCTGTGTTGCAGCCGATGCAACTTGTGCGTTGCCGATCCTGTTGTGCTGCCGAGGCGGAATGTCACGTCGCCGTGGTGAGAGGCAGGGCTCGAGCCGCGGCGGAATTGCTGCCTCGCCGATGATGTGCTGAGCTCGAGCCGGGGCGGTATTGCTCGTCGCCGATGGATCCTTGTTGTGCTGCCGAGGCGGAATGTTACGTCGCCGTTATGTGAGGCAGGGCTCGAGCCGCGGCGGAATTTGTGCCTCGCCGATGATGAGCTGAGCTCGAGCCGGGCGGTATTGCTCGTCGCCGATGGATCATTGCACTGCTGCTGCTGCAGCTGGGTGGAATGCGTCCTCACCCGTGAAACCTTGGGCTGCAGCATGGGCGGATGTGACGCCCATCCGAATGTTCCAGCAGCAAGGCGGAAAGCTACCTCGCCTGTGGTGCTGCTGGCGTTGCTGGGGCTGCAGCCCGACGACCTTCCTTGTCGCCGAGAGTGTGTGCTCGGCTGCCCATGTGGTCGCCAATGATGGGACGGCAGCCGGGGGCCTCGGTGTTGGCGGCGGTGGCGACCCAAACCGTTCGCGGTGTCCCGCAAGCACGGGGACCGGTGCCAACGCGATGGCCGCTGCGATGATACAGCAAAAACGAGATGGGCCCGATCGCGATGGCGTTCCGCGGGTTCTTGTTGGATCCCCCTTACGCAGGAGGATCCCATCCTCGTCGCCACTGTTGTGTCTTTGCTCTTTGCACTTATTACTTTTATTTACACTTTAAAACTTTACATAATAAATAATAATAAATATACACGAAATACAAACACGTTAAAACGTAGGCCGCGCGCCAGCCGCACCGAGCGCCCCTGCCGAGAGCTCCTGCTCGATCGGCTCGCTAACACACTCTAACTGTGCGCTCGGCACACACTAAGCCTTGCGCTGCTTAGTGTGTGCGACAGTGTGTGTGACACACTGTCGTCCTCCTGGACGTTGACCGGTGGCAGCGCAACTGCCACGGCAAGTCCAGGGGTCGGCACGGCTGCCCACAACATCCAGAAAAGATTGACCGCAAGAAATTTAACCAATATAACCTTCATAATAGTAAATTCGTCCACTTTTGCGCGTTAACTATTAGCCGTTTGTTTGTAAACACTTTTTCATGAAACTGTCAAAAGCGAGCTGAAAATGGCAACCTACCCAAATAGCCAGCTCGTACTTTATAGCTGATTTAGGGCTGATTAACGAAAAATCGTTCCGATGTCGTACTTTGGGGCTGATTAAGAGATGAAGCGGTACTTTGCCGAACTATGGAGCTTTTTAACAGGCACATGGTACTCTTTGCAACTTTGCGGCTGATTAGCACTATCCCAAATAGCCAGAATTGCTTAAGCAGCTCATTTTGGCACGCTAAAGATCGCTGCTCTAATTCGCCTTTTGCAGTAGATAAACAGCATCAAAGTTCTATGTGGGTCTTTCAAACAGCGCCTTAGCAGCCTCCTTATGCCACGATGCCAGGGATTATTTTTCTTTGTGTTTTATTTTCAAGCAAGCGTCATCGATGAAATAGACAACAAAATTTGTTTCGTTTAAACACATAAGTATATTTTTAAAATCCTTTGTATTGATGAATTACACCAAATTTTACACAATTTACTGATAATTCACAATCACTTCACTCAATATTCATTCTTCAATTAACGAATCGAACATGTGCAACAGCAATGAGATTATTGCCGGCGTCCGTCTTTGACACTTTGACAAGAGCCATCTCGTACCGATGTCATGCATTAAAAAGCTATAAAGTTCCACCAAGTTCGGTACGGTTTCTTAACAAGCCTTCAAGTTTCACCATGAACCCTACACATAGTGCTAATCAGCCGCAATGTTCCAAAGAGTACCATGTGCCTGTTAAAAAGCTCCATAGTTCCGCAAAGTACCGTCTATGTCTTAATCAGCCACAAAGTACGACATCGGACCGATTTTTCGTTAAACAGCTCTAAATCAGCTATAAAGTACGAGCTGGCTATTTGGGATGTGTAGGGTTCATGGTGGAACTTGAAGGCTTGTTAAGAAAGGGTACCGAACTTGGTGGAACTTTATAGCTTTTTAATGCATGACATCGGTACAAGGTGGCTCTTGTCAAAGTGTCAAAGACGTACGCCGCCAATAATCTCATTGCTGCTGCACAAGTTAGATACGTTAATTGAAGAATGAATATTGAGTGAAGTGATTGTGAATTATCAGTATATTGTGTAAAATTTTGTGTAATTCATCAATACAAAGGATTTAAAAATATACATTTGTGTTTAAACGAAACAAATCTTGTTGTTTATTTCATCGATGACGCTTGCTTGAAAATAAAACACAAAGAAAAATAATACCTGGCATCGTGGCATAAGGAAGCTGCCTAGGCGCTGTTTGAAAGACCCACATAGAACTTTGATGCTGTTTATCTACTGCAAAAGGCGAATTAGAGCAGCGATCTTTAGCGTGCCAAAATGAGCTGCTTAAGCAATTCTGGCTATTTGGGTACCCAAATAGCCAGCTCGTACTTTATAGCTGATTTAGGGCTGTTTAACGAAAAATCGTTCCGATGTCGTACTTTGTGGCTGATTAAGAGATAGACGGTACTTTGCGGAACTATGGAGCTTTTTAACAGGCACATGGTACTTTTTGGAACTTTGCGGCTGATTAGCACTATGTGTAGGGTTCATGGTGGAACTTGAAGGCTTGTTAAGAAAGCGTACCGAACTTGGTGGAACTTTATAGCTTTTTAATGCATGACATCGGTACGAGATGGCTCTTGTCAAAGTGTCAAAGACGGACGCCGGCAATAATCTCATTGCTGCTGCACAAGTTAGATTCGTTAATTGAAGAATGAATATTGAGTGAAGTGATTGTGAATTATCAGTAAATTGTGTGACATTTTGTGTAATTCATCAATACAAAAAATTTAAAAATATACACATGTGTTTAAACGAAACAAATCTTGTTGTTTATTTCATCGATGACGCTTGCTTGAAAATAAAACACAAAGAAAATAATCCCTGGCATCGTGGCATAAGGAAGCTGCTTAGGCGCTGTTTGAAAGACCCACATAGAACTTTGATGCTGTTTATCTACTGCAAAAGGCGAATTAGAGCAGCGATCTTTAGCGTGCCAAAATGAGCTGCTTAAGCAATTCTGGCTATTTGGGTAGCAACGGGCTTTGCATCGACCTGTTCTCCTTAATAGATCTTGATTTAGAAGGTGAATTATTAGCGCGTTTGTTGGGCACCATCATTGAGTATTGTTCTGTCAAATCGCATACAATTTTCTATACCCCCCTCCAGCCCTTCCCGATTTTAAAACCGGAGCCCCCAGTATTGTTATGTCAAGTCGTGAAATATCAATTTGCTCTGAAGCACTTCACCTCCTAATAATCAAACACCTTGGTATGCCGCTCATTTCTCGTTGAAAAGCTACCAACCTACTGCGATGACCGACAGTTAATGAAACGCATTACCTCCTTTCCCAAGCGTTTTCTCAAGCGTTTGACAGCTGTCAGTTGTTATGTTGCGCTCCGTGTTATGCTGTGTGGAGTCCTGCGGTAAGTGAATGAGTTAAAGAAATCGATGTGTTAAAATCATGTTCAGCATTTTGACCTTAGCCCGCACTTGATAAATCTTTTTCTCGTCAACATGTTTGGAACAGGTGGGCCAAGCGTGCGTAAGGTCAATACATCTTATTAGAACTGACAGCTCTCAATTGTTCTAAAATTTGGTGGGTTAACGACTGAATCGACCACATCTAACCCACGTGGGTTTGAAGTGGCTTTACAGTGGGTTAACCTTTAAATTGGCAACCGGATACCCGGGATTTTTTTCAACTTCGAACTGCAATAACTTTTGATTCATTGCTTTTATTGACCTGAAATTTTCCGTAGCCTCCCGACTTTTAATTTATGATATTTTGGTGCATAAGTTGTAATTTTAAACAGCCTGTAAGTATATTATTTTGATTTTTTTTAACTTTACCATGTAAGTTGGCAACCAGCATACCCGGGTATTCCATACATTTTGTATGGAGAATGACGTTTCTCTTCTTCCTCTTTTCGTATTGTGCTTATTTTTGAATCAAATTCAAGCGATTCCAAATTTCAATTTGACCTTTATTTTTATAATAAAATGAAAAAAATTAATGAATAAATGAAATAGAAGAAAATATATGGTCGGCATTACTTGCTTACAGCATTAAAATATAGAAAGCATTGTTTACCTATGAAAATCGGTTTTTTTTTGCATCAAAACGTGTGGAATACCCGGGTATGCCGGTTGCCAACTTACGTGTGTAAATCTGGTTGCCAACTCTACGGTTAAGGCCGATTTGGTTATTTGGGGTATCTCTGCGAAACAGCAGGCGCGATTGGAGGCACGGAAGATTTGACAGCACTGTTTTACAACTGTTATAAACAAGGCGCGAATTTCGTCTAGAAGCAGTGTAAGGCTACTTAGGTTGGGATGTATCCCGTTTTTTCATAAACTTCATGTGGTCAGCCTAAATACGAACCAAATCTGCATCTCCTTTAAATAAAAAGGATGTATTTTCTCGTGCAGATTTGCCACCCCCTCCCGCTTCCACTTATCACTTCAAAACATACCGAAAACTAACGATACAAATTGAAACTCCAACCTAAAACTATTTTATCCTACCGATAAAATTTTGACGCTCCTACCGAAAACCGCCAAAAAATCTGGCCACACTTGCCTAAACGTCTGATGTAATGACAATACAGGTATTCCCCGACATGCGCTATTAATGCGGATCGGAGGTAATAGCGTATCTCGATTAATAGCGTATGTTGAGTTTCGAGGTTTCCAGTGAAATTATAGCTAATTCTCGATTAATTTTGCTTGAAGTGGTAGATTTTAGCCATAAAGTTAGTTTTTTTTATCTAATTTTAAATGAACATTACAATCTTTTACCTTCAGGAATGGTGTTTAAAATTCGTTCAAAAGAGAATTTATTTTGAATTTACCTATATTTATTTATTTTTGCATTTTTGATATGTCAAATTAGTACAATTTGCTAAAAGAACTGTAAAATTTAAAATATAGCGTATAGCGAAATCGCGTCGGCGAAATCGAGTATGGCGTATATCGGAGAATACATGTAATCGTCTTTAGCAAATGTCACTTCGTTTTTTTATTTAGCTGTCAAAAATTCTGAGGTTTGCTGAAAATCGAAACTGTGTCTTGCTTTGATCGGATCTCCTACGTTTTTGCTAAACATCTACCGAGGAAGGAAAATGCTGCCCGTTCGTTCTATTGCAAACTTATCCATCCGCAACGGTAATGTATAAACTAATCAAATGATATGAGGAAAAGCGCAAAATAAAATTAGTGCTTTTCACTCATTTGCTCGGTTATTATATAACCATCCTCCATTATGTACTCTACCAGCGGCATTCCTGTCCCGTGGATACCATGGCCCCAACAACTTCCGTGTGTACACCATGAACGACATGCCTGTCCCGGAAGGGGACTTCTTCGAAGAACATCGACGCAAGAATCGGGTGTACAATACCGTGCTCGCTGCGGGTATTGTTATCTTTGGCATCACATTGACTGTGGTTAGTATAACGGAGTTACTCGTACTCACAGATAATGGAATGAATGGTATCCATTCATTTTGCTGCTATGCAGTGCAACCAAGATCGGCCGAGATGAATTTTTCATACGATTTGACATCTCGCTAGGTCGACCCCGGTTGCCCTGTACGAACGTGTAAACCTCTCGCATACGTAAAAAAAGAGAATCATTGACGAACTATTTTTTTTTTATAGGCCAAGGAGAGCGGATTGATCTATCTTAATTACAGCCCGCCGAAAAGCCTGGACTAAGTGGGGATCAGGATGGCGATGTGTTGTAAACAACCTATTAGATGTCTCGTGAAAATAAATCAATCTAAATGAAAATAGTTAATGTTGTATGATTTCAGTCATGAAATGAAAGAACAAACTTGGATAAACATACATGGAGGAGAAGGACGAGTTACGCTGTTTTTTTCTCTTATGAATGGCCTAGTTGGTCGTGTCACCAATTTTAATCTTTCTTATATGGAAAAAACTGAATATTTAATAAGCAGTTCATTAATGACGTACAACTTGAATGTAAAATTTCCAGATCCAATGATTCGCAGGTTCTCGAATAAAATTATTGTCTCAATTGTTATTTGTGGTGTTTGAGCGAGATTGAGTTTGACAGCTGCTAATGCGTCATTTGTAGTATGACAGACCACTGATCCACATCATAAAATTTTATCTATACAAACGGGACGTCTGTAGTAATACAGAGCAAAAACACTAGGATTCTATCATCTATTCAAATCTGGAGCGCTACATAAAGAAAAAATACCATTTTTCATTTTTGACTGCTGGAGAAAGTGCTGATTTATATCCTGTGAAATGGCAGCTGGAATAAAATACATCTTCCAGAAGGAACTGTTCGATGCACTTGATGAACGCATTTTATCCGTGTGCAATGTTAGCAAATTGCATAAAAGGAAAAAAACTTCTTACTTGTGTATCGTTTCTACTATCAAACCCAGTGTTATAGTAAGTGTTTGCCAGATAAAACAGTACGACAAGGCCGTATATAAGAAAAAACGTTCCTGGTCATTGGAGGAGATAAAGTGCGTCGATGGTCGCAACGAAGCTACGGACACGCATGACTTCGATGTGTTGCTGGATAAACCGTACCGATGGTTTGCAGCCAATTTACATGAACGACAAAACTTCATTACGGTTTTATGGAAACAAATTCATAAACATTGCACCGTTGGAGAGAGGGCCGTGTTCAAAAACATCCCCAAACAGTGGCTTTCGGAAAAATCGCCCGAAAAACAAATTGATGAAAAATACCCTAATCGCGGGGGCGCAGTTTCTGCGGACGATGAAGATGACATTGAAGGGTTTGAGAATGAGGATTTCCACGCCCTAACGGATAAGGAAGAAGCACACCTTAATAAACTTGTTGCAGAATGCGATTACGCGATCAGCAATGCTGAATTGTTTATGGATGATTTGAGTCATAACCTTTTGCAACTGGATGGTGCAAATATACAAAGCGTTCTAGAGTCAGAGAAACAAGTTCAAATGCTAATGGAAAGGATCGAAGAAGCGATTCAAGAAGCTGAAAAGGTAGAGAAACGGTTAGACGATTACGACGAAATACTTTGTCACGTAAGAGATACGATGGAAAAGATGGGAGAAAAGAATCAAATGATCGAGATTGCCAATACCAACAATGTTCGACTGTTGCTAGAACTGGAAAAAGTAGTTACGCAGCTCGATTTGCCGCATGTTCACCAGCTTGCGCTGACAGATACGGATCTAACTCCAAAGGGTTTGCCAGCAGCTATAGCAGCAGGGAAAGCACTGCAGATGGCAATGAACAGTGACATCGACCCTGCACTTTTGCGACTTACAGCTGTTCAAGATCAGCGCAAAAGATTCGAAAAATGGAAGGCTAAATTTTCGCAAACAATAAGCCGTCATTTGAATAATCTATTCATCCATCTTGGCAATCTTGGAGATTCGCAAACACCTTTCACAAATGAATTGTCGCTTCCAAAGCACCATAACGTGCATAAAGAGCTATGTACGTTCATGGAGCTTATGCACTGGATGAAAACTATGGATAGAAAGGCTTACGATGCCCTTATTAAAGTTTACACTGCTTCATTAAGCAAAGTTTACGACCGGGACATTCAGATATTTTTCGAAAACGCTAAACAAGCACTGACACTTAAGCAATTCAGCTCTAGAGAGGATATTAACAATAGTTCAATAAGCAACAAGATAAAACTTGGTCCACAATCAAATAAACAACCAGCACAACCGTACGGCATTTTAGGTACCAGCAAAGAGATGTGGTCTCCAGGCGCAGAAGCAATTGAGCGGCAACGATTTGATTCAATTTTGGAAAAGGTGCTTGCGGAACTAGAACCAGTGGCATTAAGCGAACAGCATTTTTGCATTGCGTTTTTTCAATTGGACGTAATTAGTCCTACGGCTAAAAATACGCAAACAACACTGGATGCTGCTAGTAACGAAACAGTGAACCAAAAGGATGAACGAGATACAGCTCTACACATTCCACAGCGAAGGCTTGATCGTCAAATTAACGAAGATGTCCGCCGGATGATGGGGGAACTATTTGCTAACCTTGAAACGGAAATAAACAATTTTATCTTGAGTTTTGAAAAACTAGATAACTAGTAAGTACACTGGAAAGATGACTATGGAAGTAATTTTCCTTCGAAAAATATATACAACATTATTTACATTGTTTTACTGTTTCTTTTAGCTACTCATTGTACGTGCTAGTGCGTCTTACACAACATGTAATGTCGGCCCAAGACGCACAGTCTTTTCTAAGCATGACGTTTGCTTCAGCTCTTATACACGTGAAACGAAGCTTTGATAAATTTATGCAATCACAGTTGCAGTCAATTGATGAATCTAAGCTTCCGAAGCGCTCTAAATGTGGCCTTCTACCTTACGTGGAAAACTTTGAAGAATTCGCCGCAACCGCTGAGAACATTTTTAAGAAAACGGAGCGCCGGAATGATCTTGATAAATGGTACCTTAAATTGGTGGAAGCAATTTTCGAACGCATTTCTGTGCACGCCGCCGAACATTCAAAAACGCCGCACCAAGTAGTAAAAATGGAAAACTATCATCGAATGCACTCCACGTTATCTCAACTAAAGATTCCAGTTTTGGAATCATTGCGAAAGGAAGCAAAAACACGATATAATGATGCACAGAAAGCATACGTTACTAAATACTTTGGCCGGCCGCTAGAACGACTAAACGTAAGGATTATTGTGTAAAGAGAAGCTGTCGTATTTTATATGCAGACATATATTTAATCAATGGTTCTATAATTACAGCAATTTTTCGAAGGAATACAAGTGCGTGTGCAGCAAGGTGTGAAAGATACCGAAATTAGCTACCAAATGGCGTACTCTAAGCAAGAATTACGTAAAGTAATAAGTCTTTATCCAGCCCGTGAAGTAAAGAAAGGACTTGAGCAACTGTACAAAAAGGTAGAAAAACATCTTTGTGAGGAAGAAAATTTGCTACAAGTAGTGTGGCGAGCTATGCAGCAGGAATTTATAAACCAGTACAACTCATTGGAGCAATGGATCCAACGTTGTTATGCCGGTTCAATGATAACTCTAGAGTTTACCATCAACGACCTGTTGGATTTTTTCTCTGAGATAGCACAGTCACATTAGGCGTAAAAAGAGCCAGGACAAAAATAAAACGTTCATTAAACAGGCCATCCATACAAATCGAAGAGTACTTCGGTTTCAATAAACCGGCCCATCGTCTAAATTATCGTCTTCGTCATTATATGCTTCTCCGTTATCGAAATAGTTATTACCATAATCATTGTCGTCATCCATCTCTTCATCAACCAATTCTTCATCAGCATCATCGCCATCTTTTTCATCTTCCGAGTCACTTTTCTCTTTTTTAACAATATCCGAACGGTCGCCAGATGATTCTTTCTGTTCTAGTGCTTTTAGCTTTGCATCAATATCTGCGGCACTTCGCAGTCGCTTTGCATTTGTTGGTCCCAATGAACTTTTTACTCGTTTGTAGCTCGGTTTTAGTTCCGCAGGCATTAGTTTCCAAAGAAAATCTCCCTCTCGCTTAGTTTTCGGATCGTTCTCTATAACATTCTGAAATGAATCCACAGCATAAAGATAAGCGAAATCAGGCACATGGTACGTTGATGTGGCACGGAGTGGTACTTACAATTACTTTATCGCTGTATCGCTGTACATGAAGTTTAGAACTTTTCTTTGTAGTGTAGTAGGTCGATTCACGTAGATACGAGATAAAATCTTCTTTCCAGAGTATTTTGTAAGTCCGATCGGCGCTAGACTAAGACGAATTTGGAATAGTAGGAATTTTGTCTCGCAACGATCATACGTTACCAATCTTACCTCCAAAGGTACAGGTTTCGCTAGCAATGCTGGATACAACGGAGGTGGAGCTGCCGATGTTACGGTCTGCATTTCTTTGCTTGTGACTCCCAAAGATTGCAGTTGCTCTTGCGTCAAGGTCCCATTCGTTTTACCACGACCTCTTCCAGCCATATCTGCACGAAAATGTACAATTATCATAGAGCGTGGTCTTCGCTTTACTAATCATAACCGTGTACATTACATACCTTAGTTTAATTCAGTAACTTGCTAGCGGTTATAGAGAAATGTGATGATTTGCTTTGCTAAACACTAGAGTGTCTCCCGTAGTATGCGAAATTGCAAACTATCAATAATATGCGGCAATGCTGGCTAGTTATTTTCATTGCCCAATGTTATTAACATTTCAATTGTAAACATTATAATGTCATTCACATTTAGACGTTTTCTGTCATATTGTGCAACAGTGTTGCCAGAACAATTTGTCTGATATTTTTGAAAATGTCTTTCATATGCTGCATATGACTTGTAATTCTTTATGCATATTTTAGCTGTTCAAATATAAATACAAATGCAAATATAGCTGTATGATTGAATATAAAAATGAATGTACTTAAACACTTTAATTCATTGTATAGGTTCGGATATACGACACAAAAATTTGACATCATTTTCGCTTATCGCGTAATGAATGCGGTTGACTTCTGATCAGCTGGTGATTACGCAAGTTTTTTTTTTGTAGACAAACGTAAACAAACTTTGCTCGTTCCATTCATGTAATGATATTATTTCCGATTTGTTGAGTGCGTCCGCATTTCAAAAATAACTATCCTGGGGGCCAAATAGTATGGTAAAAGGTTGAGGGAATAATTGCGATATTCAATTACATATAACAATCATTCTGTGATGAGAGGAGTTTGGAAACTGCTGTTTGGGCGATATCTTCTAGTTACCAATACTATTAGTTCCGGCGTACTGATGCTGGCGGGAGATGTTGCGGCTCAAGAAATTGAACGACGACAGGAGAAAACTACATCTGCTTCAGAAGGCCTCGAAAGGCAGCGAGCCTGTAAGCATTACTGTTCCCCTTTTCAGGGCTATTAGCAATTTTTTATTATAGTTTATTTTTTATATTTCATGGCACAGTAAATATGACATTGGTAGGCCTTTCCCAAGGCCCACTGCATCATTATCTTTACAAATGGATGGACGCATATCTTCCCGGCGCTACCGTACGAACGGTGTTCAAAAAGATTGCCATCGATCAGGTTGTTATATCACCCATCTTCATCGTTACATATTTATACAGCGCTGGTCTTCTGGAAGGTGCTTCTGTAAAGGACTGTAACGCCGAACTGCGCTACAAGTACTGGACTATCTATACAGCGGATTGGCTCGTATGGCCTCCGACACAGTTTATAAACTTCTACTTACTTAGCCCAAAATATCGTGTCCTTTATATTAATGCCATTACCATGCTGTACAACGTGTTTCTCTGCTACATCAAACATAACGATGATTTCATTTCTGAAATAACACAAAAAATGAAATCGATAAAGCAGGAATGATATGAACAGTGAAATCGACAACAATCGACAGCTTAACACACATACATGGAAAAAAATCTACTGATTATTTTTTCCCTATTTATTGTTTTATTTTACCCGCATGCTATATTGAAATCTTTCACTATTCCTTCTATTGTTACGCTGCCTATGGTCAAATATTTGTTTAAAGATGGAAGCTGTTTAGCTTTAATACAAGAACAGTATTTTCTCTTCGGCCTATCAGCAACTAGGTAAGCGCAGAGTAATACTTTGCACGCTGAAATCTATAGGAGCTTTCATCCGACCAGCGACAAAGTATCGTTATCATTTTGTTTTTCATATTGTCCAAACTGTACAATGCCTAGAACAGTTATTATCTTACAGCACTTTATTATGGCAGAATAGAAATAAAGTATTTATTTAAAATTTCATCAGCTTTGAGCAAATGTTTCTAGTTTTCACTAATGATAGCGTGCCCGGTCTGCCGACCAATGCAAAACTTTCTAATTACTTCGCAACTAGAACTGAGCAAACCACTGTACAGCAGTTCTGTTTTAAAATATAATATGTTTTATCTACTCGATTATCTTAGCGCCGTATGAATTCCATTGAGCTATAGAAGTCGCATTTATGAAACCCCAACGCCATTTTTGTCGTGGGTTAGTAGGATCACACGGATTCACGAACACTTCTCGGTTATTGGGGTTCATATCGAGGCATCGGTTATTTTTGCCCTGTTTTAACATCTGCGTCTCAGGCTCATACCGCCACAACTGATTACCTTGCCCGCCGTGACAATGGTACAGTAGAATTTTGGCATTTGGCACACTCTCCGATACGTCCCAGCAAAGCTCACCGAACTTGATACGTAGATCGCGATGCCAGGATAGTTGGAAAAACTGATTCGGCTGTGGTTGTTTTTTGTCCTCAGCGCAAGAGTACAACCCAATTGTTTGTTTTTCGCCATGATTTAGCGTATCCACGCAGAGGGCTGCATTGGCGACGCTCTGTATGGCGCCGTTCGCAAAGTCTGGTGGCTCTATTGGGGGATATTTCTCAATCAGATCGAATGCCACTTGGGTCATGAACCATTTGAATGGTTTGCACTGCAGTTTCTCGCGTATCGCCAGCTGTCGTGAAATATCTCCTACGTCCGTATTTTCATATTTCTTGCGATCGCGCATATACAGATATTCCTTGTATTCATCCATCCAGACTTCGGCCACACGTTTGTAGTTTCGCGTGAGGAAATCTTTCTTGCGTGGATTGCCGAACGGAGCGTATCCGCGATATATGTGACCGACGCGCGAGCATGGAGCATCGTACATCTTGCCACCACATTGCCATATCTTAAAACTCAGCTCATACTGTTCTCCACCCCAGATGTCCAGGCCCTCATCGTAGCCTCCGATTTCCCAGAAAAACTTTGCACTTATAGCAAACAGTCCGCCGGCCATTACTGGACTTTCGAATGGTTCAGTGGGATTTTGCAAATCTCTCGGCAAAAGTGGTAGACGCTTGTAAAAAAATTTCCAATCGAACGCACCTCGGGCTCCTTCGTCCTGCGCTCGGTACTCGAACGTATCCCAATCGATTACATCGATGAAAGGACAGACACATGTGCGATAGTCTTCGGCTATAGGTTCCAGCAATGGAGGCAACCAATTCACGTTCGCTTCCGTGTGGGAATCCAGGAAAATAAGCACATCAGCTGTAGCAATTTTAGCACCAGCCAGTCGAGCAGTAATTAACCCTGAGCGTTCTGGCAATCTTACTACTTTCACTTTTGGCATATTTTCGGCGACGTATTCATCCAGCTGTTGCTTCAGGAACTCCTTTGTGCTACAGTCATCAACGAGGATAATTTCGGCGATGAGCTCCGGAGGCGACCGCAGCAAGACACTGGAAGCAGTCCGTAACAGAGTACTCCAATGTTCGTTGTAGAATGGAACGACGACACTTACAGTGGGAAGTTCGCTCAAGTACTGTTTTTTTCGGCATCCCCGATGCCTTATGTCGGGAAGCGATCTATTAAGAGAAATTTTATCGCTTAATACTGCATTGAATCCATTCTTTTTGAATAATTTATCCTTCATCTCATGTTCGCTTTTATCAAGCTGGCCTGCTTTTCCATGTTCCCCGACACCGCTCCGCTTGGCTTCTTCATGGATGAGATCATAGTTATGCCAATCGATCCGCTTCTGATGCACATTCTTAGATGGATTGTTAAAGAAAGATCCTTCTCTTGCGTGTGATTCCTTCTGCATTTGTGCTTCCGGCCCAAACACCCCATCGAGAGTATTTTTAGCATTGTCGCTAAATGAACGGATTAGCAATGTGATAAACAACAACGCTCCTCCTGATACAAACAAGTACTTTATCAGTGTACGTACGTTTCTCCTCATCTCCGAGCTGCACACCTACAAAGAGAATACCACCAACAATCAAATATTATGGCTAAAAATGGACAATACTACTCATAAATACCACTCGTGTACCGGTATCGCTATCGTGGCAAACCTTTTCAATATGATGAGCTGGCAATTGTGCCCCAATGCAGCCACACACTTGGACAAACAATTCACTTGCTTTCAGAACGAGGTAAAAATGCTACACGGTGCAGAAAGCAAAGCAAATAAGAACTCCACACGGTTCATTCTTCGCTCGGAGACCAGATAGCTTTCAATCTGTAGAAAATTTAACCAGCGACGCCTTTCACTGAATCGACGAGGCATTCAATGATAAAAACAACAAATCACAAAAAGAAGCTCCAAACCGGTATAACGGGACTTCTTGTCAAATTATGGCCAAACAATCACTTTGATATTTTAAAGAAAAATTCCTTTTTTCTGTTCGAGGAAGGCTATTTCCTTGCCATTGATCAACACTGCAGGAGCATTTCAGTTGCAAAAGGTGATTATATTGCTCTATTATTGTTTATGCTGAGCAAGATGGCAACAAGTGGTTCGCGTCATTAGATGCTTCCGGTGAATTCATTTGACATTTATATGCATTGTGTTTGTTTGTATACCGGCCGCTCGAGTAGCATGTACAGTCATTCGTTTTCGAAATAATTTACCAAAAGTAGCATGAAGATGTGGCCTAATCCAATTAATTATTATAAATAATATTGGTAGTCCAATTGGGAGAAAATGGTATAACCCATCTCTCACAGATGTCATCAATCAATCATCTGTCGACCATTTACGATTTTTTTTCCAGCTGTCGCATCCATTCCGCGTCTGCCGTCAGAATGCTCACCGGAGAGCTCAGCAGGACAGGGTGGTGGTTCAATCGCGACATTTTTAGAGCATCTTTTCAAGGATATTTGATCGATTACTGGCGATCTGTAGCAAGCGGTGGTGTTCTACAGAGCAGAATCTGGTTCAGCCCCTTTACATGCAGCGTTGAGCACTGCAATGTTACACACCAGCGAGAGCGATGATACAGACGACAAGGTTTCCTGCCATCTCTGGGCAAGTTACCAGCGGTAACAAATAGCTTAACACGTCCAGTCCGATGGCAGGCCCCAAAGCCTGCCAGTGAACTTTCCCGTATGCCGATGACAGGCCCTGGGGCCTGTTATTGGTCTTTTGCCAGGAAAACAACAAACATTGCAAACAATTGTACTCCATTCGCATGAATAGCAGCAGTGGGCAAGTAAAAGAACGGTGTTCTAAGAATTATTGCGGTTGATAAAACAACAGTATTGATGAACAGAGTAGAGTTGAAATTATGGTGAAAAAACTCATTTTTTTTACATGCGTGATTGGTTCAAAATCCACTGCTTGCGTTCTAGATGCCGGCGGAATGGAAAGTTTATGAAAATCAGCGCCATGCTGAACGTGTTAAGAGCGACGCATCCTCCGGACCATTTTTGGCGGTGTATTCGAGCATGGAGTTTTGAGGAGGAGGATGAACAACGAGCTTGCTTAGCTGTACGGCGAACCCAGCATTCTGACGGTGGCGAAAGCTTTCGATGGCTGAGGCATATTATGAGGATGTCGGATTCATTCCCCACCAAGGTTTTCGACAGCGACCCCCAGTTCGGCACTAGGTGCAGGGACGCACAGCGAGCTCAATGGCTGGATGGGACCTGTCTGAGATCGGGTGTCCTACATGGATGATAGGCTGCAACCAGCCACCGAGCATCCTGAAGAATAGTTGTTGACCGGGCTAGGTTATGATGACGTGCTCCAGGCTCGTGAGCAGGCTAACAAGAGACAGCGAGAGAGTGAATACGTCTGATTAAGTTCCCGAAAAACATGAAAGATAAGAACGAATGCATCAACCTGAAATGCATGAAAAGCAATTTTACATATAATTCCCTACGATAGACGACAATGATTAGAAGATATTCAAATGTAGTTTATATTTCTAATTAAGAAGAAAATGCATTTGTTCTTACTTGTGTCTTACTTGTATCTTTTATTTCACTGTAAAATGTTTAACAAAAAAATGTAATGTCTTAATCCTTAAGATTTTGTTTCAACTATGTATCGCTTTTAAGTTTCTAAGCATTCTTTTTTATTTAATATAATTTCAGTATGAATCGCCATCGTCGTACTTCGTCATCGTTTCCTATTTATTACCCACCTTTCTTATACGGATGCGTCGATTTCAAAGGTGTTACTGAGAGATCGACAAACGTATTCCATATTCATGATTTATGTTCAATCGTCGCATTAATGGTCATTTTTATTTGTATGTGCTGTTATTCTGAACTAGACATGGTCAAAAACACTGGCATACTATAGTCTGCCTTAGACGAAAATGTAGTTTTGACGGGAAATGACAGGAAAAGACAATTTTTATGGGAAACGATTCCAGAAAGACAAAGCCATTAAATAAGCAAAAGTTTATAAATAAACTCGTCCATAGTTTCGGCAACGTTATAAAAAGATACAAAATAATACAGTTTTTTCAGCATTACACAAAAAGTAAACGATACATAAGTAAGGATAGAATGCATGACACAAATACATCAAGAATATTTGTGTTGACATGAAGATCAAGTATAAATAAGCAAAAAGCAAACATAATCTCTAACGGGACAAAAGGGCCTCTTAATTTAACGGCGTCTAAACGAAAAGTAGGTTTGACGGATTTTCTCGCCCCATTTCCTTCAACAACTCACTGTCGGTGTTAGAAAGTAGCAGTGTTGCAGCAGAAGAATTGCATAATGTAGCGCATATCTTATCAAAAGATTCTTTTGTTATCTCAGTAGCAGGTAAGGATGCGACTTCATGGTATCTAAAAATGGAAAAAAAACATTTAAATTACATGTTGATGTTGTCCATTGGAGCTTCTTTTTTATTAAACCTAGACTAAATGGCTTACGTTTTGGATTTGTATTTTTCCTGTATTGCTTGTTGTTGCATTGTTACTGCATCGACATGAGTTTTGTTAAGATCTAAAATTATGTCTTTCATGTCGACCAGTTTGTAGCCAGTGTTGTTCTCTAACATCTTAGACCACATTGGCAAATCGAGAGTGCGTCTTGCTAATGCCAATGCACCGGCTGCAATTTTGGATGGCATATACGTTAGGAATGGATCTGCTTCCAGCAATGACAACTCGCAAAGATACTGCAAAATGAAAATCGAAACGAATTCACAATGGTCTCTAAAACAAGTGAAATACATAAGAAAGCTGAAATATTACCATCGTTAAATATTTCACTTTATCTGGTACGTCGTTCATCACACAATAGGTATTAGTAAATACCAACGAAGTTGGTACCGTCAAATCAAATGAAAGAACCTTCAGTATGAGCTGCTCCATTCGCAACACTTGGGTCTTGGTGTACGTATCATCTGTTATGTAAACAAACTCGCTCACATCCGGTGGATAGATTTCCTCATACTTTCTGCGATTGGTGATGGAAGTAAGATGCTTATAAAATAATGCGGTTAATACTTATGCTATGCTATGCTTACGCTGCGATAAACATGGCGGCTGTGCCTACCAACTGAAGCTTGGCACGAACTACCGACATGAAGCTAAGGAATCGATCGATGTAAGATACGGCTAAGGCAAGTGTTTCTCCCTGCAGTTTGTATTCTTCGGAAACCTCCACCAACCAATCGACCAGAATTGTGCGCATAGAATGGGTTATGTCAGTCTGTTTAAGCATATATCCCGGCTTTGGACGATTGCGCTTTTCGGCTTCTTTAAGATAAACTAGTATGTCTTCCTGGTATTCTTCTACCTCGAAGAAACGCTCACGATCGTTCCTAGGGATGGGTCCTTCTTCGACAATTATGCTAGTCGACTTGTCTATTGACATTGGAGAATAGTTTTCTCCCACCGACATGGGAGTTTCGAGCAGTTCTGCATGTTTTAGCTCTTGCAAAGGAGCGCTATGGATACCAAAAATGCATAATTGCCATTATTACCAACTTCTTCTTCTCGTAATTTTCATCCAACTACTTACCGCTTCTCATGGATCACGTCATCTTTCTTAGGGACACACATTTCCTTAACATTTTCTTTCGACTCGTCGTATATCTCGAACCCTTTGAACGGTTCATTTGGGGCGGATGATTTCTTAACAGCCTTAACCTGCATACTCTGCTTAGCTTCCACAGCATTCTCGTCACTCACTTTTCCAGACTTAGGCAACAGAACAGCACCGCCTGCACGTTGACTTTTTACTTTGCCCTCCTTTACCTGTCATTAATTGTTGAATAATTTGTTTTGTTTCTTTAGCTGCACATGTCTTGCAAAGGCAGCTAGTTTAAGTTTAAACTTACAGTCTTTTCCATATTCGCCACATTGCTTTGGACATTGCTGAGAACGCTGAACATAGTCCGTTGTTGCTGGTGCTGAATGCCAATGGAATGTAAAATAACATTTTTTCCAGCTGGTAGCCCCGCAGCGCCATTGT
The DNA here is from genome assembly GCF_017562075.2 of Anopheles merus. Classification (NCBI taxonomy): domain Eukaryota; kingdom Metazoa; phylum Arthropoda; class Insecta; order Diptera; family Culicidae; genus Anopheles; species Anopheles merus. The sequence goes on along the minus strand of NC_054085.1, from coordinate 39,785,542 downwards.
TAGATGCCAGGATTGCGTTTTTCTTTCCTCCCACAGGCGCCAGCACGCGGTTCTCCTTTTCCACATCTTCATGAATTCGGAACGTCGCCATTTTTAACACTATTGTGGATAGCTTTCCCACAGTTAACCAGCTTATTATTTGTTCCTTCTTTACCTTTCTAAGCAGGAAAATAGTTGATTAGTATTGAGAGTCTAAGGTTGCTTCGCATAAGACGAAGGAAGCTTCGTTGTATGTATGTATGTGTGGGCTTCGCCAACTATTTACGCACTTGAATGCTTCAGGTTGTTATTAGTTTAGATATTTCTGCAGATTGTCACCTGTTTATTCAATTGCGTGTATCTTGCAATATATATGTATATACATATATATATATAGAGGACAAGACCTATAAATTCTGAGATATGCAAGCAAATAATGCTGCAAGCAGATTAGTGCGTGCGTGCCGAACTTAGCGCTTGGCTTGAGAATGCCTCTTAGCGCATTATTTTTAGAGATGGGGTATTTTCATACAACTATGAAACAAATTTCCATCAAATATAATGTAATTTTAACATCACATCGAAACAAACACTCAATCACTAATACAGGACATAGGACACGAAAAAAACTAGAACTAAGCCGAACTGCTTGACGAGAAAGCGCTTCCTTTTTTAAACAGGGAAGAAAATGGAGGCAAACGAATCAAACAGCTGTCGGCAACGGTTTTTCGGTCTCACCTAGTCAATGGTTTGCAATAAACTGTGCGGCGTTGTGACGTCACAGTGGTTCATTATGATCAGGTCGAACCAAGGTGGATTAAAGAGATCAGGTGGTGGAGACAAGGTGGATAAAACATATCAGGTGTTTTACATTTTCAGATCTGTTTTATCCGTAGAGATGGCAACAAACAAACGTCATTCGAACGCGCTACCGCGGAAACGCAGAGATGCTCTTGCTGGATATCTCTGCGGAACTGTTATAAGCGTTTGAACGCGCCCACGGAAACGCGCGTCGTGTATTTGCGGCCTAAGGCCGAAAATACAGGGAACCGGGATTTCGCGGCCGCGGAATTCCGCTTGCTGAAAAATGTATGGATATGACAGTTCGCGAAAATTGCCGTTGACACTTTGTACATGGGTTTGACAGCAGGCGGAATTCCGCGGCCGCGAAATTCCGGTCCGAGTATTTTTGGCCTAAGTTGGCAATCGGGATACCCGGGTTTCCACACGTTTTGACACAAAAAATAACTGGTTTCATACAAGGTGTATAGATTTAGAAGGTTGATTTTTATCGCTTTTGCTGTGCGACATTGTGCGAGACATGTCCGCACCAGCCCTCATCAACTTTTATACCGGAGCCCCCGGAACAGTTATGTCAAGTCGAGAAACGTCATTTTGTTCTGAACAACTTCACTTTGTCATATTAAAACACCTTGGTTACATATGTAAACCGTAGTTTTTTATGTAATTAAGTATTTTTATCAAGGTGGAATATATAATGAGGTGTAGTTATAGCGCTTTTGGCGATCCCCCCCCTGGGCACCGATTTTGACAGATGGTTTTCCGCTTGTATATGTATTGATGGATTGTTTACGTTTTGCATGGTCAATATTTGGTGGAGATCAATTTGGGTGAATATTTTAGTTTATTAGAACACAGCCCGTGATTTAAATGGAAATTTTCCTTCGAGAACTAGAAGCGTTCGCCAAACGCGGAAAACTAACTGTCAGTTTTCTTCGTTGATTCTTCTTCCACCTAGCTGTCAAAACGGGCTTATAACTTGACCTGATATCTTTACGGTCCTTGATTTTTATACACTTTATCATTTATTTGATATGGTTAGTGCAGAAAATTCTCATATTTCTGGCTTTCAAGCGGTTTCAATTTGTTAGCAAAACTGCAATTTTTCCCGAACTTGAAGCAAATTGTACTGATTTGACATATAATCTGTCAAATTTAGAAAACCGCGTAAGTCGAGAACCGTGTACAGGCGGTCCCCGAGATACACGGTTAATGGGGACCGAAAACGACCGCAAAATACCGCGTATCTCGAATTTCCGCGTAAGTCGAATCTCGTGATTTCCAGCCAAAATATCACTAATTTTCATGCAATTTTGCAAGTAGGGAGTGGTTTTCGCCACCAAATTAATTATTTGACATGTTTCTACTGAATTGAACAATTTTAAACCTTTTCAAATAGTATTTTACATTCGTTCAATACGGAAATTATTTGGTATTTCACAATGGATGTGTCAAATCAGTACAATTTGCTCAAAGAACTGTCAAATTTGGAAAACCGCGTATCTCCGAATCCGCGTATAAGAGGTACCGTGTATCTCGGGGACCGCATGTAACTCGTAATGGAATACCCGCAGGTAAGCTTGTTGCCAACATACGTGGTAAAGTTAAAAATAAATCAAAATAAAATACTTACAGCTTGTTGAAAATTACAATTTATGCACCAAAAACATCGGAAATTAAAAATTGGGCGGCTATGAAAAATTTCAAATGAATAAAAGTAATGAATCAAAAGTTATTGCAGTTTAAAGTTGAAAAAATACTCGGGTGTCCGATTATCAACTTAAAGGTTATCCCTGATCAAGGCAATCGGCTACACGGGTAGCTAATCAATTTGTATTGATTATTTATTTGATTCTAGGAATCCGATTGAATTGAAATTTGGAATATGTGTGTATACCATAGCCATCTTTTTCTCTTTTCATAAAATTTTTCGAGTACAATAACCCTTTTTTTTATTTTTCTCAATACCCCTATTCCAGGCATCCGGGCTACACGGGTAGCTAACGGCTTTGGAGTCTTATAACATTTGAATGGGCAATCCAATATCCATGCAATATTCTGAAGAAAATAGAATAAACTAATGCAGTTTCATAACTGCGCATAGATCGGTTCAACTTGTTATTTTTTCTATGGCAAGCTTTTCAAAATTGACAGGGGTTTTTTTTTGAATACAAAACTTAAAAAAATTTTTTTTTCAGTACTTTACAAAATTTCACGGCAAAATTCCCCTTATAATTTTGAGAACTGTATATTACACATGTAGCGTAGTTTTTCCCCTACCCGCAAATTTCCGTTAAATGCCTTCTAATCGCCTTGTAATCGCCGGCGAATTGAAGGCGATCAGCAGTGCATTTAGCAGTAATTAAATGCCTTTGAAATATGTCAATGAAAAATTTCGCTTTTAATTTGAAATTTGAAATTGCAACTGTCAAAAGAAAACCTTACAAGCGTCTTCAGCACTGCACTGTTGTAGTGTTCCCAGATATGAGCGTGAGATTCGATAGCACGATTTACGTGTTATGTTCTCTTGCGTTAAGCTCTGAGCTATTTCACTTTATTAAAGATGGTCTACATTATTCGGTTGTTAAAGACCAACTCATTGAAAGGTGATAATATATCAAACTCATTTCGATAACTAAAATAAAAGGAAAAATGAGATACATATTTCTCCCATCCTGATAATGAACGGTGAACATAGTGTAATTATTTTTTTTTTAAAGGTATTATTTTAATTTCGCTTCACATAAATTTTGTTTAAAGTAATTATAGTAAGAAAAAATTAATTTAAAAAGAAATAAACGCAGAAAAAAGATCATAAAAATCTGGATTTGAACACACGCTTTCTCGATTCGGAACCAAAAGCGTTATTACTGCTCTATTTGGCAGTTACATTGGTACAGGTGCAAATTCAGTACATAAACAAGCTAAGATGGCGGCAAGCTATCTGTTCTCCTTGAATCAAAAAGTTGAAAGATTTCGAAGAGAACCCGTTACAGCCGTGAAAGTTTCGGTTGAAATCTTTATTCGCCTTCTAAGGCGACTAAGGCCTTAAATGCCTTCTGAATGCCTTCAAAGCCGTTTAATGCTGGTAGGGTCAGATTGTTTCTGTTTTATTTTAGAAAAAATCTGTTCTGTTTTATTTCCTATTTTTCATGTGCGGCGTTTGACTACAGGCGTCCCCCGAGTTACGACCCCCTCGAGTTACGACGATTCGCAGATACGACGATTTTGATTTTGACAGTTAAAAGTTGTCATTGACAAGAAATTGATGTATTTTTTTGAATATCTGGCTGATAAACGTTATACACACATTTCCAAAGATTCCAAAACTACCTGATCTTGAATATCTATATTGTGTACGGTTTTTTTAAATATAATTATTACATTATCGAACATTATTTTAAATAAAATACACGATATCATAAATTCCAACTCTTCAATTTCGGTTATAAACTTTATATTCAGAGATATTCGACATACGACTTTTTCGACTTACGCCTTGCCTTGGGACATTTTTTCGGTCCCAAATACAGTCGTATCTCGGGGGACACCTGTAATTGTTAACGGTTTTAAAATAACCCAAGGTCTCCCAAATATTGTGACCTCCCTTCCCCCCGCCACAAGGACGCTTTTCCATCACCTAATCTCATTAATACACCTTGCGTCGAACATTTATTTTGTGAACTGTCACATGATCTTTCCAAACCATATCCTTGATTTGACTCTGTGCGTGTGATTTGTCAAAGCTTTTCTCATGACAGCGAGAAGAGGGCTGCGTTTTTATAGTTTCAAGCAATTCCTTCCAAAAACCTCGAAATCGCTATGAACGTCTTGTAAAAAACATTTTCCAAACATATAAAGTTGCTTCTACAATCTTGCCAATGTGCAGTTTTGTGTTTGCCTATTCTTCTCAGCTCTGTGTGTGTGTGCTAACATCCAGCTCTGTTGCAAATCTCTCTTTCTTGGTATCTCTTGGGATCCTTGGGTACAAAATAAATGTTTGCTGTAAAACAATAATTAACACGTTCAGCAGCACTTCTTCAGGTAAGTTGTTATTTGTGCCTAAATCGTATTACTTAAGCTGACAATTGAAGTGCATTGTTTTGTCAATTTAGAAAGAAGCAACATTGGTTGCAAAAAATATTCCTAATAAATTTGTTGCTTTCTGTGATTTTGTGTGAGTATGTGATAGCTAATACAGTGCATGTATGTTTTCAAACATCTAATACGGACGTCACACGAAGCGTAAACTTTGGCGTAAACTGGATTTCAGCCATACAACCCTGAAATCTTTTGACAGGAAGTTTACGCTCTCCCATACAAATCAAGCGTAAACTTTTTGAGTTTACGCCTCGTGTGACGTCCGTATAAAGCTGCTAGATATTCATTTCAATGTCGCATCCGCAATGGTATTATGTGTATAGTTTAAATGAGACTTGTGATCATGTGAGGGTAAAAGTAAATCACTGGGAACCCAACATTCTAGGTGTTTATTTATGTGACTCAATCCTATCGCTTTTAAGTGACAGTTTAATGCTGGACTTCTACAGTTGCTGCATAGTCAAATCACGCGTACATGCATTTAATGATTAATCTTTTCTTTTCCTTATTTAACAGATCTTTGTCGTACTTCCAAGAAAAGTATACCCGCGTTTGAGTGGGGCCAGATGAATTGACATTCCATCATCGACCTGTTCCGGGAACGGAGAGCAATCGTTCTCTTTTTGCCATCAGTTCTTAATTAACTTCAAGTTTGACCAACAACATCTGACAACTAAATCTTGCGTAATGATAACCCAAAATTGACGAACGGACATAGACAACACGCTAGTGGCGATTTGTTGTACATTTTGGCTTGCGCAGAAACATTGTTGGTAGCCCCGATTGATCTCAGTCGAACAAACTACAACAAAAGTGTGAGTCTCGTCGCGGGATGCATTATTTTGGAGCAACTCATTCATTGCCTGTACTGGCATTATCACTTTCAAGGCATGAGTCATCATCTGTTATCAGAAAGCCTGTGTCGTTTGAAAGGCCCACGGTTTGTCCAGTGTTCAACCAGCAACCGCTAGTTCAGTAATCAAGCGAGTGGAGTCAAGTTAATCATACTAGCAACAAACTGTTATCTGTTCCAAAGCTGAGAATAAGTAAAGATTAAAGGTGGTTACCTTCTGTTACGTGATAAGTTCCGAACGAAGTGTCCCGAAAAACTGTGAATGCAACCGACCTGTTATGCGAGAATTTGATACAATCTAGAACAGCGAACAGTTTGACATATTTTTTTAAAACAATTATACAGTATCTGTGCTACTGCTTGTGCATCTAAGCGGAGCCGTGCGTGTGTGTTTGTGTAATAAGGACACATTAGTGCAAAGAAGAACGTATAACAGTCCAATCATGAAACAATGTCCCCAACGATGATAACCATCATACACTGCTTGGCTATCGGTATCCTGATATTTTGGTGCGGAAAATGGATCATTCATCTGACTGCCATCACGTATGGGAAGATAAAACTACATAAGAAAGCATCCCAACAGCCGCGAGAAACTCCGTATCCCTCGGTGTCGATTCTGAAGCCGCTAATGGGAGTCGATCCAAATTTACAGAACAATTTGGAAACCTTTTTCCTCATGGACTATCCGGTCTACGAGCTGCTTTTTTGCATCGAATCCCCGGATGACCCAGCGGTTGAAGTTGTCAAACGATTGTGTGATAAATATCCCAGCATCGAAGCTAAGCTTCTTGTCGGTGGCTCGAACGTGGGAGTAAACCCAAAGATAAATAATCTCTATCCGGGCTATATGCAGGCTCAATATGAGCTAATAATGATTTCCGATGCAGGTATTCGGATGAAGAGTGACACATTGACCGACATGGTGAACCATATGACGGAAAAGGTTGGATTAGTGCATCAGATGCCGTTCGTATGCGACCGAGAGGGGTTTGCAGCAGCGTTTGAGAAAATATACTTCGGCACAGTGCAGTCGCGGATCTACTTGTGTGCAGATCTCCTCGGCATTAACTGTCATACGGGAATGTCCTGTTTAATGCGCAAGGACGTGCTAGATCAACTGGGAGGTGTCCAGGCGTTTGGCTGCTATCTGGCCGAAGATTTTTTTCTAGCCAAGGCATTCCACGATCATAATTGGAAGTTGACGATCAGCAGCCAGCCTGCATGGCAGAACTCTGGCATTTGTGATATTAGCAGCTTTCAGGCGCGCCTTACACGATGGGCAAAGCTGAGAGTCGCCATGGTGCCAACGACCATCCTCCTCGAGCCTATGTCAGAGTGCATCATCGTCGGTATGTTTGCTTGCGGCGCCGCGAAAGTACTCTTCCGATGGAATCCATTGGTGTTTTTCCTCATTCATACACTAGTGTGGTTTCTGTCTGACTGGGTATTGCTGTCGATCATCCAGAATGGGGCGTTACCATTTAATAAGTTTACCTTTTTCGTCGGATGGGCTTTTCGCGAGATCAGCGGACCCTACCTATTCTTTAATGCTTTGTGGAATCCAGCTATAAGATGGCGAACTCGTGTGTATAAGCTTGCTTGGGGGGGCGTTGCGTATGAACTTACATCTCAAATTAAGTCATAATTTGGGCTTACGTTATTTAATTTTCTATGCGTATGTCTCTACTATTCGAACAAATTGCGTTCATAAGGAAAACCTTCATGAGTGAGCCATTTTTTTAAAAGCAAGCGCACATAATATAAATACCCCACCCGAGAGAGCATTGTATGGAATAGGTTTATACATGAACGGTGTCAGATTTTTGTTCAGTTTGTTTTTTCGTACACGATTGTTTTCCTCGTCTTATTACTAGTAAATGTATGCAAACGAAAACAAATGTTCGGTTTATAACTCACTCGCTATTTCACTAGAAGTATCGTAAAAACCATCGACGTTCAATATATTCAGTACATGTTTCATTTTGCATACAATATAAATGTTAATTTGCGATGTTGATGAAACATCTCGATCAAAGGATCACCGTGGATAAGTTTTGATTAAACGAGTTTATGTTTTTGTGTTTACTTTACCACTGTTTGATGTATATACTATTTATAAATCTTGTGAAAACTAAGTTAGAACCAACTTTGGAATAAATAAAACAATTAGCTGAACGTAACAAATTAATGAATGTCTTGCTATACGATGATACGATAGAGAAAGAAAATTTTCTGACAATAATGTATCTCTCCAACATATGTTCAATGCTAAGTATCATCCCCGTTAATGTTGTTTGATCAAAGTTTTAAATTTGTGGACTTGTATTATGCACCAAACCGCTTCTACCGCTTCTAATCATGTGAGTTTTTTGTCTGATGGCTATTGTAGTTAAGAAACCTGAGATTAACGAAATGTACGAACTGATAGCGATGTGCGTTCTAGGAACGGCTTGCAAAAGGCAAGTGTGATACGATTTAAATATTAACCGATGAAATCACATTTCTTTACCACCAAATTTGTAACCAACCAAATGACTTCTTCTTATCAATAAGAGGTCGAACATGTGTAGCAAGATTCTTCGGTAACCTATCTTATGAATTACAAACTGTGGACGTAAATAGCAAGGAAAATAATATCTTAATAACAAGCCACATACTAAATCATATGAAAAGTATTGGAATACTTGTTTTCTTAGTTTTTTTTTTATTGATTATACTGGCAATAGTTCTGCTAATTAGAGCATAACGAACTTAAAGCTATATTATTAGATTGATACAAGGAAGCATGTTCTGTTAACCTAGCTTTTGTTTCTATTTAGCGTGACGATCTACGCGGTCATACCGACCTATAAAGGCTTTCGAGACTTATTAGTACCACGCAGCCGGATAGTCACAGTTTTTGCTACGGGGGCGACGGGCCATATGAGGTTTGAGCCCATTACGAGCATGCTGTTAAGTCGTGCGAGTTGACACTGTCTACCCTAACAAACCTTGGGGTTTGTCTAAAGTTACTTTATAGGCGATTTTATAGAATAGTTGGTTCAGCCCGAATGAGGTTACCTGCAAACGTTGAACTAAGAATAATAGGAAATGGGCATGTGTCAGAATGAAAGGGAAATAAAACTGAAAGTGCGAAAAAACCTCATTACGGGATGCTATTAGGTCACCATTGAAATAAAGAATAAGAACAAAAATGAACTTATATTTGTTAAAGTATGAGACCAAATTTTTGAAAGTAATGACACAATTTTAGTCATTATGCGTTTTTCGAAAAAAAAAGTTTCTCCCTCGTTCCACAATCTATGTGTCAAATTTATGTAGATGCTATTATTGCGTAAAAATGTAATTAAAAGTTTGCAAACAACATTCTTACATTTAAAGCGAGACATACGTACCCTACTGCATTCGCGAGTATTTTTTTTATCAGACTAGTGTATTGCATTTTATTGTGCTGCAAACGAGATAGGCAAAATGTTAATTTTTTTAACTGTAATTTGAGGAAATTACCATCTTTTTTAACTAACACAAGGAACATTTATTCGACATGCTTCTAGTATTGAACTTATCATGCTAAACAAATTTTAACGATAAGTTGTTGGATAATCCGTGGTGTTCAATTATTCGTGAATTTCCTAGAATGAAAAACCCCGGATTAACGATAACAAGTTTTTTCTCTGTTGAAGCAACAACACTCGGAATTGGTGAGAGCAGAGCACACGAGTGTTGAAAGGATCACAGGACTATAGGCCAACATCAATAGCTGCAACAACAACGTCTAATATGTCGATATTAGAAGAGTAGCACTAATTGCAAATTGTCTCAAATACGTTCGTATTGAGGAAGAGTGCATAGTTGGTGAATGTCTAGAGGAAGTGAAATAGTTGTAATGGTTCACTTTGTTGGTAAGGCATAAAATGGAATAATCTCTGTATGTGAGTTCGTGGTTCGTAGACAAAAGAAAGAAAGTATTGTGCTGTTACTATGTGTACAAAAGCAAGTCGATAATATAATACCAGGCGATACCAGACCAGCTACCAAAGGAATATCTGTTTGAACCATTTTGTTATCACTGAGATTAGAGTAACCTGAGCAGCAAGTGAAATCATATTCGTAGCCAGTCTGGAGTTGTTGCGTTTATTGCAATTTTTGCTACTTCTACAGCACCAAAGCGGGTTTGCTGCGTATGGAAGTGTCTGTGTGAGGATTCCGAGTTGCAAAGGAGGAGAGACCTGCGTGAAGACGGGTTGGCGTTTATTTATAGAACTGCCTTGCTCACTCGCATGTTGCGTACGTGTGTTGGAACATTCATAAATTTATGCTTATGTGCGCGGGCACCACGAGTCAACATGCTATCTACACCATCTGTGTATGACTTTGATGTAACAAGAATAGAGTATGCAGCTCATCGATTGAGATTGCAATCCACTGTGTATAGCATTTTTTGAGTGACACATAACAGCATCATATATCAACATATTAATCTATTGAAAATGTCTTACAAACCCAGTACATATTTTTATGTGTCCAAAATGAGTCAAACAGCAGATTTTCGATCAAATCAATTTTAATATCGTTTACCTTATATCAAATTTTCTAACACATTTGTATAGGAGTCAAATTATTGCAACGGTTACTAGATAATTGAACAAAGAACGCCATGCAAGGCGTCTCCATCAGCAGCATGTTGGAAATGCACCATTAATCGAAGCTGCTGGCAATCCATTACTCGATTTCGAGCGTGCGTATGTGAACGTAGTTTGTGTATGTGTGTATACATGTGTGTGAAGGTGTTTGTATTTGCCACAAGAGAAAAGAAACATGCGAGAATGCAACCATTCGAGCGATAAGCTTTTGTTGTTAGAATATGGTGGAAAAAGTGATTGCATCGGCGGTGCGCAGTAAAGATTATGAAGTAGAGCAAAATACTAAAAGAAGATTACAATGAGCACCAGGTTTCGGTAAGAGGTTTAAGAAGCGTATGAAATTAACAGAAAAGTGTGACTTATTTTCCGTATTCCACTATAGGCTGAAAAAGTGCAATAATGATAGTTCCCTATCTAGTCATAGATGTGTGCGCAGGCTGCTAAAAAGTGAAGGTCGCTAAACAAATTGTAAAGCTAAAGTAAGCTGCAACGTTTGAGCTGTGGAGTGCAGTGGAAAGTGAATAAAAAGGTCATAATTCTACCTTACAATTAGCAAGAAAGTTAAATGGTGAAAAATCGACCAGGAAGTTATGAAGTGAAAAGTAAATGTTTGTATTGCATCTGTGTTTCTCAAGTTTTCTCATTTTGTAATAAGTGCCCGTAAAACAAATAGAAGTGTGCCACGTAAGTTCCGTTCGTGTGCATTAGTGCTAGGGGAAACTGTAGTTCACATTATATCAATATGTTCTACATTTCCTTTCAATAAAAGTGTAAAAGTGGGTAGCATAATTGGTTTGCTAAGAGCGTTCTAATGATTATCAGCTAAATTGCGACAAATATTTTCTTGGTCTCAATTGGGTTACTCTAAAAACTTGGAGATGTACGCCAGTAAAAGCATAACCGATGGATTACAACAGTGTTGACTAGTATTCTTTGATTTAACGGTGTGGAGCACGTTGATCAGGGCAGAGTGAGGCATTGTGCAATATTTATGTACAGTGGCCACCAGGACGGTTTCCGCGGTGGAGGTGGTGTAAAACAACGGCCATTTCGAGAACCATACCGAACCGTAAGCGACGCAAAGAAAACGCTCGGTTTGATGTGCACAGAATGCCCAACACAAACGAAAGCTCGCATTCCGGCACGACTACGACGGTGGCGGCGGCAGCTGCAGCAGCAAATGCTGGGGATGACCTCGGTAGCACAGACGAGGTGAAAGTATTCAAGGACGAAGGTGATCGTGAGGATGAAAAGGCTTCGTCGGAAAATTTACTCGAGGAAAAATTTAATCTGATCGATCTTACCGAAAGTGCTGAGAACTTGGTGAAGAATTCGTCGGCTCGGCAGGACCTCAGCCCTTCTTCATATGCACCTGTTAGCCGTTCCGAGCCCACCCCAACTGGTAGCGGTACGGGTGCTGGGAGTGCCGGTACTAGCAGCGCCGGAAAACTAAATTCACCGGACCATTCGCCGGGCTTCAGCGGAATGGGTTACCTTCCCCCGTATCAGTATTCGAGCGGAACAGCCAGCGCACTGCAGGCGGCCGGTTCAATGGGCAAGGGTGCATTGGGTTTAACGCAATTTTTTTGCAACGATGATCCACTTTCTAACCCACCTCCCGCTCATTGCGGTATCCTGCCGTATCAACTAGATTCAAAAGCTATCGGCCTTTCTGCAAGGCAGTCATTGTACTCGTTTTCCACCAGCCAGTATCCATATCCATCGATTCTATCCTCCAACATGTTGCCAGTACCGCCATCATGGCATTCGCCTTCCATGTACTCTACTGCACCTAGTTTCCGCAACTCATATCCTTCTTCGCTACAGATCTACACCACGTTGGCTAGCGATCTATACTCGCGCTATCAATCCTCGCAGTCGCTGCTTAACTCGGTGCACTCACATAACGTGCTTAATCAGAGTCTGCAACAGGTGAAACAGGAAACGGGTCTGGTAGGAGCGGGTGGAAACGGTATAGGACAAGATTTAGGGATTGGACACAACTACAGTGTTCGGCAGCACGTGCATAGTCCGGGAAGCAAGTCCGCAGTTGTTGATCTACCGCAGGAGTTAACGAATCGCTTCGGTCGTGCCCAGAGTGTTGGGAGTACCGGCAGTGGTGGCGGTGGTGGAGGTAGTGTCGGTAGCGCAATCGGCAACGGAGCTAGCAGTGGTGGAAGTAGCGGGAGCGGAACATCCAGTGGAGGTTCGAAGAAAAAGTGTTCATCCGAGCGAGGTCATCAGCAACAGGTGCAGCCGCAGAACCAGCAACAACCAAACCGGCCACATATCAAGAAGCCTCTGAATGCATTCATGTTGTACATGAAAGAAATGCGTGCGAAAGTTGTAGCTGAATGTACGTTAAAGGAATCTGCTGCAATAAACCAGATCCTTGGTCGAAAATGGCATTCCTTGTCACGAGATGAACAGAGCGTGTACTACGACAAGGCGCGACAGGAACGTCAACTACACATGGAAATGTATCCGGGATGGACGGCTCGAGACAACTATGGATATGGCTCGAAAAAGAAACGGAAAGCGAAAAAGAAGGACCAACTGGGCAGCGAACCACCCAGCAGGTAAGTCTAAACGGTAGTTTCTTTTTTCCTTCCTGATATAAGAAATTTTATAATCTATATACATTGTAGTTTTGATTCGAACTAAAAATAATTTAAAAAATATTTAGAGAATAGAGATAGACACATAGAGAGTGAGATGGATGTAGGAAATACCCATCATTCCAGCCAATTTCAAAAACATCGTTTATATTTAGTAAATCGTCTTGAAGGCTAGACATATGGTTTCTACATTATTTCATGTTTTCTGGCATGTACGACCAAATGGTTTACCGTTTATTTCGTCCAAGACATAACATAAACAACGTATGGTACACAATATGAAAAAAAAACACATTTTAGACAGTTTCCAAAGTGATGATGAAATTCAGCGTTAAAAACAATCATTAATTGCAGTTTTTTTGCTTTTACACCATACCATGCTTTCAATATCATTATTGTAGCTTCTACTGGCACTGTTCATAATATTTTGTTGGAATTGCGTCTGCAATCGATTAGGCAGACATATAGTTTTTTATTTGTTTTAGTTTTTCAGAACGGCAGCATAAATGAATGATGCCGAGATCATTATTATTATTGTTTTGCTGTTGCTGTAATCGCCAATACATTAGTCGTATAATATTGAAGATATTGTGTGAGTAAATGTTATTATGTAACATCATCCTTTTTTGTTGGATAACTCAGCGTTGGTTTATTAGATATCAAAATGTGCCTAGGAAATTAATGAATTAAACAATTGTGGCTTTTTTTTCTTACAAAAATATTTAAATACACTGAAGATAAAACTAGTTTAATTATAGTGTTTTTTATCAGCAACACGCGTGCCGTTTTCCATAATACATCACTTCTTATTATCTACCATTATATTAGCATAGCCATATGTGAAATAACTAAAACAGAAAATGAAATCAAAATACCGTCAAACGATCCACTTTATTGCAGGCGTAAGAAAATCTGTATACGTAACGAGGAATCTGACAACTACGATGGATCGCGTATGTCGGACGAGTACATGGGAAGCTATGGCACAGTGGTGTAATAAAACACCTCTAACACACCCCCACCTTCCATGCCCACAGGCCGTCACGATGATGCCTCTTTAGAGAACCGGGAGTACCGGCTGCCTATCCCTAATAGAAGTAGCACCGGCAAGAGCAACGCATGACTGCGAAGCTTTACTCAATAAGACTTCAAACGACACTTTGTATATGTGTAGGAAATATAAGCATAAGATAAATGATCGTGTGAAGTAGAGCGAAGCAAGGCAGCCTAACCCAACGATAGTAAGATGTCTTTGTATGAATTTACGCGGAGATCGACAAATGTTTCACTTACCTAAACCATATTAACGTACGCCATCTGTGTGTATATCGATCGACTCTTACGTTAAACTCACCGGATTTCTTTTACTTTGTCGTACGATTATGCTAGGTAGAAAAGACCATTGGCCAAAGATAATTTAAGCAGTAATGAAGCGATATTCTAGAGAATGCACATGTTGCAAGTAATTTATGTGCAATTAACAACTCAGAATGCACTTTTAACAAAAGATGTGGATCATGTACAGTGTGTACTATTAATTTCTGTTTTAAGAAATTATTACAAAAATAGTTTATAAATGGTACTTAATACGGTGCCGCATTAAAACTGGAACTGTATCAAATGTAAAAGAATGTGCATTTTAGAATTTGAACAATATGTAAATGCAGTTTAGATTCAAGATGATAATGTTTTTCGGTTATACCACCGACGTAGTCGAATTAATATACCAGTACAGGGAAGCCATCGATGGCGCAATAGAAAGGCTATATACACTTCTCTAATTGTGTCTCTAATGTTTGATGCACAAGCCTTTCAGAGAGTTTGTCTTTTATGAAATATTTCATAAGATGTTTCTCATCCAGAATGAATTTTCGGTCATTTGATTTAATCATCATACGAAAGTGTTTGTTGGCAACCAGCACAAATAAGCTATAGTCAATCCATAAGTCAATATCTTCTAATGGGTAATGGTTGCAGGCTAGAATCTTTTTTACATGCACACAAAGATGATTCCCAATCAGGCTAGAAAGGATCCTGCTTGAATATAATTATATACATACTATATATAGATATACATAATAGGTATTTTTAGCACGTAAGAGACAAATAAAAATGTGTAACAATATAGCTGATAGTAAAAAGCCAAAATGCGAGTAATAGAACATGTCAATGTCAAATTTCAAATTGTTTATGGCATTTTAAAGCCTAGATTGCAATCGGAAGTAGTAGCAGGAGGTTTTAAAACAATTTATCGTTTTTGTAATGGTTTAATTTTATTACATTGCTTTGCATTGAGAGTATTCTAATTGTTTTCTTAACATCAAAAGTATCATTTTTACATATTGATAGCAGGTTTCAATCCAATCTCATTTGCATCCAAGAGTAATATAAACGTGTTTTGTCTATTTTGTAAAAATATTTTCCCCCCATAAACATATCCATTATCTGCCGACACGCAGTTAAACAATGCACAATAAAATTCAATTCGCGCTTTTTGCTTGAGATAACGTTAATCGTTATCACCTGCCAATTTGGTAAGCGAACGCTTCAGCCAGAACTACGTTAATTTGTTGGAGAGCGAATATTTCGTCAAAGTTGCAGTAGATAATTTTTTACAGATAACGAGGGTGTCGAACTGCCTGTTCGAACTCACCTCTACTCGATTATAACCCAACAATAGATGAGACCGGAACAAGGCTAATTAAAAACTTCCGTGGAACCAAGCCGGAGTCCTCTTTCCATCATTCATTTTGAATACAACCTTTCAATGATTACCGTTAGAGAATAGTTCAGGTCGTTCTTCGCCTTCGCTCTTACGTGGGTGCTACATGATGGTCGTGCGCCATTTTGCTCTCCTAATTTGGTTGCCAATCCCTCTGGTTTGCCGTGCTCCAGTTCGGTTGGATGTTTTTTTGGTTTTCTATTTTGTATCAGACACATAATCCCTCAGAACCAGCATTAAACCAGGGGTAAAAGTAAAAATATGTGTGTGTATGTGCCATGCCTCCGAATCGGATATGAAATGGTTTCATTCAGTTCTAGTGCTACCGTTTGCAGCCATTGGTAGTGTCATCATTAGAGCATTTGCTAATAATCGGGTTGCAGTATGGTCGGCCTGGGCTTGAAACGGACGTAAATTGCGTCCCGTGGATTGCGAGGGACAGATGAATTCAACCGAAGCTCTGGCTACACAGCAACTAGGGGAAATTAAATCGCGTCTTTTGCTGCCTTCGCGACTTGCCCTTTGCATCGTCATCATCAGAATCGGTTTTAGTGAAGAGTAATACGCGCAAGAAGCTATACCATAGGTATTGATAATAAATAGAGATGGAAACATACCACTTATTTAAAGCAAGATGAGGAAAGAATTGTAAGTAGTGTAATGGGACAATGAATGAATAATTTTAATCTTCTAAATTAGAATCTGTTGAGGGGAAACGTATGTACTTTTCAGCGACGTACACATTGCCGTGAAGTGACCAAAAAGCCATAATGTTATGTGGTTCGGAATCCAACTATGGGAATATTTTTGAATTAACAAGAGTTTTAAATTTATTTAAATAATTAAGCAGGCATTAAAAGAAGTTTCGGGGCGTTATAATGTAAAATGCATGGATCAATGTGTGGGATTTTTTAAATCATTACATTAACATGAAAATATAACATATTACAACGCTCGACATAATTACACCATATTTCATTATCTTCTAGTATGAGAGGAATGAATTTGGTTTTATCTCACTTACTGGCTGGTAAAAAATATTTCACATTCATTTTGACAAGCCATTTCGTGTCGTGCAATGAACAATATTAGAGAATGTGAAATAACACAAGTGTATGATGAGAGTATTATTTTCGTGATGAATTTACTTGCGAATGAGTTATTCATAGATGTGTCGTTTCGCAACGAGAGGGTTGCTGCTGCTGGTTTCCTTTCCGGGCATAGGGCTTTACCCTACTTGTAGGGTTTCACATACCGTGTCGACGTTCATGCGACGTCGGATCAATGCAGGGGATGGGTTTAATCTTTAAATGATTCCAAGGAATGAAGGGAATCGGTGAGTGCAATGTATATCTTACATATACATACAGGGGCGAGCTCTGAAAAGGGCCAAAACATATTTACAATAGAAAAGCAAACAAAAGCGGAAACTTCTAACAACAACAATAACAACAACCACAGTGCTCCTTGCACTTCTGCGTAAGGCCACATTGTATCATTTGAAACAAACAGAGCAAGCGAGAGTAAACTGTGTGTGGTAGGAGACACAGTGAAGGTTGTGAAAAAAGGATGTAAATATAATTGTAAACAATAGTCTAGGCACATTCGTGTACTCCTGTTGCCCTGCTTCGTTCTCGGTTCGCAAACACACGGGAACTGATAGGTAACTTGGATTTTTTATCATCCTTTCGCATGATGATGGAGAAATACTGCGGAAAGCCTAGCGTGCGGTAAAATGTAAACCCTCTCTCCTGTTGTTGACGTTTTTGAACTGACGGCAGCAGAGATGATCACATGTGCAGCCTCGTGTCCAAAAAGAAAATAAAAGTGAGGGATGAATGTGTAATCTGTTCTTCCGGTTGTAAATGAAGTTAAACATAAATTGTGGCATTGTTAGTATCCAATGAGAATACATTAAAAGTTCCTTCAAAATGAAAAAAAATACACCAGAAATGCATACATCTATACCGTAGGAGAGGAGAGGGGAAGGTACTGCAAAAGAATTCTTCTTCTTTGGCACAACAACCGCTGTCGGTCAAGGCCTGCCAGTACCCACTAATGAAGTGAGCTTGGCTTTCAGTGACTTATTGTTACCATAGCAGGATAGTCAGTCCTACGTATGGGGGCACGGTCTATTCGGGACTTGAACCCATGACGGGCATGTTGTTACGTCGTACGAGATGACGACTGTACCACCGACAAACCGACATGACACTGGCGTTACAAAAGTGTCCCACACGAAAGTACTGTCATTTACCAGTGAGGCGAACACTTCTGTCAAAGTAAGCTCTGTTCCCTGCTGCTTCGATGTAAACAACTTTTCTAAATACAAATGGCAAAGGAAGTGTGAGGCAAGATTTTGTGAGAATTATTGGACAAAACACCCAGGAAAATCATTTTATAAGTTTCCAAATCAATGCAAAAGATGTGAGAAGTACATAAAACAATACGCATACGAATTTGCGAAGAAAACCAAAAAGGGGGATTAGCAGTTTCTTCTCTGTGTCAGTGTAGTAAGCGAATCATTATAGAGATGGCGCTAGTGTTTAACGTATTTTCATTTGAAATAAGGAGACAACTTTTGAAGCTCATTTTGTTCGAAGTGTCACGTCGGTTTGTCGGTGACTGTACCACCAGACCGGCAAAAGAATTAAAAAATATAAATTTCTTACTGTAACGCCTGTTTTAAATTTTCTAAGTTTAGGTAGCAGGGAGTTCAGCATTTTAGATAACTAAAAATGATTTTAATCACGCTTGTACGTATGTACAATGCGATACACGTGTTTTCAGAAACCATATTCACAAAAACAGACCAGATTTCAACTATCAACCTGCACCAACATTCATTGTGAGTCATTATTTTGTATTCACAGTATATGTAATCGTGTGTTAAACATCAAACGCCACAGTGCTGAACAAATTACTATAAGCGAGTGAATCGGTATTGTAAGATTAGGATGTGTTGACCAGACCTAAGCCATGAAGCATCTCTATTTCTCTGCGTGATGATAGGTATGGGCGGGACTGAAAGGAAGCGGAAGTTAAATAAACAAATATCGATGTATGGTACTCCCTTCGATGTATAAATAACCAAAACAAAACAAAAACAAAAAGATGAATGTTTTGTTGTGATGTATGCCGACCACCATCTTTTTCCCTATGCGTTACACTGTATCGCAGAAACACGACTTTGGTATCCGATTTCTTTAGAACTAAACTGAAGCAATATAGTAAAGCGTTGTATGCATTGGAATGTGAAAATATGATGATTTTCGTTAGTTTTGTCACTAAATACTGCACTAAAACAAAGCGAAAACGACACGTGCAGCTTGATAAACCATAACAACATCCAACAGTTTTACATTCTTTGTAGCCGAGTAACAGCTACTTTGAAAATATCATAATACTTGAACACAAAATTCTTCTTCTTCATTTGGCACAACAACAACCGTTGTCGGTCAAGGTCTGTCTGTATCATTTAGAGGGTTTGGCTTTCAATGACTTATGGATTACCATTAGCAGGTTAGTCAGTCCTACGTATGCAGGCACGGTCCATTCGGGGCTTGAACCCATGATGGACATGTTGTTAAGTCGTACGAGTTGACGACTGTGCCACTAGACCGCTTGTTATACTGCATAGTAGATATACAATATCCTTTCAAATGTGTTTAGGTTTTACCTAACATATCTCCCTGGTAGTTTAGAGTTTTTCAAACAGTTAGATTTCAGATTGTTTGGCACATGTTTGGATCGGTGTTATCTTAAAAATCCCACTAAACAAGTAACCATGCAAAGTGTCTATGACCAGACATGTAAAGCGCCCTCGTCTTATGTTTGTAAAATTGAATATCACCAAATTTTAACGTAAACAACGCAACCATTGATTTTTATTTAGCGCTTCTTTACATTTGTATGCAATATTAGTTCAAATGCTATGCCATGCATGTCTTTTCTCTACATCATCATCCCATCTATTTTGCGTAAAACGTCTTACGCGGACATGCCGGCCTATACAGGCTTTCGAGACTTAATTCATTACCATGCAGCCGGATAGTCAATCCTTGCTACGGGGACACGGTCCATTCTAGGCTTGAAACCATGACGGGCATGTTATTGAGTCGTTCGAGTTGACGACTGTACCACGGGACCGCCCCTCTCTTTTCTCTACACGCATACTATTTCATCCAGCATGCTAAAAAATCTGCAAATTCTATGCAACCGTCTCGTAAAAAGAATGTATACAATGGTAGACCTACCAGCATAATCTGGAATCTTAGACAGAATATCTAGAGCATTTCAATCCACTGTTCGCTAGCACTATCTTTTGGTTAAGCGCATTAAAAGGACGAAAATGCTCATCTATGCCTTTTGCTGCGCTTCGGTTTCAGTACCTTGTAAATTTATAGCCACATACCGTAGCAGATTTCGGTCCCCTTCTTTCCTACTATGAGCATGCTAAAAGATTGGTTAAAATGTGCACTACAACACAAACGACAAAAGAATAGCGAAAGCACGGAACATTCATAAAAAGTTTGGTATCACAGTTCGTCACGAGCGTGAATGTGTACGTGCATGTGTATGTTTTGTCAAGACAGGGAAAACCCTCCTGCTCCTTGTCACTTGACACAGGATATTTTTCAACTTCTCCAATACCAAAAGATAAATACCCGTAAATCTATAATGTATGGAACACAACGAGTAACAATAATGCATAATATTGGAGCTGTAAATGTCTTATATACATGGTGTATATATATATATATATATACACCATATATATATATATATATATATATATATATATATATATATATATATATATATATATATATATATATATATATATATATATATATATATATATATATGTTTGCCAATCTGTTAACAATAACAGCTATGAGAGACCAGTATGATTTAAAAAAAAGTTTTTGGGCCCATGATTTAATGTTCAATTTAAATCACGCTGTGATTTGTTAGTGGAACAAAAACGGTTACGGCGCGCACTTACTCTCTTATTACCCGTTTCAAAACTGTCAAAAACGGATGCAAAACACACCACATTGATCATTCACTGCTACGGCACGCTTCTGAACGTGGTCACGTGCCGCCAGTAACAATTATGGAAAGGGTATTAAAATACGTAAAAACGTTTTGTTCTCCCAGAATAATCGGATACTCTTGATAATAACAATAAATCTATTTTTTTAAGTTGAGCAGCCAAGAATATCTGTTCAATGTATTTTGAAACCAAATCACCGTAACTACCTCCATTTTTATTTGTAGGAGTTTATGCATGTTCCATAAAATTCTTTGAAGTTTTATGGAATAAATAGTGTTTATCTGAACATAGTGTGGGAACACTAAACATTCTTGTGGACACATTGCATACAATTCTGCCGTCAGACAAAGGCCGACCGCATCACCTAATCCTCCTGATTATGAAAAAAGCTTCAATCTAAATCTTACAGAAGTAGAGGGTTGATAAACAAGCTTACGTATGTAACCGCAGATTGGAAGCACTATACACTTTTACGATGTGCAAAATCCGCTGTAGGCTGTAGACAGCTAAAAAGAATCAGCATCAAGCGAACACACCTGTTATTTTCTTGCCTATGATATTTCCTTATTCTACACCAGCGTTGCTTATTCAGAAACGCTATACGTTTAACGCACATGTTGTTGGTGTTTTGTGATGGAATAACAGAGAGCGTTTTCAATCTTTATTCTAATTTGTACTGACTTTTCGTTTTGCTTTTCGTATACATGTTTTCATGCAATCTAAAATGTGCTTTCACTGCTCAAAATAGTGCGACGCCTATTCCCCGCCTGTTAAGTAATCGTGGTTTTTATGAGCATTCGTCGGGTTTTTCATAACAGGTAGAAGGCAATCACTTCCTTTTAGAGTCTTGACCAAGCCTAACTGTGATCACCTTGCTGGTCTGGTACAGTGGTAACAAACATTCTATATTGCTTACTTTCAATAGAGATTATAACATGCCTCGAACAGATTTCGCTTATTTGTTATTCTGAAATATTTTAAGACATGCCTTTCACTGCTATGCAATGGACTTTTCCATTGTGTTTGGAGCAGTTCATTTTTACAGTTCGTACTTTTTGCTACTGGGTCATTTAAGTTTCTTTAGTAGTTCAGCATTTATTGAACATTTTAAACAAATGTTTTATTTTAAAAGCCTGACAGTTGGGTCATTCCTCAATTAGTGATTCAATTGAGTTTTTCGTTAGTTGGTCGAATGAGACTTTTTTATGTTCAATGTGTAGGAATGTTGAAGAGGCTTAAATCAGACAATTTTACAAATATTTGTGGTTGAGCTTTGTAATCTGCTTCGTCTGTACGGTCACGAAAATGGATGATTGGACTGTAACGTAACAGGTATATTCAATCGCAGTTTGCCTTGGGACCAGTAGAGAGGTAGCCTAAGAGTAGTAAGAGTGGCGAGACGATTCAGTGCGCAGTTCCTACAATCTTCTTTTTTGTACAACACCCGGTTTGTGTTAGTTCCACCCTATGGCTTACTGATCAACAAGCAAGTTTTTAATGATTATTTACCCATAGCATAAAATCAGCCATCGAGCCGAACAGTGTTATGTTGGGTATCGGCACGGTAACGGTAACGATTCGGCAACGAAGATGGAGAATGAGGAAGCGAGTAGGAAAGCTAGAGAGAGAGATAAAGACGGAATGATACGGTAGAGAGGAAGATGAAAGCCTGTTTGTTTAACATATTTTCCTCCAACTGTAACGGCTGTTGGTGATGTAGCTTACAAACACGTCTATAATGTTAAAACTATGGAAAAAATATTCCAACAATCATGCTCCGGTTATGCAAATGACTATAGACAAAATGCAACTATAATTTACATGGTTGAGAATGAATCGAATTGAAACTGTTTATCAAAAATTTAAAATCTGTTGAAAACCAAACAAATGTAACAACCACAATAAATTGAAACGTCGAGTAAATTGTGCCAAAGTATGTTTTTTAAACAATTAAGCAACATCATTTGGTTTTAGCTTGTCAAGAGGTAACAGGACAAAAAAATAGGTAACACGAAAAATGTAATGCAAATGATTACTTTATTTACAATGAAATTTGGTTTTTTGTTGATTATTAGTAATTTTATCTTAAATTAGTTTTATGGCTTATTTTAGTTTGTTGGATTTTTACGTTGCTGTAGAATACTTTCAAACATTGTTTAAAAAAGACTAACACATAATTTTCCCATGAAGCAAACAAGAGAATGAGACTTGATTGTAGAAATACAGGGAAATTCGCTGAACTATAAGATATCATGCAAGGGGACATTTTGCAATCGTGAAATTATTCATATTAATTTTCTAAAATGGAATGGTACTATTTGAAAAAAATATGCTATGAAATGTGTGTGACACGCTTCAGTAACAAAATTACACATTATAGGACTTCTATAGACAGCTCAATACCAATTTCACAACCACGGGAAATATGTTTCCCTTGTAAAAAAACTTGTCATAGGTTTTTAAATTATTATTAAATCGATATGTTTATTGACAAAATGTGAAAATTAAACATTTGTCAAAGGTGGCAAATGTAGTTCTGAAGGAATAAAAAATAAAACAACCTTTTGGTAATAGTCTCTTACTTTATATTCACAATAGCATTGCCACATTTAGTTTTCGAAATCTTATGGTCGTGAACGGGTTAGGAATGGTAGCTCGAATGATGTGTCATTAGTTGATTTTACTACATGAAATATGTAGTTGCCAATGTTGAAATATACGGATTTACCAGATTGAAAATGAATTCTACGGTGTTCAGTTGGCTAGAGAAACCCTGTAAACGATAATGAGAATCATGAAGCACTATCGAGATTTTTCCTATTGTATGTTCCTTAGAGAATTTTCGATTGGAATCTCATCGCTGAATGCGAGCATGTATTTGAAAAGCATATATTATTACTTAGTTTGTCGAAGGATGTACTGATTATGACAGAAAATAAAAAAAAAGTTCATATGGTCGCTCAAATGCCGTAAGCTCGGCATAATACCTGTAAAAGAATGCTAATTACATCCTTAAAGAAAACAACCATTTCAATTTCATCATAGAACTTGGGAGGACGCCAAAAATTTAAATGCCAAAGGGAAAAAACACCCAGTCATAGATAACTATGAACAAAAAGAGGCAAAACGATCGAATTTATCACAAAGTAATTATTTAAAATAATGACTTTTTAGAATTTTTGTAAACAATCCTTTATTGGAGCTTAATAAAAAGATGGTAAACTACATGTGTACCGATAAAAAGCAGGGTGTATGTTACAAATAGGGAAAAACAGAGAATGTTGTGAAATTCGAAATGATGGAAATGACGATTAAATGACGAACAGTGGAGATGTGAGTTATTGGTAATGGTGATAGAAAATGTGACACATATTTTCCAACCACGAAAACATTAGAAAATAGGCGCAGTAAAATCCGTAACACTGAATCACAAAATTTTACTCTATGATAAAAAATGTAAATACTATGTCAAGCTAGTTCTGGCATGTCTACAATGCGCTGTATGTACAACGCGTGAGCAATCGAATCCAATAGAAAAGCTATTACTCAAGAAATATGGTAAAATACAAAAGTAAAGCTTCTGCACAAAAAATACAGAAGCTACAACACATTTTCTGTATTTTGTTGTCTTACAAAAACCACATCACAAAGATAACGAAAATAACATGCAAAGATGAACAATGAGAGTAAATACAAAAATGAAATATTTGTGAACATAAACGAGCTATATATACAACAAGAGTAGAAGAAAAGGATTCGAAAACAAAACGAAAATTGCAAGACATCTATTTCACAATTTAAGGATGAAAAAGAAACATACAAAAACGGGCAAACAATGATCTGCAAAGCCACATTAGAAGAAAACATTGTACATGTTATTGTAATCATTGACAAGTGATTAAGATATTTTTATGTGTTAGTTTATTAAAAAAATTGAGAAATACTTCAAATTTTGTTCTCTTAAAACTTAATTCTTGATTTATACGTCTCCGTTGTTTATGATTATACGGATCACCATCAATGCAATCCACATTCGGGTAAGTATTTTTTTGTAATGAAAGGTTCAATACATGGTTTATTAGTTACACTATATCTTATTTATTTTTTACATAAAACAGACACGGTATTTTACATAAACATTATTGACGCCAAAGACTACTTTCAATCCTTTGTTAGTCGGACCTCTGCTAAATGATTATGTAGGAGTTTTCATTGCCAAAAAGGAAAAACAATATGTAAATCCGATAAATAATTCACATTACACGTTTAATATGTTACAGTTGTGATTGTGATTGTAGTGACATGTGTATCCAAAAGCTATTTAAAACTGCAATCTCCATCTTTTTCTTCTTTTGGCTCAACAACCCTCGTCGATCAAGCCCTGCCTGTACCACTTGTGGGCGGCTTTCAGTGACTAGTTGATTTCCCCCATTACAGGATAGTCAGTCCTACGTATGGAGGCACGGTCCATTTGGGGCTTGAACCCATGACGGACATATTGTTAATTCGTACGAGTTGACGACTGTACCACGATACTGGCTTAAAACTGCAATCTACTGGTACTAAACTTCGTGTTGTAGAATAATTATTCACCGCCTTGCAACAGTGCCTATGCCACATGTCAACAGTGCATGGAGACGCCCGGTATTTGACACAGTTGCGCTCCGATTGTTATGCTACACATTTTATGCGTGGAGGTCGGGGCATTGTGTAAATGATAACAGTTCCAATTTTGCATACTAGATAACTGAAAACCTTGCTAGAGTTGGACCACGGATTACGTTAAGTGTATTCTATTATGTTTAATCACTCAAAATTTAAACCTAACTCATTGTACCATACTTTATGGTCCAACCGACAGAAATTTTCAGTCATTTTGCATGGTCATTTTAAGACTTACGTTCAGCTTGGGTTGTAAGTACTTTTTGACGAAATGAATTGTTCCATTTTAATTCTGCGATTGCAATTGAAAAAATAGATATTGAAATCTGAAACAGTGTACATTTCTATGTTGCCTTAGTATACTCGGTCATAACCTCGTTACCCATTCTTGCGATACTACATTTAAAGAAATGCTAGTTACTATAATTTATATAGTATAGTATGTAACCTTATTTTTTAGTAGTCTTCCATTGTTGGCACCTATGTGGTAAGGGCTTTCTTTTTAGTATCTTTTTAGGGTTTTCTTTTTGGCTTTTATCATGTTTTTTTACCGCTCAACTTCCGGTGACAAGTGAGCTGTAGAATGCTACCATTATATGCAATCGTGCAAATTGTCACAGTCGTATCGTTTTTCTTTATTATAATGCTTAAGTTTCCACTAGGATAATGGTGCGCATTTCTGGCACCCTTTAGAAATGTGACGAATAAATCATAAGGAGACAAGTATCTGGTGTGGAGAATGTATCTTATGTAGAGTTACATAATTGGTTGTAAATTTTTATCGAGTTCATCATTCTCACATTGATTCCCTATCGGTATTTTATTCATTTCCTTTTTTTTCATTCCATATGAAAGAAACATAGAAAAAGCCAAAGAAATTGTTCATGAGACAAGGATAATTGGTCGGAGCTGGCGGACGACATGCATTCAAAGGGTGCAAGAAAATGACAAAATCCACAGACCATTGTTCTACACTACCCGAAGATATTCCACGACAAGTGCGTGAGTGATTTCTCGGTAGGGAATAACAATTTTGGTTCTTGGTGCAGTCGAATGGCAGCTTCTCCATGCCATGCCGTTGTGTATAAAAGGAACGAAAAGAGTAAAATCGGTGACATAGCAAGGTTCTGATTTCTTTTTGCTTTGGGTTACATGTTATGTTGCCTATCCAAGGGTGTCAAAGTTTTGTGGGTGAAAAAGCAACAGCGACATCGCCGAAGGCATCGGTAGGGACAATACCATAAGAGGAAACAAATGGTGCTTCAGTCGTATTCGAGGCGACGGGCAAGTGATAAATAGAACTGGTTCGCAATTAATGAACGGCACCTCATGGGATATAGTGCACCTTTCAAAATGAAACAAAAGAATCTAGCTGCATTCATCGCGTACCAGTACTCGAGAAGCGAAACAAAGCATGAGTGATTAAAAAAATTGCACTTCCACCAACGGACGTGATATCGCCAGGCCCGATCTGTCATCATGTCACTTATGCCACTGGCGCCAATATAAATCAACACTCTTCGGTGTACCAACCGCCAACAGACCTGTTTTGGGCCGCGTGAATGCGTAGAGTGTTAATACAATTAGTCACAACAATGATAACGGATGGCTTCGCCACTGAGCCCACCTGCAGTTTTGTTACAACCTGGTTCATGTGGTGCGTAGCGTTCCAGTGCCATTTGAAGTGATCGGATGTAAACAAATTTCACACAAACACACGAAGCGCCGCAGGAAATGTGTATGAAGTATAAAAATAGCGCCTTGTTGTAAACATGTAACGCAGGGTTTGTATGATGTTTTGAATCATGGAATAATGAAAATGCTATCATTACCGGTACTTGTAACAATATGATCTACAGGTCCCCTGTCAATTTTTAGGTCCCCTGTTTTTACAGGTCCCCTGTCTACATATTTCTAATTTTATCTCGCGTATTAAAATTGTTCCACCTTTTTATTATGTTATTCGACATACTATTGGCCATCATTTAGTTTGGTAAAGTATATTCATGAATGCAAACTGTCAATTATTGAGCAGCTTCAATTTCACTCCTTTGCTGCTCTCGAACCTCGCCGGAACTGAATGAATTATTACATGATTATTATTGTAAATATTTGGAAAACAAACATCCATTGCTGCCACGCCCCTGCAGTAGCTAGAGCAGATTCGATGACAGCATTAAGTAAAAAGGAAACAGATCAGCTTGATTGTTTCCTGCACCGGTTCACCCTTCTCTTACTCAGACTATTAGACATTTGCTTACAACTACAAAGAGATGAATGGATACACCAACAAGTAGATGGAATATCTATAGAACATTCAACTAATCAGTTACGCAACAACTTGAAGATGTAATATAATTAGTCAACAAACGAAAAATTCATTTCAATCAACACTTGCTGATTCTGGCCTCTGCCAAAATTTAATGATTCGAATTGCACACTTTCAGTACATCAGTTTAATCAATTGTCAGGGGATTCCGTTACAACTGATAATATGATTTATTAAATAACATAAGGACATAATAAAAAACCATATACATAATATAAAGAATAATAATAATAATAATACTAATAATAATACTAATAATAATAATAATCATATTCCATATATGATGTCTGTACGTTAGTACCTTACATTTAATATTTAACAACAAAAAATTGAAGCCTTAAATGTTTTGCTCGAACAACGTTCAAAACTCAGTGTGCAACTGAGAACATTTTTTATCTATTTTGAACATTTTTAACATTTTTTAACTGAGAACGTAATACATACTGTTTAACAAATGTCAAACTAGCTCGATTGAATGTAAAAATTAAGTTTGTGTGCAAAAATGTACACTTTGCGATTGGAAAAATTTCAACTTTCTCATTTACCAATGCATTCGTTTGCATCTTTTGTCCATTTGCCGTTTTAGTACGATTCGTCACAACGCTTGGTTTTTCTTCCGCTACACTACCTTATTGCTGAAACTGAAAAGAAGCTGAAACTGAATGTTGCCTTTTTCCAATTTACTATTATTGATTAAAATCTCGCAAGCGCAACAATCTACAAAACGAGCTGTACTGAACCAAACCAAATCATGGCTGCAGCTGCCGCCACCGTGTTACTCCGTGTGATGCTGTTGGTGAAGGAAAATATCCGGAATCCAGATGGAAATTGAACGGTGGAAACGAGTCCAATGGTTAGGTGGATGCGAAGGAACGGTCGGTATGGTTTGCCATCAACTTACCCTTCCCGTTTCAATACATCCCCGCCCGAGGCTGAACTGTTCCACGAGCAACGCGAAAGAGGAAATGCGGAAGCCAGTGGGCAGGTAGGTTATGCTATAACATAACGGGCTCCATCGACGATGCGGCCTTAGGGTTTGTTGGATGAGTTTGATATAGTGTGCTGGTTCTGGCAAGTGGCAGCATGCTTTTCCCCTCCATCCATGGTTTGTTCTCCCACGTACTTACTTGGCTGCGCGCCATTTCCTCTTCCAATGCCAGAAAGTGGATGAATGGAAAGCTTGTACATGCATTACAATGGCACAAAAATCTGACTAATGTACATGACACAGAGACGAGATATAGGGCTTGGAAGCAAGAGGGAATGGTAGGTCAAGCGAAGAACGATGTAGGAGGTTTGTAGAAAACGATGGAAAAGAACAGTCTTCATATTGAGAGAAAAAAGGAAATTTCGTCGTACGTGCTACACCAGCAAATACACACACACACACACACACACACACACACACACACACACACACACACACACACACACACACACACACACACACACACACTACGTTCCTTACCATTTCGCGTGTTTCGAAAAGTTACGGTGAGATGTTATATTATAACGCCGTGCATAAGTTCGCTCGCTCTTCAAACGGGGTTGCAATCTTTTCATAACTTTCCTCATGCTCACCACCGATCAACCCATACCTCACCGTTTACAGTATACATATTGCTGAGGATTGTAAGGAAACACATATACAAACGAGATCGCGTTCAGCGCTGAGAAATTGAGTCCAGAAACACGCGGAACTAACGAGCGAACGAATGAGTGAACTTTCGCGAATGCAACCCCTTGCCGCCTTTTTCACCTGCGCTGTAACGGCTTCCCCTTATAAGGGAGGCAGGGAAAATACCACGCAAACAGACGATCCCGGCTACTGGCAGACAAATTACAAACTAACTTCATCTTTTTCCCTCGTATTAAATAGTGTACGCTACAAGAGAAAATGAGAAAAGGATACAACAGAAATGAGAAAAATGAGCAAGAAATATTGGGAGAGTAATGTGGAAGAAGTATCGGAGGCTGCTTGGATCAAATCTAGCACAAGTTCGTACAATAATCGCAAGTGCTCTATCTCGCTCTCTCTCTCTCTCTCTCTCTCTCTCTCTCTCTCTCTCTGTTTCGCATCTCGCAACGCATTCTTGAGAATGCAGGTACGAAAAAGAAGGACTACTTTAAACAATTCCCACGTGTGAGGTTGAGAAGCATTGCTACCCTGTAATATCTCGAAGTTGACTTATGAGGAGAAGAATTATACAGCTTGCCCCAATGCATAGCAAAGTGAATACGAAGTGCATGTAAAATCTTAGGTGCAATTTGATCAATTCTCGACCCCTTCAGATACGGTTTTATTGAAAAGTAGATACGTAAATGATGAACAATAATGTTTATTTAAGAGACTGCAAAATAAACGCTAGTTAAACACAGATTAATGTCTCAAAGTTTATGATTTTATATTTTGTCGATTTATTTTTCTTCTATTTGGCCTAACGTACTACGCGGAAATGCCGGGCTATAATACAGGCATTCAAGACTTGTGTGGTACTTGACGCTATGGGATAGTCAAAAGTCCTTGCTACGCGGGGATGGTCCATATGAGGCTTGAACCCACGACGAGCAATGTCTCAAGTTGTGCGAGCCGACGATTTCACCACGGGATCAGCTGCATTGCAATGCGGCAATTGTTAAATTGCTAACGACTGAATTGTTAACTTTAAAAATGACTAACAAAACAAACATTATGGCAGTAGACTTAATGCATATTCTGGCACAGATATTGGTATGCACCCTATAGTAGCCATGATTATCGTATTTTATGAAAAGCCAGAATAAAAACAGTCCCTATGCTTGCTAAAATATTTACTGCGAAGGTTGTTTCGTCTTCGTTATGGGAAAGAAAAACCCATCTTATTCTTACGTGCGGCTATCAACAACTGGCAGTGAGAAGGTGCAGCGAAAAGGAATGTAATATGAGGCACAGAAGCAGGGTTTTCATAAAGCTAACTGACGCGAGGTAGTGGCAACGCACGGGGAAAAGCGAAATACGCCTCAACGCATAATAATCGATATTGAAAAGCGAAAATGTTGCGTAGAATAAAAGGCAAATAGCTTTTTCCACCCACCAATCGAGTGCCTGATGGAAGGAGACGATAAAAAACCATCGCTCAAAGAAGCTGCAACTGAAGGCTGAGTTAACATGGGAATGAGAAACGCGAACGAAAGCCCGTTGTTGTCGCCACCATGTCGCACAGCTTCATAGTCAGGAGGTATGTGCTAAACGAATAAAATGCTATGTTGGGGTTAAATATACTGAGGTGTATAGGGAAGCTCCTGCGGTAAGCTCCAAACATAGTACATACACGTATCCTACTTGCTGCTGCTGTTGCTGTTGCTTTTGCCTTCTGTCGTTTGACGAAGTGCAGTACTAAAGCCAACTTTCTACTGTATGATACCACCTGCAAAGAGCCTTTGAACCCCCCGTCTTTGAAAAACCTAGGACTAAATCATGGGTTTGGAGCTTCGGACGAGGCGGATAAGAAATGAATAAATGAGTAGAATAATAAAATATAAATGATTTCCGTCCGAAGAACTCCGCATGTACGTGCAGAATTGAAAAAAAGGAAGTATCGATGACGATTCTATTCACTTCTTGCGGATCGAAACCCGCAAAAGAACCATTAGGCGACAGAACAATCGAACAAATACACAAATAAAAAATCGCTCCCTTACTTTTGTTTGTAAAACGACTTACATCGGAACCATAACACGCAGTACAAGCTACAGCAACTGTGGGAAGTTGTTCCTCAGTTTCTTGTGCCCTTTGCAAGCTTACTAAGTAAGCAACATTAATAACGCCAAAGATGTGTCAGGATAAACCCTAAGCCACATCGACCATTTGCGTTTGTTAATAATAGTTTGCAAAAGCCGATATTTGTTGTACGTTTCACTTGCTGGTGACCAATTAAATGATTCAATTACGTCTCCCAATTCTATGACGAATTGCGCACAGCGTCTAGTCCAATCCGATAAAAACGATTCGAAATTTCTTCAAGCGTACCATTACCCGTAACTGCTCTCGGCGGTTGATACACCATTTCAGCTTGTACCGACAATGAAACGGGACAAAGGAAATCCCGGAAAACCTTCAGCAAGACGGAAAAGGGGAACAACAAAAAAATGGCCGCATGACCGAAACTGTCATCCAGCATCGAAGGAAAACCTTCTACTCCTACTATCGGCTATGTAGAAAGGCAAGCTTTTCTGGCATTCCAGTTACCACGTGCACCATGCCATCCGTCTGATTACTCGTTAGTATCCAGTGGAAAGGCTGAGACACAAACAGAAGCTTGGGCAAACGGAATCTAGCAGGAAGGATGTAAAACAGAAAATCAGCATTGATACGATTGAAAGGAAAATCTTCATTGAACATCGAGCCTCGTCGTCATCCGCGTTGTTGACGGTAGCACGAAACGATCCGATGCGATGTGGGAAGCGAGGCGGGAGTGCACACAGCGCGCGGGTCTTCGAGGCGGGTGGTCTCGTTGAATGATTGGGCACGGGCAAATTCGAAGTATTCGAATGGGGCGGAAAATCGAGTCGAGAGTTGATAGAATGTAAAAATAATTGGAATAGGGTTGTTGAGCTTGACGAAGTAAAATACTGAGCAAGGAATGGTAGTAGAATCAGCGACAAAAAAAAGTACACAGTATGGCACAGAGAGGCTGGATGGGTAAAGAAGGTGGCCCGTAAAATGGTGAATAAAAATGGCCTCGAAATGGTACAAAGCGGCTTGCTGAGTTCAGAGCCAAAAAAAAAAGCAAAAGGAATCTCGGGGCCCACAATTTTACAGAAAAGGCATGAGGCATTAGTGATGGCGGAGCGAGAGATTGGTACATTTTGGGGAAAAGTCTGAAAATTGTCGAATCCGCTGTCGTCCTGTTAGCTTAGCTGATGGTGGTTGTTCTGTCGCAGCATGTTAAACGACGTCGAGGTTGTGCATATGATAATGTTGTACATGTAAGTCAGCATTATTTGTGCGCGATGTTTCTATAATGCAGAACATTTATTTCCGATTGGGCCAGTTCACAATGGAAAATGGTTCCATCATTCATTGGTGATATCAGTCGATAGATACCGTACAGGATGGCAATGAAGCGGAGTCGTACGTCGCCCAGCCGATGAATTGCGAGCGATCAATTAAGAGAGCTACCGTACATTTGTTACCACAACCTTACAGTCAGTATGTTGGCAGGGAGCAACTGGCTACCGGTGTTTACTGACTATGCTGACGCAAACAGAAACTACTCCACTGAACTATCCGTGTTCATGTTTCATGTTGATTTCGACGTGCTTCGGCTTCACTCTGCTGCGGAATGGTGGCGCAACGCCCGGAATGCTAGCGCTTCAACCCATCATGGTTATTATATAAGCAAGGACGGAATGTAATGAGGCAAGAAGTTGCACAGGACTAACAAGGGGATTTCAACGATGAAACGATGCTGATAAAAGTCAACGCATGCGAATGTGCTGGGGGTGGTAAACATATGTGCATTTGAATGCATTTGAAGTATTGCTATTGAATTCATCCGGTGGAACGAACTGGCGGTTTGAAATGGGAAAACACGGCAGCGCAGAGAATATTTAATAGGAGAAAATCTTAAAAATTATTCAGATCGTTTCAGCTACCCGCTGTTACAATACAATAACAAAACAAAAAATATATTTTACATAGCTTAGATCATGCAGAAGTTATCCAGTCTCGCTTAGAAGGAGATTGGATTGCTTTGCTATTTCAAACCATGTCAGCATTGTTGGCAAAGCGCAACCGACAGCAAATGTTAAATTTAATACAATCTACCGAAACTTCCACAAAACAAATCGGATCATCGTCCGAAACGGAACAAGCTGTCGTACAAGAAGCAATTATCCGTAGAAAGGAAGGGAAATCAGGCCGACATACTATGTAAATGTATGAGATGCATTACACAACCTGCATTCATTTCTACTCTACTTCACTCCTATTGAAGGGTGCGCGCTAGACCCATTTCCGGTTCACATCCTACCATCGTTTGCAAAAAGAGCCATCGTCTGCATTGTATTTCAGTGGCACCAGTACTGATTCCCATAAAGTTAGCTGCAAGCGTGTGCGCATTGAAAGCGCTGAAGTACCTCGATCCAACGTACGTGTGCTTGTACGTGTGTCGCACACACTTCCTCAGCCCATTCATTTGTGTGTGCCAGGTAAGGTAAAAGCGGCAAAACCACGACCCCTGAATTGATGCTGCACGTAGAGAAATATGTTTCTGAGTTTATGAGCGTTTCACAACAAAAAATTGCTGTCAAACAAAAGGTTTATGTTAACATTACATGCATCTTTGTCACTTGATTTGCTCCCAGGACGGTTGATTTTTATGTTGAAGATGGAAATAGCAACACAAATCCTTAAAAACACACTCAGGTCATGATGACTCATCTACAACCGTTAGCTCAATACACAACTTGCAATGCTTTACATCAGGGGTCTCCAAACTACGGCCCGAAGGCCGCATGCGTCCCTCGAGAGCCTATAATGTGGCCCGTGATAGCTTTGTAAAGATTAAAACACACATTTTATTAGTATGATTATTTTAATCGTAATTACAATGTTTACTTTTTATGTTTAAAATATAGCTTCAATGATAGAAAGCTGTACAATGGTGATTCAGTTGGTATTTTCTCATTAAAAGGAAATTTAAACGTTCGAATATTAGCTAAAGGTGACGCTTAAATGGCCCTCAAAACCGATATTTGTGAAGCATTGCGGCCCGCGACGTAAAAAGCGTGGAGACCCCTGCTTTACATGATTGAATACTCACTTGCTTCCCTTAGGTAAAGCATACAAGATTGAAAACTGCTGTTCAGTTTGGTGCATTGGATAACAGATACAAAAATTGAGCAATTCGATTAGAGCCCTACCGGCTACGCAAGTAATCATCATTATTCAGTAGCGCATATGAAGAGGGGACATGATGGTGTGAGATTTGCATATGGTAACGCAATTAAATTCAATTTTTTTTGTTGCAAAACCAATTGAGTATACCCTCGTTATTGAAAAGTTTCACAGTTTTCAGCAGCAAACGGGAAAATTATATATAAACTAGCTAGCCCACTAAACCTAGTTATTCTCAAATAACTAAAATATGCCATCTCTGCTTTGTTAATTGGGATATTTGAGACAGGATCGTAAACCGCTTGCCACTTTACATCGAGTGTAAACCGCTAGGCACCAAAAAGTACCACCAAAAAGTATATAGTTTCGTTGAAAATGATCCAGCCGGAGGGTGCTAGCAACCAACACTTTGACACGAGATTTTCAAGTATATGGAGATAGAGAAGAGATGTTGACTGTGGAAGAGCCTAGGGTAGAATAGTAAATCATGATTATTATTGTAAGGTTTATAGAAATGTAGTCTTTCCAACGAACCAAATGCTTTCATGCTCTCTCAGGTTAGATAGTATGTCAAATAAAACGGGAATGCATGATGATGATTTTATTAGTTGCATTGTTTCAACTGGTAACCTATAGACAGGTACGCTCTTCAATTACGTGAGTAGGATATAAAACTAATTTCGGATTAAATTCACAAACGCTTATTTTTTATTATGGTCACATCACAATTCACATAGTATATTACTTTTCATACAAATAATACACTTTGTCTCTGAGCTAAGATATAGTTAACGTACAATTTCACTGCTATATTGAAGCAGCAGAGTGTATATCAATGGTTATAATAAACGTCCACCGAAAAATTTGAGTTACTCACATTAATTCTAAGATGTTCTGCACGTGTGTTTTTATTTTTGTATTCCACACAAAATACTACTACATTTAACTAGAAGTCACTATACACTATATGTTTTACCTATAGATAAAACGTTTCACTTTTCGTTAGCGAAACACAGATGGTAAACTTTTGTGTTGGTAGTTCTTGGTACCATGTTTGGTTTTACATTGAATAGGCGTACGAGACAACGATCGGCACATAGACACCAGTTGAACAATGAGATATAAAATTTACTAAACTACTGCGTTCCAAATTAAATATGAAACCGCTCAAGACTGGGCATGAGCATGAGTGGTCACTAAATTGCCCATCGTGAAGCTGTCATTATATGGTCATACATAAAAGGAGATCGTTTAAAAATTGATCTTTTTGTTTTTTTTTTTTTTTGGTACACTGGGCTACGGTCATTCTTTTTGATTTCTATTCACTGTTTGTACAGACTAATGCGTGTATTCGGTCTTTTTTCCTGCAGACAACTATGGAAAGCTACGAGAACAAGATAACAGTACTGAGCACTATTCCTATAGCTGTTGTTGAGTGCTACCCGCAGGAAACAATAATCGTGACACATTAAATTCATATTTTTTACTTTTCATTTTTGGTTTTCAGCTGAAATATTCCATTTTTTTGGAACCATACATACAATGGTTAAATAACGTCTATAAACAAACAAACAAATCCCAAAGAAAATCAGTGACAAATCTATAATAGTTCGTAGTTTAAGATACATCCTCCCTTTACTTGACTTTGTACTCGAGTGCAATTAGCATTGGAGTTTCATTTGACAAGAATAGGTTTCCAATCGTACCGAAACTCAAACTCTCGTTGGAATCGTTCACGGATTGTCATTAAAAAATAGACTAGGATAACAATGGCGGCCTAACTTAGCTGTGTGTGTTAAGGCAGATATGCAAATTTATCGGAAAAATCTCTAACCGTGTAGTTTTCTACAATGCTTTTCAAATGCTTTTTTCCCCTCACAACAAAAAATCATTCGCAAGTAGTTTTTAAGCGACTTATGCATAATTCAACAAAACATAATAATTCAATTAACGTAATTAAACATAAGAAGTTGCATGGCATCAAAATTACATTTTTGGCATGGCTTTTATGCACCGTTTGTGTGCGCATTCATTGGTTTGTTTGTTTGTTTGTTTTTTTACGTTTTTGGCTTGTGCGTTCTTGTTGTACCATGCTTTGCTAAGTCCCACAAATAGTTTGCTTTTGTTCGTGTTAGTAGAAAGTTCGAAGAGTTAAAAGATATTAGTATGTTACTCAACATTTTACAAATTCCACACTCTTTAGAAATTATTAATACAACTATACGGCTCTTTTTAATAATTGGCAACGATAGGAAAAAAATAACAAATTATATTTTAAAAAAAATCTCCACCACCAGTGATAGGTTAGAAGAAAGAAAGAATGTAAATTTCCATTTATCTGTGGAAAATTCTCAATAATTTCATAATGGGGCATGGAAAATAGAATAATTCAAAAAAAAAACATAAAATTCCCTCCGGGAAAAAGCAAATGAACGAAGGGACGATCTTAGTTTGTTAGTTCTTCAAGCAACTCCTCCGTACTACGATTGGCACCACGAAACTCTTCCATGTAATTGGGCGGCACTGTCCATTCGAGAAGCTCCTGTACGTTTAGTTTCAATCGTTCCAAAGGATCATACGATTTGTCATCGCAAACCTTTCGGCCAGCACATTTTAACGAATCAATGAGAACATTGTCAATCAATCGCTTATCGAAGCCCAGCTCCTTCAGCCGATCCTCATTAGAAATTTTCTTCAACAAAATGGCCACTAGAAAACGCATTCTAGAAATAGTCATTGGTGGATCAACGCCATTGTTTTCGGTCGGTCGATACTGTATGGAGATAGTAAAAGTTCGATTAGTTAGTGTTTCATTAAAACGAACGCACAGCGATTTTTACCATTGGATCCATCATATTGTCGAGATTTTTCACAGCTGCCGGATCCTTGTAACACGCCGTAACGTGTAATTGGTAATCCATCTTGGTTTTAAAAAATTCTTTGCACTTTTGACATAGGTACGATTTGTCCTGCTGATGTATAGACAGCATATGCTTCTTTAAATGTGGTAGCTGTGAAAAGCTTGATGAACAAAGCGGACATTCAAACGGTTTTTCGCCAGTGTGTTTACGGATGTGCAGCTTCAGCACACTTGAGTGTGCGAACGCCTGCCAGCAAACCTGCAATGCGCGAAAAGATAGGATTAAGACGTGCAACGAAAAAGTTCGTCGTCCTATGCTCTTACCTGGCAACGATAGGGACGTTCACCGCTATGAATTCGCTGGTGAACGATCAACTGCGAACGTTGAGAGAACACCGAACCGCATACAGCACAACCGTGAGGACGAACTTTTAGATGCGTTCGCATGTGCTGTGGTAAATGGCCCTTAAACATTTTATTGCAAATGCTGCAGTGAAATGCCTTCAGGTTGGCATGATAGCAAAGCAGATGTTTTTTCAAAGCATCTGGCCTATAGAATCCACGGCCACAGATATGGCACGTATAGTCACGAATATCCATGTGGCTTTTAAGATGCATTTTCAGGTTAGCCGCACAGGAGAAAGCTGCCGTGCACTGGTCACATTTGTGCTTCTTCACACCGTTGTGTGTAGCAAGATGTTGGGTCAACTGTAATAAAAGATGCAAGAAACGGATAGTTAAACAAAGTTCGAAAAAAAGACAAAACAGCAAATTACCCATACGAAAAACTAAACATGTTTTTATAATACCCTCAGTGAAATTTACTAACGAGCATGAGAGCATTGTAGCAGGTGTTATGCTACCATGGTATATTATGTCAAAATCTTTTTATTCTAGTCACGATATCTGCTGCCGCTTCTATTTAGAAAGCTAACCAAATTATCCTGAGTGAACAGCAGTTTGAAGACACCTCAGTATACCTAGCTCACTGTATAGAACATTGCTGTTTCAAGTTGCTCTCTACGCACATCATTTTATCGCCGGCCACCTTTCAACCGCAGGAGAGGCTGCAGAATTATGCGCTGAACATTCCTCGAAATTATTTTCCTGTTTCTGACACTCTCCTCTCTATCCCATCTATCCTATCTTTCTCCTTCATCTTCTTTCGCTTTTAGGGGGAACGTTTTGTCCGTGGACTTGTCGCGTTCATTTAAACCTTGACAAGCAATCTTTCGGGTGCGATGAATTTTCCCAATCACTTTTCCCTTAACTGGGATAATCTGTTTTTACAATCGTTCCACAACATTTCAATCCCTTTCCCACCAATCGCGCCATTTGCTCATTAATCAGTCAGTTATATTAAGTCACAAGAGCTAAAAATGCGAGCTTCACATTGATGCCAAAAGTTGTAATTGCCAAGTATTCCTAATTTCTGCAATTATCCAGTTGATTCAAAATTTTGACAATTTGTGTATACTTTTTTGAACGATTTTGAGTAGTTTCATTGTTATTATTATTGTTATTCAAAGTATTTAATTATGTGCAGATCTGCGTTGTGTTTTACATAACTAATATATACTTTTTTGAGTGATTCTGATAAGTTCGTGTTTGATTATTTTTGCTGAAACTTTTGTCATACAAATCGTTCTGTGTTCAGTGATTAAAAAAAACAACAAAAGCAAACTGGCAATATGTTGTTCCAAATGTTTCCGTTTGTTCTATCGAAGAGAGCAAAGCTCTAAACCAGTACAACTTGGTTGTAATCAAAAAGACGCCGATTTGATTAGATGTACAAATATTGCTTCGTTTCTTGTTTGTCGACGTCCTTTCGTCGAACGTTATGTTCTCCAACGTACGCGTAAGGGAACCTGAGAAAGATACAACTTCCAATCCTGCTCTAGCAATCGTTGTGTACGCAGTCATGGGCTGGCAGTGTAAAAAAGAATCACCAAGTAAACGGAAAAATCTTTTTTTATCGCAAACATAGCGAACTAAATTGTGACATACTTTGTGCGCATCGAAATTCTGTTAGATCTTTCGAATAATCTGCCCCCAAAAATTGTGCATTGGCTTCGTTTATTTTGTTGACTTTTCACTCTACCGTAAGCAAACGACTACCGTGGTGCCTCCGCTGGAAAATAACAGCACAACAGCACAGTCGCACAAGTAACATTCGTTTTGCTTTCATCTCCGATCGTGAAAAAATACACCCATCAAACGCAGGTGAAGGATTTTCTTCTGCAGTAAGGATAGCAAACAGCTAGTATGATATTCTGAGACTGCAGGATCTGGGCCTGTTATTGTTGGGAGGGCATTACAGCGAGTTCGAATTTGTCGACTGTAAGCGTTCTCCTATGGATGCTTTAATCGACTTTAAACCTTGCTTGACAGAGCAGACAGAAGCGAATATTTAGATAATTTAAGTGATTATAGCTTACACGTGAAAGACGTGCAACACCTTCTGCTTATTATCATTTCCTGATACAACGATCCTTTTTTTGTCTTACTAGAAACTTGATTTGTACTGCCATCGCAATGCAAAAATAATAATATTACATTCTTCTATTCATTGTTTGTGAAATATCACTTTGTACTTACTTGACCACCACGTGCGAAAGTTTTTGGGCATAGCGAGCAGCTGTATGGTTTTTCGCCGGTGTGGATACGCATGTGCAACCGTAGACGCTCCTTGATCGGGAATGATTTGCCGCACAGGTCGCAAGTATACTGCTCGTCCGTGCCGTGTTGCGAGGCGATGTGATTCTTCAGGCATCCCGCCTGCCGGAAGCGATTCTTGCAGTGTGGACACGGGTACGGCCGTTCGTCGTTGTGTATTCGCAAATGTTTGCGCAAATCGTTGGTGCCCATGAAGTCCTTTTGACACACCTCGCACTGATACAGCTTCCGTTCACGACGTTTTCGGCCACGTTTCGATGACGAAGACCCACCGGTCGATGATACGGATGCATCAGTGCCACTACCGGACTCTGCACCGTCTCGTCCCTCGCCGGCATCAACTGACGCATTTACTAGTTTCTTCACTATCGACTTATCATCCTCCTCATCATCCGCAGATGATTCGTCGTATCCATTCGGTTTTTCCACAATGTACGAAGGGAGATCGCTCATCACTTCATCACCGCTGATTACCTTCGGGACGTTTTCGATCGGGTTCTTGCTGATGTTGATATTATTGTTGCTTTCTTCTGGAGATGCGATTTTAGGCGAATGCTTCCCCACGTACCGGGACATTCGAGTTTGTCGCGTTGATTTCTTCATCGTTTCGCACGATAACAACTATTGGCTGAACAGTGTGCACCCTTCGTACGCCGGGTTTGTAATCGGTATACTTCACGTCGCTGTTAACTATCGCAAACTCACAAGAAACAAACACGACGCGATGTCGCTTCGTTCAAACTGCTCTCCCGGGGAGAGAAGTTTGTGTTTTATCGAATCGTGTTAATAGGCGATCGGTGCATACACGTACACGTAGTTCGTTTTCGAAATTGTTGAGTTTCGTTAGTAACACAAATGTATTTCACCACCACCAAGTAAGAGTGTCCACCGCGTTAGCGTGTTAGTGGAAAGAGTTTCGAGCTTACTGATAAGAGCCGTATCACCTTCACCATCAGCAGCGTTAGTTTAAGAAATGCACCTAATAGATTACCACCACCACCACCATCAGAAAGGAAGAGATCACATATGGCGCTATAACACTAACACATGGTCTTTTGGGCGCGCTTGCTATGTCACCAGTTTGCACACACCACTAGGCTTAAGGCGTTAAGAAATACAATGGTTTAGACATACAAAGGCACACCGTGTGCTAGGTACGATGCCATTTCTAATATTTAACGGACTTGTTCTACATTCTACGCGGTTACAACCATTTGACTAAACTTTGGTTGTTATGTTCTTTTGGAGCTGCTTTGCTTTGCTTCCAAATGCGCTTCTCGAAGACTAAGTCACACCAATTGTTGTTTCCGGCGCTGTTCTCGGTGTCGATGAACGAGGTTAGCTAGATATTATGCATGCATCACATTTCAACGACTGACGCTTCGGTTGTGTGTTCTACACGTTTCGTCTCGATCAGATCGCAACGATTGGCCTTTAACCGTTTTGACCCATTCGGTGACCTGTATTACCATCCGTTGTCGC
The DNA here is from genome assembly GCF_017562075.2 of Anopheles merus. Taxonomy (NCBI): domain Eukaryota; kingdom Metazoa; phylum Arthropoda; class Insecta; order Diptera; family Culicidae; genus Anopheles; species Anopheles merus. Next base: position 39,743,874 of record NC_054085.1, on the reverse strand, counting down.
GTTATATGTCTTTCTTTCTTCCTTTCTTCCTGTCTTCCTTCCTTTAAAGACTGCTCAATATAGGCTATTACCATGCGCAATGACCACACTTACATTGTCAATGCTTCGTGAGAGCTGTGAAAATGAATAGAAATTATTATTAGTATACTGAAACAAGTGCATAATGAAAGAGAAGCATTGAGCTAAGCATATTGCCTCGCATACCAACAACAAGCAACAACTATAACTAATACTCTTTTACATACAGTTACCTTTTGTAGCCGTAAGGATTATCAGACTAAACACCACATCGGTTGGCAGCAACAGGCAACCTTCTTTTTTTTATTTTATTTTGTTTCCACACTAGCATCGATCTAATCATTTCGAGCCCGTACAGCAATCGAATACAGTGATGTAAACTATTAAAGTTTGTTCAGATAAGCTGAATAAACATATTCTATACCATACCAGCTATTAACATAAAGGAAAACACCCTCATCTATAAAATGTCACGTTCAACATGATCGGTTCCATGGCGGAGACATAAAGAAGTCACAAAAAAAAAATAGATCCAAAGGTTCGTTCATTGTACCGCATAGAGAAAAAATTAATAATAGGGTTCGTGTTCTATACATGAACCAAGAAATTGGCGGAGATTTCAACTGCATTGACCCATCGTCACATAATCTAGACGACATGCTTACGGTTTCATTAACACATTTAAATACACAGACACACGTATATAAAACGACCCCTTGAATTAAAATATGAAAACATTCCCTTAGCGCAAGAATAACTTAAACACGGTTTCAAGCTAGAACCCCATACTGTGGCCTATGCATTAGCTCAAGCAAAGAACCATATATTTTAAATTTCCAATGTTTACGATGCGTAATACCGTTCTCTTTGAATGTGTGTTATGATCACTGGTAGAAAATAGCATTCAAATAGAAGCATACAAACGATTGATCATGTTGATCATGTAACTTGTAAAAGTTTAAAATAAATATTAAATTATTTTGCCTTTTTTTAATAAAATTGTATTTTTTTAGTTTTCTTAGACAAAATCTAGCTATAGCAATACGAAGCGGTACAAGTCTCGTTAGTATTTTGTTACAAAAACGAGATTTAAACATTCACCCATTAGTTAAAGGTAGCGTCAAATGGCCCTTAACATAGTTATTTTTGCAGCAATGCGGCCCGCGAGCTGAAAAGTTTGGAGACCCCTGCTCTACACGATTGTGCAGTCAAAATACACCAACACAATAAAGGCAACACACGTGCCAACGCGTGACGACATCCTTTCTTGCAATCTATCCTACTCTATATCTTGTTTCCCTTTCATCCATGAGGACCATTCTTTGGTTTCTATATCGCTATGCCATACGCGCCCGGCTTTCGGGTGCTGGTAAACATTTATTCTCTTCCATTTCACATCGTTTGCTACGCGAACCCACATCTGTGTCGCACATTTGGTGTTTCTGTTTCAGAATGCAGTCCTAACCGCTCGGCAATGCTTTATTTCCGGTAGCTAGATCATCTCATCTTTCCCTTTCGATGTGTTTGCGCAGCGATCCGCCATGGAGGTAGGGTTTCTCTGGTGGAGATCGTTGAAATCTTTGCCTTCAATGGACGATAACAAATGCAAGATCTTTTGGATTTATCTGCTACTGCAGTGAGGCGCGAGCGAGTAGGAAACATGTAGTGGGAGAAATATGAACATAACATCAATCTAAGACGTATACACTCGTGACGAAAAACGAAACGATCTGATTCATTTCTCTCCCAAAATGTTATTGCGTGTGTTCTGGAAGAGATCTTACGTTACTGTTCTTTGGGGTTCGAGTGCCAACATCCCACTTCGGTCGTAGCGTTAAAGATCTGGTGTGGCATACGCTGGCGTCTGACTGAGGTCAGCAAAAAGGAAACCATCATTTCGAACTCCACCCGTTTGTTCAGTTCGAGCTGAAAACGCAGTTTATGGTGGTAGTGAAAACCGAAGCTTCAGGGGAGGCCAATATAGTTTGTGTTGCCTCTCGCGAACCTCCTACAGAGAAAAGAAGCGACCATGCCCGTTCAGGAAATGCATCTATTCAGTAGCCAACGATGGAACGAACACTGTTGCCGCGTCTGGCAAAGATATTCTTGGGTTTGAAGCGTACTGATTTAACGATTGAAAGAAGAAAAATAAAAATGACACGCGCAATATTGTAGCTCTGGAAAGCATGCATACAATGTGGAAGGCGCGGTTCGATGCTTGATACATTCCCGCCTCAGCCGAGAGCACAAACATATCCATATGCAATGCTTGAATGATTAAAAACAAAACCGGGCCGCCGCCAACCGTTCGGCGTTTGCTTCTTTTTGTTACTTCTGCTCTATACGCCGAGGCCAATATATTAATATTACTCGTTATAAGTGTAGTCGTTGTGTGAAACGATTTTGTTCACCGATTCTTTGTTCGTTTTTGTAGAAAATGTTGTTTGAACAATATTGCTCTATATTCAAACCAGTGAGAGTTAATACTGTAGTTAATACTTCCAAATTCATTTCGAAGAGATTTGGAAAGGAAACGAGGACAGTCGTTTTGTTCAAACCAGTACGATGATACTGTACCTAATGTTGCTGGCTGTAAACCTCGTTGAAGTCTTTCGTCCACGCGCTATCGCATCGTCTCGAGCAAGATCTAAAAACAAACACTTGGCGATACGCTGCTTGTGTTGGTATTGAGTAAATAAACTCTTATCAAAACGAGACATTTTATTTTACCAAGTCTTATGTGCAATGGGCTTAATTTCTCTGCTGTCACGATCGCATGTATCACTATGAGCAAAAAGTATTTCCCAAATGGTTATTTTCTTTAAAATAATGCATTCATAAAATTAATGCAGCGCACTGAAAATCCTATTGGCTCAATGCTTCTTTTTGTTATGGACTAATTTTAAATACTTATATAGTAGAATATGGGAGATCCACATACAACACACATATACAAACAAACACACACATTCATGAACATACACAAGCGCACTAATCAACTAAGCAGTAATCACTACTAACTATTACTTACCTTTGCTGCATCATTGGGATAATGAAACATTTAGTAGGGAAGACGTATCCAAACACTATTTTCATTTAGGGGATGTACTGATTTCAAAGAAGTCGGCTAATATTCTGCAAAAAGTCGACCGCATGATCATGCTTTACTGTTCGAATCGCATGCCTGCGTACACTGCAAGTCCAACCGATCGACCTAACTGAGCGCAAACGAATGAGTTGGTTGAAACCAGCATAGTCCTATCACACACATCGAGCACTCTTCGCTTCGCGTTAAGTTAGAGAGAGAATCTCGGACTGGAGAAAAGGCAACATATAGCGTCAAATGGAGCAAGAGTCCATTCTCACCAAAGTGCTCAGAATGGTAAAAATAAGCATCCCGCCTCTTTTAAAGCGACACGGATTCGTCTAAGACCGCACATTGAACTCACAGTGCTCATCTTTACGAGCTGTAAGGAACTTCCCTGCCAGCTAGTTCTCTGGGTAACTGTCCTACGATATTGTGTAAGAATATGTGTGCGCTGTTTTAATTCCCTTGTGTACAGCGCATACTATCGCTCGCATACGCGTTCCGCAAGTACGCAAGTGACTCATACTAATCTAATATTGTTGTACAGTATAAACGATCGCACACTTTTTGGGCAATCGTACCAGCAATAGTTCGATTCTCATTCGTCTAGAAACTCATTCCCTTGGGCCAAGATAAGCCATTCGCCACTTTTCTTCCATGCTGTCGGAGAAGATAACACATGTGCGACCTTCAGCATTGTGGTGGTGCAACGACACACCTCATTCCACCCCGTAGAAGAACTTCTGATGAGTCCGGGCGGGTCTGCGGCAACCCTCTGATTGCTTGTGCTGTATTTGGCTGGTTGAATTTGTGTTGCCGGTACAACTCGGGTACCACCATACTATCATACCCAAAACGTGCATTTCCAAGAGCTTCTTGCTTACATTGATAAGCAGAAGCGATCGCACCAACACTGGTACTGTATGAATACATCAGGAAACATAAACCACCCTGTTTGATTCGCCTGCTTCACATTTGTATGCGTGTAAACGTGCAACAGCGTTGGGCGAACTGTGTTATGTTTAATTAAGTGGTAGCGATAGATAAATTAATAAAACGGTTCCCTTCTGTTTGTTCCGTGCCTCAACGCGGACTGCAACGTCTCTTGGTGGTGACATCAATTTATTCCAACAGCACAAAATACCCACAATGCTTTTCTCAACTTTCGATACGGAGGCGCTTGAAGAAACTTAACTGCAGTAGAAAGTATGTCCTATCGTGTCATTTTGTGAGGTTTTTGTAAGGTTTTGAGGTTGTTCGATAATGTAGAACGTATCTTTAGATTTACTAGAGGAAAACTCTTTAACGATTCGCTTACTATTTTCTAGCAGTGACACATGTAGAAAATAGCTGTCAAGTGCCGATTACCTAAACCAAGTCTCTAGTGCTGTTTAGGCAACGAACTTCAGCAGTAATTTTATCTATTCTTTCAATGATTGTTTTGTAAGTAGGTAGTACAGCAACACATTTTACAAATTATCTTATTTTTAAAGTACAATTTGATATGTATAATTAAACTCTATTTAGTTCACCTGTTTCACTAACTTCAAACACTGCCTTATTTTCACCATAGGTTCAACGCATCATACATTAGTTTAAAGTATTGTTTCCACAATTACTTCAGGCCTTAATTGAATACGGCTGTAGTTAAATTTTCTCTCTACACAAGCAGCACGGATACGGAGAGGTTCAGTGATACCTGGTTGTCTAAATTTTACAAATTGTTCCATTCATTTTCAAATGCAAAATAAATTCCTTTTTTAATCGTATTTAAAAAAAAATAAAAATAAATGCTAAATTGTAAACTCATTACAGCAGATTCACATCAAACAAATACCACGTTCAGCCCGATATCAATTCCCAGGACCTGCCAATCAACATTCCCGTATGCCGTATAGGGAAAAAACAAATATTGCGAACATCTATACTCTACCCACATGAATAATAGCTTTTAATTCAGGTGAAAGAATCGAGATCAATAACGTATCTCGGGGACAGCCTGTATTTATACATCTGAAAATTTTAATTCATACTAAGAAAAATTCAATCAAACGATAATTAAATCTATCCCGTTAAAAGGTTAATTATAGTGAAAAAGCCTCAAATCTGGGTTTGCTCTCCAGATTCGACGAGAAGGCGAGAGTTTGCACTTGGCTGCGCTCTTCAATTAAGCTTGGCATCAATATGACATCGAGCGTACAAGTTATTTTTTTAAAGCCCGATTATAAAATGGCCACCTAGCCCTTGGCCACCGAATCGAGGCTCGTTTGCCCTCACGAAACATAGGGCAATACCGGGCATTGAAGTCTTTTTCTTAGACATTAGTTCACGACATTTCTTTAAACTGATAAGAAAGCACCACCCCTATGGTGGTGAGAAACATGCGCGATAGGTAGAGAGCGGAGATAATGGTTGAGGTGAAAAAAGTCCTACAACATTGATAGTGATAAGAGTTTCAAGGTTTTCTATGACCGAGTTTTAGCGCGTATAAAAAGAGTAGTTTCATTTGCTAAAACTGTCCCATACCTCAGTTGTGGTTCGACGTACAGCAATGCATTCACGCAGCATCTCAGCCACGGCACATCTCAGTTTTCGTTTTCTGTTGCTTACGCAATGTTCTATTTTAGGATTCGCTCCTGTTCAAACTGCACTCGCTACAGTACAATCAGTGTGGAAAGCCATTCGAGGGACTAAGAATCACACGATTTCGGCCACGTATATAAGTTTTCCATATTTCTCTTGGAATAAATGTGGGATCGAGGGTTTCAGTGTCTGTACTTTCGGGACAGCGTTTGTGTGAGGTCTCTTTCTGCTACTGATTACAATAGACTGTAATGCGTTGGCTGTGAAAATGTAAGAAAACTAACTCATGCGTACGTACCATGCAGCTGCGTTCGTCATCGGGGATCGGGCGATAAAACGAGAGTTTCTTTCTTTTGCAGTGTCGAATCACTGTACAAAATTGCATGCACAACATACCAAATCGGGGTCTTCTTGCTCGCATGAACACACAAGATAAGTTTTACTTACGATTGCGTTTTAGGGCGTTTGTCACTTTTTTACTTAGCTGAAAAACTCGACTTTGCTTCAAATGTACATATTACTGCATTAAACACTAAATAGAGAGCCGAAAACAGGAGACCGTTTCGATACAGTACAATAGGATTTTACTTTTGCTAAATTTCTACTGTATTGTACTTTCCGCTGTTTGACATCTACGAACACCGTCAAGCTTGTTTTGTTTACGTTTTGCGCAAGCGCGGCCGGGCTGCCAGTTTATGATTTGGTTCCGTATCGTACACTGTAAAGTTTTCGCTGCTATTTGTAATGACAAAAATACGCCAATTTATTTTATTATTATGTTGGTTTTTTTAATTTAAATTATGTATTGTTCCGCATTACATTATTTTTTAGTTTCATATCCTAATTTACTTAAAATTAATAGTAGTATGAATTCAATATATGTCATTTCCACCTTTTCTGGTGAATGATCATTTGAATTGAAACTTGTTTAGTCCATTTGTTTGCTGCCAATTGAAATCAAATTAAGGCTATTTATTGTAGGGCAATTTGGAACATATCTATTCAAGAATGGTTGTAGGTTATAACTCTTCTGCCATCTGAACATCAAGCAAAAATGTTTTTACGCATTTCGAGAATGGAAAATGGTTTGAGTCGATGTTATTCGACGCGCGACGAAGGCAAACATGGTTAAACACCAAAAACGCGAACGTAATCGACAAACATGGTACTACTCACATTCCAAGTAGGATACCACTTGTCTCTTGCTTTCCAAAAGGTAAACATGGCTTTTACTCCTAAATCTTGCCATGGTTTCCCGCTAAATTGATGGAAATCATAATGACCTCCCACACCTACTCCAAGACCAAGATAGAAATCCTTATCGAACGGAGCCATCCGAGATCCGCTCAATTGCCACAGATTTGCAATTTGAGGCTTTCTAGACTGAATGGTTCGGTATAACCCTTCTCCAGGATCAATGGCACAGTACACCTCATCATCCACTTCCATCCATACCCCTTCTGGAGTCCACTTCAGCCCATAAACGTGGTAATCAGAACTCCATTGGACATTTTTGTTCAAAGTGCACATTTTAGAGCAGCGCAAAGGTTCACTGTCGCTCACAAGAAGTCCACCGGATAGTTGATTCCTGAACTGCGGTCCACCAGGTACAAATGCAATGCGCATTAATCCGGAAGCATAACTGTCTTGGCCGTAAAAGTTCGTGGCAGGGATGATATATAGCTCTGTAAACGATTACAATACTCTTAATAAGAATGCTCTTGATATTGTTTTGGTAGTTTCTGGGAAGTGCACTTACGTGGAAAAATCCAACTACCCTGCGGTAATTTTGCCCGAATCAACACCTTTCCAAATGTAAATTTAAAGCTGGTTATAGTTGTAATCTGGGCTGTTAGTACCGGCGGAATCATGTCAAAATCAATCTTCGTGTCTCGGATACAGTCCCGCGAACTGCTATGGCCCGTGCACTCTTCGCCAAACCTAAACTGCTGAGTCGTCGCACCTGGTCCAAATTTTTCCTCGAACAGAGTGGGGCGGATAGCTAATAGACCATTTTGTATCATTATATTTTCCGGGAAATCAGCATAAACCACAAATTCATTGTCAGGGTCAGATGCAAAACGGTTCTCAATGCGCCACTTGCGTAAATCTATCGAACGACCATTAAAATTATCCTCAAACAACAGTTTACCAGCACACACTTTTCGTCCATTTACTGTGGTGTGTGCTTTAGCGCAATGTTCAGCTGAATTTCCCTCGTAATCATCAGTTTGAGTAGCGGTTGACCTCACGTCTTTAGTTCGTCGTTCATTTGCGGTGAGCACATATGGATATAGCTCGGACGTAGCAGAGCGCGACACGATACCGGAAGCGGATGTGGGTGAAGGTGTAGCGGCCGGACGCAGCTCTTCCACGGTAAACGCTCCGGAATTCGTACGGTAGGTCTGTCCGTTACGAACAATCACTGTACGATAAAATATGGTATCACCTGGTACGAGTTTTGCTTCGCGATCGATGAAAAGATATCGGCCGTTTTTTATTTTAATTATTGTCTGAGCCCATCGTCCAACATCGTAGTACTGTACAAATTGTTCATTAAGTTTCCCGTGAAATGTAAACGAACTAATCCCTGGATCAGCGTTAATCCACACAATCAATCCCTTCGGATCAAACACTTCAAATCGGGGCTTTGGCGGCTGATAGCGACTACTTTTACGAGGATCACCATATGAAAAGGGAAACACAAAAAGTAAAATAAAGAGTGTCAGAAAACGATTCATTCTGCTTGTAGATGTAGCTGTTCACTAATCTTACACAAACCCTCACACCTAGGCTAACCCGCATACCTTTTCCAGTAGATGGGATTTCCGTTACTTCGAAGGGCGTTTGAAACGAATCGTGGGAATTCGCCATTCATACAGTATAATGGATGAGCGATTTAGATCGAAGCGCAACACGATACCTCTGACCCTAGTGCAACTGCGTCATCGGTACACGTCACAACATTAAAATGCCAACGAATCTTATGTAGTATAGCATAAATGTATTTTAGTCTGTAATAAACATGGTTTCCGCTTCAATAGAATAAACAATAGAATTATTCCTCTTCATTAGCTTGGTGTTAGGACGTTATAGAAGGTTTACTACATCGACTTGATTATATTACGTAACCAGATGATAGCTAAGTCCTTGATACAGAGGGAAATGACCAGATGGGGATTGATTCGCGTCAAACCTTCGAAGGAATCGGCACGTGTACCATTAGGCCTTTTGGTTTCCCCATGGTTATATTAATCTTTTTGTTTTATGTCTCCGGCTGTGGATCAACAGGTTTATCGGTGCAAATATTTTGTGAATCTACCACGAGTTCCTGTTTGCTTTTCTTCTCACGTTCGAACAGTACGACCAATTCCGTGTGTGGAGTATGTGGAAATAAATCAACAGCCATTGCTTTTTTCGCCACGAATGGTTCCCCGCGAAGTTGCTTGGAGCAGGGACGCATTAAGTCAACCCAATTTTTAATAGCGCTTTGGGGAGAGCACGACACGTACACCAGCTTATCGAGTCCCCGGGCATTTCTCAATTGTGTAATAGAGCGAATGTCTGAAAGAAGAGAAGTAAAGAATCAAACTGAACCGTTCTAACAACTTTTTTAGCATTACTTACGAAGTCCAGCTCTTGGCGGATCGACGATCGCTATCAAAGATTCGTGCTGATCCGGCATAATGTTAGCATGCCTTATCAACGACATGATTAAATCATCGGAATTTCCAGCAAAAAAACTACAATTCGCTATACCGTTCTTTTGGGCATTGTGTTTCGCATCTTCAATGGCTTGTTCCACGATATCGACACCAAGAACTTGTTTGCAATGGCGGGCAAAGCAGAGCCCAATCGTCCCTGTGCCACAGCAAATATCGAGAATGCTTGTACTTTTGCTTGGAGCAGCAACATCGATTGCACACTGATAAAGCACCTCGGCCGCAGGAGTGTTGATTTGAAAGAACGCCGCAGGACTGATACGAAATGTGAGACCTAAAATTGTGTCCTCGATGTGTGTGTCCCCATACAAATGTTCTATAGGATTTGTGTACTGTCCTTGCTGCCGTTTTTGAATCACTTCGAAGTGTATCGAACTGATGCCCGCTTGTTTGCCCGGTTCCGATGTTAAGCACTCGACAATTGAAGACTTCATGGTTTGCTTCTCTTCCTCTGACAATGACTGTAGATGCACACCAACCACTACCATTACCTGGCCGGTAGCGTGCGACATACGCACGGTCAGTTGCCGAAAGTGGCCCTGATACGTCTCGGCACTATACACATCGAATGGAGAGCTTTGAACAAACTGTTCAAAGAGTACGACTGTTTGTTTCATGCATTCTGGTATGTGCTTAAGGTGCGCTATCGATTCAACTTCTAGAAATCCATTCGAGTAGCTGCCTACTCGAAAGCCCACACGTTTCACACCTAAAGCATCCTTTCCGATAGAAAACTCACACTTATTGCGATAACCGTCTTGCATTGGGGACGGGCGAATCGGTTCAAACGCGCAAGGAAGGCCGCCGTGTAAAAGACGCTGTTTTTCTACAAAAGTTCGTAGCGTTGGAATGGAGGACCAGAGCTCTTTACCAAACTTTTGCAACACATTTTCCATCTCCGATTGTTTCTGCTTCAATTGTTCATCATACGGGAGGTATGCAAGCGACGTTGCTGATGCTTCCACCGTGCGTCGCTTTATATTTAAAGGTTCTCCTTCCGCAGTCGATGCTTCCTTGCGCCTACGGATCAGTGGATCGGGAGCAGGCTTAGCTTCAAAGGCAGACAGCGATTTTCCTTTCCATTTGTACCCATCAAGCGCTTTGATGGCTGCTTCACGATCTTCCTGATTGCGAAAGCAAATGAATATGAAAGGGCTACCAGGTTTCATAATTTTTATCTTATTCGTAGAAAGCTTCATCTTCACGTTTAACAGCTTCTTGAGCTCCTGCAAATAATATAATTGACATAACTAAGGAAGCTTCAGGGCTTAACATGAAATGATTCCATTTTACTTACACCAATTCCGTAATACTTGGGAAGGCCTCGAAGTTCGATTTTGAACAACTCGGAGGTGAAGCCGGTGGCATCCAGATACGCGTACTCTTCTCCTTTCATTTCACTTTTATCGTCATGCTTATTAGGCACCTCTTCTTTTGGAGATTCCTCAGCGATAGCGGCATCATGTTCTACTTCCATATTTTGCGCCGTTGTAAGTTTCGTATGTTTCTTGCCAATAAAAGTTTAGCAAGGAATGCAGCCGGCTCACAAATCGCAAAGCACGTGTTTTGTAAACAAAGTGAGCTGACACAATCAATTGTGACACATTCAATAACCTTGGATTTTGAGCCGCAGTGCCACTGCGATGACGTTTGCGATAGAATTCCAGTTCAGTGGATTGTGCGTTGCGATTGTGTGCGTGCAGCCATCCGTCGGTTTGTGGCCACGTCAGAGGATAAAAAAATATACAATTGTTCGTTTTTTCGTGAATTCAAGTGATCCAGTGAGCGTAAGTACGATTTTTATTGGATTTTTCGCCATTTCTCCGTTCGACCCCAACGTGCCTCAGATTCTGTCGCTGACCGTATTGACAAACGGTTCCCACCTGTACCCCAGCACCCAGCGTCCCACGTATACCACAGATTCCAGCAACACTTCCATGGCGACAGTGGCTTAAAGCGCTTCCGTTCTCCTTCGAGCTTCCATTGATCAACTTTTCGTCTGCCGGTTCGGTCGATCCGACGCTCGAGACAGTGGTGCCCCGCAGTTCGGTTATATGCGAGGCTAACGGTACTTTAACTTTTGTCCTTTCATTGTCGCCAACGTGCGTGCAGTTTTCCTGTGTTCCCTGTCCCTTGAATCAACGAAAGGTGCATTTTCCAGTTTTCCTACCCCATCGAGTAAAAATGAGATTGCTGTCGGCATTCGGGCTGGTGCTTGCATTCGCCACCGTGGCGCTTGCAGCGGAAGAGGTCAAGACGGAAGATGGAGTGCTGGTACTGACTAAGGACAATTTCGATTCGGTCATCGCCGACAACGAATTTGTGCTCGTGGAATTCTGTAAGTACCTGTAGATTTATTTTTCCTTTTTTGCGGGGTAGGGAGGGAGGGGGGATCGGAGTTTCAATATGGGATCCTGTCTGATGTCAGTGCGAAGCCGTTTACTAGATTGTTTAGCAGTACAAACGATATGTAGTCGGGTAGTTTTTATATTTTTCGATTATAAATCGTTATTACATCGCATTGATTGCAAAAGTTCCACTCTCTGGCCGATTATTCCTGAAGTGGATTGAACAGAGCAAAAATCAGTGCAAAAATCGGACAGGCAGCAACTGACCTCAATTGTACAGTTTATTATAAGGAATGCAGTTTAAGTTGTTCGAATTGGGATTTAAAGGATTGCAAGTATTTCCTTCCATTAAGGCAAACTTATACTACTTATGTTATGGAAATGCATAAATGCAGCATAATTTTTTAGCATAATTACGCCAACAATTGCGTGCGGTTTTACCCGGCCAATAAACGCAATGTCAGTCAGTTTAGCCACATTTCTCCAAGGGCTATGTTTCGGTATGTTCCTAAACGCTACATTCTGCCTGTTGGAGTATGTTATCTGTGGTTCTTGAAGGAGTTGCTCTCTCTCTTTCGGACAATCAGTTCTCAACGATAACGAAACAAAGAAAGGAACAGTCCATGTAGGAGCATGAACGCGCCTGCTCGTCTGTTAGTGGAACCGAGACGGCCAGTGGTCATGTCTCGTTGAAAGATTTGTATACGTGGAAGTTTCTTGTTTCCCTCGTTTCACCCGTTGATCGCGGAAATGCCTAGCAAGCAGCAACTCACTATGCTGGGATTGGTGGGCAAAATTGATGATTTCAACCGGTTTCTTAAGTAGCCGGCCGGCAACTAAATGAATTTGTATGCGTACTTTCAAACTAGCTGCTTCAAACTACTAGTAGAAGATATGCGCTGGTCGGACATAGCTGTTCATGGCTTCAAAATCTTTAAGAAACTAAACATTATTATGGACGTCGTTCGGTTAAGTCCATACGGTTTTGTGATGTATTTTTCAACTATATACGAATAATGTTACTAGTTCACAATAAAGGTTTGAGTATTTTCATACTCAAATACATGTGACAAACGTGCTATATATACGTACATGTGATTTTCTTACTTTCCTCCTACACTTGGTTTATCCAAACGTTGGCGAAGAATTTCATCATTGACCTTTACGATTACGTGTACGTTAAGCGGGATCATCGTCTTGCGAATCCGCTTACGTGTTCCGATTATTTAAAAAGTCGATTGCAGCAGGCCACGTCGATAATACGCTTTCCCGTTCTCTTATCAGGTACATATCAAACCGCTCCAATTTGTGTATTAGGTTCCCGTACAAGCTTGGCACATTTTGTGCAGTCTACTTCTGTGCAAACACAGTGCGATGCTAAGAGGACTGAAAGACACGTAAAAAACAAAAAGATGATACAGATTTTTCTCTGTGTTTACACAAATGTTTGTGTTTCCATGTGTGTGTTGCTGCTTTGCCAGAGTATTTTTTCACCTTGTTTATCTTACGAATCACAAGAGAAGTGTTTGGGGTGTGTTCCCTAGGAAGAGCACCAACGTGGCCGAAAGCAAAACATACAAGTGACATACAAAGCATGTATTCTTCAGTCTTGTTTTTTTTTGCTGTGGCAAACCTAGTAGGAACAGTAGGTCCAAGGTGTAAATTTCGAACAGTCTCCTTAAAGCCCGCCCCTTGCACAGCAATACCATATATAGTTTCTTATCAAATGTCTCAATGTGTAATGTTGCGGAGCAATTGGGCTGCGGTGTAGCTTCGTAGCTCTCATATCAGTTACAAGTATCTAAACAATACGATAAATTCGCTCGTTCTTTGTGAATTTCCGCCACACAAAAAGCTATTTTTTCGGCTGTAAAATTGATACGAGTAATTAGCAAGCCGGACGTGATATTGCCGTACGTGTATACACATTAGTAGTTTCTTGAACACATATTTTCCATAACGTCCATTAGGAAAATTGACAAAATAAGGTAGAGAATACATGCACCATCGGGAGCTACGAAGACTAAGGTGCGTCAGTAAACCGGTTTTTCTAATAAGCTGCTCAGCAGCCGTGACGTGTCGATTGGTGAGGCAACACTGTAGAAACCAACACATATTCTCCATGAATGTTGTACGCGTCAGTGGCTAGGGTCTATCCCGCATCGCCACGCCGCTTTCGCATCTTATAGTGTTTTCTTCATCGAATGTGTACGTGTGTTTGTATCGAGATGAAACTCGCAGCCTTTTTACAGTTACTTGCCTATACACGACGAAAACGCTGTCGTTTATGTGTCCGGTCATCGACCCCTATACGGTACCGGTTACGTGGAAACTGTTTCAAAAAGTACAAGAAATATGATTTAAAAGAGTCAACTGACCTCTAGTCAGTAACAGCCGATTATAGATGGACCTTCTAGATTCGATCAGCGCATTTTTCAGTTCAAGTTCAGGGTCATGTTGAATGTTTTCTTTGGCCTTTTGTGGCTCCAATATATGCTGTTTTCGTCGGCTGCTTTTGTTGCTAACACTATATGTATCATGCACTTTTTTTAAGTAATGTTGTATAATATACGATAATATGGAAATCCATAATGTTTTACTCGATTTAATAATTATTCAAAACCTCTCAAAATGAAGCAAAAATGTCCTATCTACTATTCTAGGGTCTTTTGTTCACTTATTCTGTTGCCTTGATGTCAAAGTAAAAATGAATGTACTTAACATACAGATGTAAAAATATGCTCTGTTCTATAGTTGGTAATGCACAGATATCAAACCAATAAGACATGTATAGGAAAGCACAGCAACCATCTGTGGATTGAAACCTTTGTTATCTTCATTACACACTGCCAATGATTGTAATTGACTATGCATGAAAAGACATATAATCTTGTTCAGAGTGAAAGGGGAAAGAGCAAGGGGGATCGGTGGTTTCGCTAAAATATAATTTACCATACAGATTATACTCATCAATTTGATGATAATGTGAACCGCTTGTCTTCAGAACTATGAATAAATTACACGGATAATTGTACTCACAATTTGTATTGTATTATTTGCATTTTATTGCTGATACCAATAATATAAACGTAAACATATTTTACAGACGCTCCATGGTGCGGACATTGCAAGGCTCTGGCTCCCGAATACGCTAAAGCTGCCAAGGTGCTCGCGGACAAGGAATCAAACATCAAACTTGCCAAAGTGGACGCCACGGTTGAGCCGGAACTTGCTGAGAAGTATGGAATTCGTGGATACCCCACTCTGAAATTTTTCCGCAGTGGATCCCAGGTCGATTATACTGGTGGACGCGAACAAGACACGATTGTATCGTGGCTGGAGAAGAAGACTGGCCCGGCCGCGAAGGAGCTCGAAACTGTTGAGGCAGCTGAAGAATTCCTGAAGGAAAATAATGTAGCTGTGGTTGGTTTCTTCAAGGATCGTGATTCAAAGGAAGCCAAGGCATTCATGTCCACGGCGGTCGCTGTTGACGACTATCCGTTCGGTGTGACCAGCAGTGAGGAAGTGTACGCCAAGTACGAAGCCAAGTGTGGCTCTGTGATCCTGTTTAAACATTTCGACGAAGGAAAGGCTGTATTTGAAGGAGAAGCTACTGAGGAGGCTCTGAAGAAGTTTGTCACCGCTCAGGCCCTGCCTTTGATTGTTGACTTTAGCCATGAAACGGCCCAAAAGATCTTCGGTGGAGAAATCAAGAGCCACCTTCTGTTCTTCATCTCGAAGGAGGCTGGACACCTCAAGGAATTCGTCGAACCGGCCAAGGAAGTTGCAAAGAAGTTCCGTGAACAAATCTTGTTCGTTACTATCGATGCCGATCAGGAGGACCATACCCGCATCCTAGAATTCTTCGGCATGAAGAAAGACGAAGTCCCTTCGCTCCGCATCATTCGCTTGGAGGAAGACATGGCCAAGTACAAGCCCGAAACGAATGACCTATCAGCAGACAAGATTCTTGAGTTTGTGCAGTCGTTCTTGGATGGCAAGGTGAAGCAGCACCTGCTGTCACAGGACTTGCCCGAAGATTGGGACAAAGAGCCAGTGAAGGTGCTTGTTGCCACCAAATTTGATGAGGTTGCGTTCGATAAAACCAAGGACGTGTTGGTAGAATTCTACGCTCCGTGGTGCGGCCACTGCAAACAGCTGGTGCCGATCTATGACAAGCTCGGAGAGAAATACAAGGACAGTGACAGTGTAGTCATTGCTAAGATTGACGCAACTGCAAACGAGTTGGAGCATACTAAGATTTCTTCCTTCCCAACTATTTACCTGTACCGAAAGGGCGACAACGAGAAGGTGGAGTTTAAGGGCGAGCGTACGCTGGAGGGTTTCGTTAAATTCCTGGAAGGCGAAAAGGATGAGGTACGTTTGGACTGCAAGTGCTTTATGCTACCGGCATGTAACACTAATGTAACCGAATTTTTCTTTTCACCAAACAGCAACCAGAAGAAGAGGAAAAGGAAGATAAACCGACAAAGGACGAGCTATAAGCGTGAGAAGAGCGGGCTTTTAAACAACACGATCGTCAACAGTGTCTGCCCTAGATCGTTAAATCTGCGGGGAAGGAAAAGCAACAAAGTGAATTAATACCATAACAAACTACAAAAATATTCTAAGTCCAAATCACCATCAAAACAATACAGTAATGTTTCAGTTTCATAGGTTTTCAAGCGTTATCGACTAGAAACATCATGTAACGAACGCCCGTGAAGCCTAAAAAAATCATAAGTGAAGCAACATAAAAATTCAAAAGAATAGAAGAGATAGCTTATGCATAATAGTAATATAAAACATC
This sequence comes from Anopheles merus, assembly GCF_017562075.2. Taxonomy (NCBI): domain Eukaryota; kingdom Metazoa; phylum Arthropoda; class Insecta; order Diptera; family Culicidae; genus Anopheles; species Anopheles merus. Next base: position 39,727,305 of record NC_054085.1, on the reverse strand, counting down.
GCAAAGAGACTGTAATATACTATATTTTATGAAGGAAACTGTAATATGTTAGATGAAGCGATATAGATAAATTACACAAAACGTCTGAACATCTGATAGGCCCGCTATTCAAGATCTCTACATTTTTGCAATAGTTATGTTTGCATTCATTCGTTTTCGCGACCTTCCCTACTATCGCTCTTTCTTCCTTAGTTAATTTGAAAGCTTAACAAAATAAGAGGTAAGCTCCACAAGAGTAATTAACACTGAAGCGCTGCCGAAAAAATCGAGCAAATTGGTTATCCATCAGTAGGGGAAGATCGGACTACTAGGACAGAAGCAACAAACACAGTATGATGGTGTATGAATTCCATGTTAAAACGAAAATTCCAAAACTATGGAGAAACAGGTAGTGACTAAACCAGACAAAAAATTGCATTTGATAAGATTCTTCGTTAAGAACATGCCGAGAAGAATGTTATATTAACATTAGGATATACATCTCCGTCGATTTTCTACGATGGACGAAAGGCAGAAGAATTCTTCCTTCACACAACAAAGATACAGAGTCCACATACACACACATTCACAGACACAAACACCAACGACAAACCATGTAATAACACTCGAGGCATTAAAATGAAAACTTAACAAAACTGAAAAATTAGCGGATTTTTTGCAGCTTTTTGCGAAGTTTGTTTTTATATTCAGAAAGAACGGCGTCATTTTCTCGGTTTGGCTCGGTTGCACCCAACGATTTTCCTAGCTTTACCCGGCGCTCTAGCATCAATCGAACACGACATCGAACATGAAAAAGGTATGGGATTTGACATGTTTGTCTTGTTTGTTTGTTTGTTTGTGTCTGACAGTGCACCTCCATATGATTATATGGGTTTGTTCGTGTCGGATGTCGTGTTCGATTGCTGCTAGAGCGTCGCCTTATGTAGCATGGGCTTTTTTATTATAGTTATAGATTCGATTCGATGAACTCATACCGGTGTTGGAGTTGAAACTGAACCCATACCGATCCTAGAATAGATCATAATGCCATATCGGTCTTGGAACGGATGATGATGAACCCATACCGCTGCTGGAGTTGAAGTTGGAGCCATACCGGTTCTGGAAAAAAAACATGAAATCATATCGGTCCTGGAACCGATACTGAACCCATACCGGTCCTGGAACCGATACTGAATCCATACCGAGCCTGGAACTGATATGGATATACCAATCCAGAAATAGCCCCCGAATTTATTCCGTTCCTGGAACTGTACCTGTTGTGGACAGATGTGCCGACCACTGAATTCGCCATGGTAGCTAGGCACGGCAGGCAGAATGTGCATAAAGGCCGATCGAGCAGGAGCTCTCGGTAGGGGCGCTCGGTTCAGCTGGTGCGGTCTAGTATTTTAACGTGTATTGATTACTTACTTACTTATCCGGCACTACAACCGCTTTGCGGTCTTGGCCTGCCTCAGGAGTGTCCGAAACCGCTCACGGTCTCGCGCCTTCGTCTGCCAGTCCGTTATCCCGGCCTTAATGGCGGACGCCTCCACGCCATCTTGCCACCTCAATTTGGGCCTACCACGCCTCCTCTGTCCTTGTGGACGGCCTAAAAAGACTTTACGGGCTGGGTCGTCCGTTTCCATGCGTATAACAATGCCAGCCCACCGGAGCCTGGCGAGCTTTATACGCTGTACGACAGTGAGGTCGCCGTACATCTCGTATAGCTCGTCATTATAGCGGCTCCTCCATTGTCCTTCCACACATACGGGGCCAAGTATCCTTCTGAGCATCTTCCTCTCGAACGCGGCTAAGAGGGTTTCGTCAGATTTGGACAGTGTCCATGTCTCAGAGGCGTATGTGAGTACTGGTACTATATAGGTACTATATAGTCCCAGCTTCGTCCGTCGCGACAGGTTCTTTGAGGTAAACTGCTTTTTCAGGCTGTAGAATGACCGGTTGGCAGCCAGCATCCTTGCGCGCAACTCAGCTTCCATGCTGTTGTCGTTGCTGACCTTTGACCCAAGATAGGTGAATTGTGGGACGACTTCAAAAGTGCGTTCACCTATCTGTACGTCACACCTACGTAGATTCGGATTATTTATTGGTAGGTCCGCTGATGTTGCCACCATCAGTTTGGTCTTTGCCTCGTTTATCTGCAATCCGAGGCTCTCTGCCGCCTGATCAATCAATTGGTAGGCTTCTGCTACATAGGAGAGCCGCAGACCAATGATGTCTATATCATCAGCGTATGCCAGGATCTGGGTTGACTTATAGAAGATGGTTCCCGTAGTCTCCACCCTCGAGTCGCGGATGGCCCTCTCTAGCGCCAAGTTGAATAGGAGACAGGCAAGCCCGTCCCCCTGGCGCAGACCTTTGGTGGTAGCAAAAGGTCCTGAGAGTTTTCCATCCACCCTCACCTGGCATGTGACGTTGGTCATAGTCATTCTAACTAGCCTTATCAGTTTGGCCGGGATTCCAAATGAGCTCATAGCGTCGTACAGTTTTACCCTGGCTATGCTATCGTATGCGGCTTTGAAGTCTATGAAGAGATGGTATGTGTCGTTTTTGTATTCAGCCATCTTCTCCAAGATCTGCCGCATGGTGAAGATCTGATCAGTGGTTGATTTTCCGTTTCGGAATCCTCTTTGATAGTTTCCTACTATCTCTTCGACGTGCGGGACAAGGCGATCCTGAAGGATCAGGGAAAATATTTTATAGGCGGTATTCAACACCGTAATACCCCTGTAGTTGTTGCAGTCCAACCTGTCTCCCTTCTTGTATACGGGGTAGATGATGCCGAGATTCCAATCACAAGGCATCGATTCGCTATCCCACACCTCAGTAACAATTTGATGAATCTCGTTTTCTAGTCGTGCACCTCCATTCTTGACCAGTTCAGCTGCAATTCCGTCGGTTCCGGGTGCCTTGTTATTTTTCAGCCGACGGATAGCCTTTCGTGTTTCTTCTATGCTAGGTGGCAGTAGCATGACACTATCTGCTAGTGGCGCTTCTAGCTGTTCGTTTAACTGGTCGTTGAGTAATTCATCAAAGTACTGAGCCCACCGCGAGAGGACCTCTGGCTGGTTACTAACCAGATCTCCATCCTTGTTGCGACAGCAGGTTACCTTAGGTACCACGTTGTTTCGGTGACCTGCTATCGCTTGGTAAAACTTTCGTGTCGGTCCGTACGCCTCTCTGGTTTGCTCGAGTTCCCGCATGTTTTGCTCTTCCAAAGCATGCTTCTTAGAGCGGTGAACTCGTTTCTCTTCGCGTCTGAGCCGTGAATATTCCTCTGCGCATGCCCGCGTTCTATGCCGTTGCTGCATTGCTCGGTATGCAGTATTCTTACGTTCGGTCACTTGTCTGCATTCATCGTCGAACCAGCCAGATTTGGTGTTGCCACGACGTGGTGGGAGTATATTTCTTGCACAGTTTATTATTTTTGTTTTTAGAGCGTTCCACCTCTCGCTCGTAGTTTCATATCTGTTTTCTGGTAGTAGAGACTCGTCTAAAGCGGCTTTGAATTCCTGTTGGACAGTAATGTCCCTTAGAGAGTCCGTGTTGAGCCGAGGCTGCGTGTTTTCTCCGCCCCCATTGGTGCGGGGGCGGGCGATTCTACAACGTATCACTAAGCCAACCAAGTAGTGATCGGAATCGATATTGGCTCCTCGATAAGTTCTGACGTTTAACAGGCTCGACTGTCGTCGGCGGCTTATTAACACGTGGTCGATCTGGTTGAAGGATTCGCCATCCGGGTGCGCCCACGTCATTTTGTGGATGTCCCTCCGCGCAAATTTGGTACTTCCTACAACCAGATTGTTCGCTGCGGCGAACTGGACCAATCTACTACCATTATCGTTACTGTGCTCATGCAGACTGTGACAGCCAGTGTATTGGCGGTACATTGGCTCCCTACCGACTTTTGCGTTGAAGTCCCCCAGGATGATTTTGAGGTCATGCCTGGGGCACGCATCTATAGTTCTAGCGAGGCGGCCGTAAAATAGGTCCTTCTCCTCTTCCTCTTTATCTTCGGTAGGGGCGTGAACGTTTATGAGGCTTATATTAAAAAATTTGCCTCGCATGCGCAGGGTGCATAGCCTATCGTTTATAGCCTTGAAATCTATGATTACGGATTTCAGCCGGGGACCTACGGCGAAACCCGTTCCGAGCACGTGGTGGCGGTCGTGGCAGCTGTAGTAAATATCGTAGCATTGCTTACCACGCCTGTTGTGCACACCGTTCCCTAGCCACCGAATCTCTTGTAGAGCTACGAGGTCCATGCTCAATGTGGCTAGGGCGTCATCAAGTTGTTTCAAGGCTCCGGCTTTGCTAAGAGTGCGTACGTTCCATGAGCCCATTTTAATCGTTGTCCGGGGGCATTGCGTTGGGTCGGTATCGTTAAGTGTATTGATTAGTGTCGATAATTGTTCAATTTTCTACTGTATCGCGTTGACTAAGTGTTAAAAAAACAGCAAAAGTTAAGATACAACACAATGTATCTTTTACGTACACAATTTCTCTACCACAACTCTGTAATTCATAACATTTGCGGCAGGAACCTAAAACTTAATTCCTAGCCCGATGCTCTAGCACCAATCGAACACGACATCGAACATGAAAAATGTATGGGATTTGCCATGTTTGTCTTTTGTGTTTGTTTGTGTCAGCACAATGGGATATGATTATATGATTATATGGGTTTGTTCGAGTCGGATGTCGTGTTCGATTGGTGCCAGAGCGCAGCCTAAGTTACGCCAGAAGGTCCGCTGTGATAAATGAAATAACATAGCAATCTAACGGTTTTACAGTAGAACGTCGATTATCCGGAGGCGGATTAACCGGTGGGCGGCTTAACCGTGCTTATAAATGTGACAGCTGTTCAAACGTACGGCGAACATTTGCAGCGATAGTCAAGTGGAAACCTAGTTTTTTGTGCATCTCTGTAGTGTCTAGTGGTATATTCGAAATTCATTTTTGTTCATGAACAGCTGTTAAACCTATAGTTATTGATTAAAATAATATTCTACTAACGATAAATCCATTGATTCAAGGTGAATTTATCATAAAACTAGTGAATTTTATAAATTTTATATGGATTTGACATTTCTTGAACGATTATCCGTGCAAATCGATTAACCGGCAATAGTCCGGTCCCGAGCTGCCCAGATAATCGACGTTCTACTGTAATTCGTATTCATTTTTCAAAGGTCCAAAACAACGACATGGCATTGCATGGGCATATCGTTGATTGTTCGCGCTGGAAGTATAGATGCAGAACCCGAAGGCCAAAAACCGGTTGTTACGAGCTCGCCAACGCTCCAAATCAGTGCGATTTTCCCTCGATGGCGAGCGTTTTCGTAAGTCATTGTGAGGGTTATTGAGGGTTAAAGATGGCCGCTAAAAAGCTCGCGCTGGTGTGCGATTGTGTTGGTGGACAAAATTAAATGGCAAAAAAGCGGACACATGCGTTGTCAGGGTGATTAATAGGACATGCTGTACGGTACTATGCGCAGCATCGCACAGCGTGCTCGAGGGCTGGATCAGGTTGAGCTGCGTGTTTTGTAAATCCTATCTCTTGCAATGTACCCGCTGCAGCATTACGCTTTAGAGGCAAAATGATGATCTGCAAGATGCAAAATATCACGCCTTGTTAATGTAATGCTTAAAGATCAAGCATTTGGTCATCCAGGACTTTTTCTCGCGGCGATTTTTGCATGTGCCTCTTTGAATTGAGATCGTACGGGTTGCGCAACTTTCCTACGGCCCTTTACAAGCAATTTAATTACATTTGTACTAAACTGTTATCGATTCCGATGCAAATAATTGAGCAAAATTGGGCACACTAAATTTAGCCCACCACCAAGTTTGTTTACGTTTTTACGTTATATGCGCGAACGAGATGGCATGATACAACGAGCGAGAACATACACACCTCGGTATATGATGCGCGTAAATTGTTACCAACCCAAGTGACATTTGCTCGAAATTGTTTTCCCATATCTGCTCGATTAGTACTCGATACGCCTGAAATTGTAGATTTGTGCAAAATCAAGTGTGTTGAAAGCGCTAAGATTTAGTACGTGCGAACAGACGGCGTCCACGGGCCTGCCCACGCCCGAATGCAGAGCCGATGGCATACGATTCTATCTTCACCATTAACATGAGAGGGACAGAGCTTATACCCCGAACGTACCCGAAAGGTATGCATGCTTCACTCATCAGGATCTAAAGGCAAGGACAAGGCAAAAGAGACACAGAAAAATTTCCTCACGGCTACACATGTCCTGTTGATGGGTTGTCTATGCGTCTCGCTCGGTATCGCAGCGGCATACGGCAGGTAAGCAGTACAAATGCTGCTACCTGATACGCACACATATTTATCGAACACAACTATTTGGTTCGGCTCGGTAAACTTCACGAGGACGCCGGAACAAAAAGGCGCAGACTTTTTCATGATTTTGTATGACTTCGGTTGTTTTGGACCATACGTGTAGGCGCAGGCAGTGAGTTCGTAAATTAGACTTTCTTCTATCGATTGACGATGCCGTCGAGCTCATTTTACATTCGTAGCTTTGATTTTTTTTATGACATATATATATATATATATATATACCCAAGCGCCACAGATTAAGCTTAAACGACTGAAAAATTGAATATCCATATAAAAAAAATGAAAGCTCCACAGCTTCATTGGTTTGATCAATAGATGGCGTATTACAACTCATCATTATATTGCTATCCTTTTCTTGCAATGTGTTTCGCTATTATACCTATTATATAGCCTTCTAACTTTCCGAGCAAAAATCTATATGAATGGTCTTGTGGTCAGATACATGGGTATCAACACCAACGACCATTACTCAAATCTCACTTGCTTCAGTACTGGTGGTTTCCATTGGAGTTTAGTATTTAAACAATCGTATCGCCGTTCTAGTTCTAGCGATGCATAACTTCAATGCGAAACCATACAACAGTACAGAAGAAATGAGAAAGCTCTCCTCCAAGCGATGAAGCTCAACTGGTTGGGGTATCCCACCAACAGAGAGCGCCACCAGCTTTTTTGCTATTTTTAGAATGAATGAGTCGTTTGCCGTCTGCTAAACGAAGTCTTTCTATATTCCGTTTAGGTAGAGAACTTGAGTCGTTTAGAAGCCGTTTAGTGGTCGTTTAGTGGATTTGTGGCACTTGGGTATATATATATATATATATATATATATATATATATATATATATATATATATATATATATATATATATATATATATATATATATATATATATATATGTACAATGGTGGACGAAGCGTTCGTTGTATAGTGGGAGAAGGGGGGCACAAAAGCTCACTGGAGCAAGAACACTGGAGGCAAGTAAAAGAAGGTAGAGAAAATGAGCGAGGTGCAACGATATTCGAACGTCAAAAACCCTCGCCATGTTGTACGGGGAGCCAAACGACACTGCGAAGAAAATAAGAAAAATATTAATACAAAAAAAAGGTTTGTTGTCGATGGAAGCGCGATCATCCTCGTATTCTCACGTAGTCTGTTGTGAAGAAAAGGAGTGTGTGTTAAGTATGAGCGAGTCGTGAAGTGCTGTATATTCTTCCGTTTTACGTTAAATGCAAAGAGAAAACTTTGTTCGTATGTGTGCGAAAATAAGTTAAAATTTAAACATTCGCGCTCTGTGCATTGAAACTCCGAAGCCGAAGTAAGTTTTTTTTGCGTGATTCCTGTGTATGCATCGGAGCACATACGCGCAATGCAGTTGTGGCGTGTAATTAAAAGCATTTGAGAAGTTTGCACAACAAACGAGTCTCTAAAACGATAGTGCCGTGGTTCGAGCAGTGTATGTCAATGTAACGTTGGATGATTTGCAGGCTTCAAAGAAGATGTAACTTTACTGGTGTGTTTTTTGGTTGGAAAATGGACCCTGCTACTGGAGATACATCTTTATTTACCGCAGCACCGATGGGAACATATTGCCCCTCCGTCACGTTTTCGTGCATCAGTGGTAAATGAGTGCAAGTGGGCCTTTTTATGGTGACGGTGATTGCTGTAAATTAAAACGATCGATTTTGTACCATTGTTTCATCTCATTCTATTCAATATGTTTTCTACGTGGAAGTGGGTTTGAGTGCGAATGCGCTTCTGCGTGTTTTATTTTGATTATGGTGTGGTGGAACAAGAATCTATTTTCATATAGAATTGCCTTAACGTGCGTTTTCTAGCTTAAATAGTACGATTCACCAATTCCGATGGTGTTAAGTACATTTTTTTTGTTTTCCTGTGGGCTAGTTCCGGCTAAAGTGCCACTTTCACTCATTTCTTTTGTGAGTGCTTGTCGCCATTCCGACACCGATTTAACACACTGCTCACATTTGTTGATGGTTGTGGTATTTTGCTCACTTTCTCTCGGTCTCCATTCGACCAAAATAGCTACGGTAACCGATCTCACATAAAAGGGGAATAACTAACTGGCCCTCACTTGAGACGTTGATAGTGTGTACTGATTGGTTTTATTCGTTTTAAATTAATCCTACCTAGTGTTCTGCGTGCTTCCGTGGATCTTGCAACCAGTATGAACTGTTCGAACGAGAATGGAATCAAATTCGATGAACAAGCACTATCATTGGTTCAAAAGACGACGCAGGACTTTCGACAGTTGCCGACACTGACCTCACCGACATTCGTTCTAACGGCATCACAAACTATCACATCACCTAGGACGATATCAACACCTGCTTCGCCTCCGATCCGGAACGCCCATCACAATAAGCCTTTCTTTAAGGGCATACATCATTCGACTGCTAGTGTAAAGGACCAATCGCCAGTATCATTGGTACAACCGACAGAAGCATTTTTCACAGTAGTATCACTGGAAGGAACTAGCCCAAAGAAGAAACCGAGCAGTTGCTTATATGAGTACGATCCTGTGACGCAACAGACGGCCAGCGGCGCCTGTCTATCGTTTTACGAACAGCAACAGTTTGGAAACTACAGTCTGTTCGGGGAACTACCCGCAAAAGCAGTTTTATCAAGGCCTTCCTCATTGCCAGTTACCAAGGCAACGAACACTAATGATAGGAAGCGATCATCGATAGACGGTGACACGATCGCAATGCGCGATAGTTGGCTGTACCGGCTGCAGCGCATAGTGGCCTCACAGCGTAGGCCCATGTTCAGCTATCTGCTTCCCTTGTGCCTGCTGATCGGGATCATGCTATTAATCTACACGTTCAGAGATACCGCCAAAGGTGTCCTGTTCTGGATCGAAACGCAAAACACGTGGATAATATTTGTCATCTTTCTGTGCATGTTCACCGTCGTAAGTTTTCCCGTAACGGTCGGTTATCTAGTGCTGATCATTGCCAGCGGCTACCTGTTTGGGTTCATTCGGGGGCTGCTGACTGTGGTGATCGGCGCTAATCTTGGCGTGACCATTGCGCACAATACAATCAAATCGCTCCAAAGCAAACTGCCCGTACACAAGTGAGTATTATTTATTTCAAACATTTCTTTAGCAGTTGGGGCTGTTTGAGGCTGTTATTTTTCCAGCGGTTATTCTGGGACTGCAAATTAATACTGTACATAGTACATGATGGTATGTGATGATAGAAGTATACTTGTTTACGCAAAAGTTTAACATGCTTTAAGCGCATGTGATCGATAAGGAGTCACTTATATGTGTTATAGGAGGATGCTGATAATTACATTTACCTTAATAATATTGAAATGCTGAATAGATACGATATTTCAAATATTTAAGAATGTAAAGCATCTGACTCACCGTGATGAACTATGGTGATACATGAATCTTTTTGCCAAATCGCCACTGTTGCTAATATTGTTGAAATTGTTGTTGGATCATACAGATAGCAGTGGACACGGCACATACTAAAGCAGAGGAATATGTTTACTCATGATTAACATTAATTTACCAGTCTCAATTTAGGAAAGGGTGGATGTGACGTGGCGCATGTGTTCAAATAAGTTAGCAACAGCGGCAAACTAAACGGTTGCTACGTGGTATTGAACAGTTGAAACTCTTTTCCATGGCACACTTGCGGCAACAATTATTTGTGTTTCTACACTCACCAAGAATGACTCCCAATAGCGAGTTAGTTGCTAGTTGCTAAAGGTAGCAATTGAAGTTCGCTTAATGGTTCGGGCAATCGAATCGAATAATCGAACAAAAATAATATATGAGCCAAAAAAGCCTAATACAGTGAACTCTCTCTTATTTGAGAGGCGATGGGACTGTCGAATAAGAGGGGTTTTCAAATTACAGAGGTTGAAAGTGAATGAAAGGTCCATACAAGACAAGAAAGAGACAGAACATTTAGTATGCAGCCTTAACTGTTGCTATAGGAAACTGCGAACAGAATCGCTAATTTGAGCATACATCTTTCAATAACCATGGCAACACCATACTCAAATAAGAGGGACACAGATTTCAGAGGTTTTCCAAATTAGAGGAACAAAAATGTATTGGAAATCAAGGGACTGTGCAAAATGTTCAAATAAGAGAGGTTTTTCAATTTGGAGAGGTGTCAAATAAGAGAGGGTTCACTGTAGTTAAGTTGTAGTATGAACATTAAATTTCGGTTAACAAAATTGTCATTATTATTTATCCAAATCCATCATTCCTTGGTAGTTTACCAATTAAAAATATCACTGGCTTTCGGAAACCGTTGCGGTGTATTGCGCATTGAATGTGAATAAGAGTTTTTTTGCACCAACGCAAACAGTATCTACACACAAAAATTGATGTAATATTCTTCGAAGCGTTAGAATGTATTAAAGCACCAGACGCATGCTCCATAAGTAGCAGCGAGAGACATTCGCACCCAATACTAACGTCGAACAAACAAACAAACAGCATCATGGAGCTATTATAAAGGCAATGGCCGAAGCTGGGAGCTAGGCTAGTAAATTCGTATGTATCTGTAATTTACCGTTGTATGCGTTGGCTCACAGCAGCCGCACGTGGAAACATCACTTCAATTTTTACTCGTTTTAGGTTACGCTTATATCGAGGTCAGCCGCTTTGACAACTGATCAAAGTGGTTCCCTACGTGCGTTTGCAGCGTAATCGAGTAAAGATGTTAAAAGAGTCGCTCTAGATAATTGAAACATTGCAGTATTAGTTTTGTTTTAGTAAAATATTGCTGCAAAGTTTGTGTCTAATACTTCAAAAGAATCAATTCAGAGATTTGGAAACAGTAGTATAAGATTGTAAAGAAGCTCGACTTCTCCTCTGTTCGTGTTAATTAATAAATATTTGTTTAGTTTGAATATATGTATATGTCAGGCATATTTGGTTTTTTACCCATAGCCATAGGGTGTGTAGAATTGAGAGTTGTGGTGATTTAAATCGCACTGGTTAACACTTGGCCCTATTAAGTGGCCATGAAACGTAATTCGCCTTTCGGTCTGTGTTCGCTTGACAACATACATAACATCTGGCTGGTTGTGTTTAGCTGCATTTGTCGTTCGGTAATGTTTCGTCGTATTTCTCTCTTTCTAGGCTCATCAGAAACGAAACTGGCCGTGCCATCCTGCGGGTTATATCCGGACCAAGGGCCTTCAAAATTGTACTCTTTGCACGCTTAACACCAATACCATTCGGGCTGCAAAACACCATATTCGGCGTAAGTTGACTTTAGACTGAGTTGCCTCGTGAGTAGACATGCTTGAACGAAATCCGTAAAACGTGACACCATGTGGCTTAGTTTCACGTGATGTGCGGGCCAGAAACTATTCTCGAGCTTATAATGCAACTAGGCTAGAAAAGCGTGATAGTTCACTTGGTAGAATCAGTCTTGTAACAGGCTGTGTTTAATGCGTCAAGTCACTGCATATGGCATCGAGAAAAAAGATGCGTATACTAAAATGAGCAAACATTGTCGTATTGTTGCCAAAACAAATATTATGAACATCCCAAACACAATCAACCAACCATGGACCACTTTACTCGAAGGTGTAAAATTATAAACTTTTCAAGTTTGTAGCTATTCTATTGCTGGTAAAATCATTACCGTCCCAGAGATTTTGTCAGCTTTTCACGCTCGTTTTCTGTCGGCTGTTGTTTGTGAATGTTACCTTGAATAGAATATCAGTAAAGTGCTGGAATAGTTGTCGTTAGAAATGTCTATTTATATCTTATAAAATCAGATTAAAATACTCGTGCACTCATATTGGTTCAAAGAGTTTTTTTTTTTTCGAAATGGTATAATGGTGAGCAGTAACGTTCTTTTTTTCCATTTTGCTAGTTTATTTCCCTTCGAGCACGTACGTTCGGGTTAGGGCTGTGTTTGGATTGTTTATAGTGTGTAAAAAACGGCTTTCGGCTGTCCAACGTGGTTCATGCCATCTGATATTATACTGTCAATCCTTTCATCTTACAGATAAGCTCCGTAAATACCCGGAGCTACCATGCTGGAACGCTAATTGGACTGCTCCCAGCGCAAACTATTAACGTATACCTTGGCTCGAAGCTACGCTCTATTCACGAGGTACTAAGTGACCACAATGCTGCTCTGGGACTGGCAGGATATGGCGTATTTGTGGTGGAGGTAAGAGCATTATAAACCATTTCTTTTTGCGTGCTCTGGAAGTTTGAAGTGCTAATATCGATCGATTTTCAATTGTTAGGTGATTGTTGGCGCCGCTCTTATGATATGGGTTATACAAAAGGCGCGACTGGAACTCTCAGCAGCGCTGCTCGCTACGACCGATGCGGATTCGGACGAAAAAATACTGATCGAAATCGAGGCATAGTTGTGATACGACTGTCAGTTTCGACTCCAAAAAATCGTTCGAGTCCTTCCACGCCAGGCTAGTGAAATAAGTCAATCAGTTGTTAATATTTGTATTGTTCTAGGTGATAGTGATATTTATTGGTCTACCAGACCCAGCTAGCGATTAAGGATCCCAAACGCATTCGCAGGCATATACCCATGTACGAAACCACTGAAAACCAACAGTAATTGCTGTAAGTCTGTATGCACACAACGAAAAAACATTCTCTCGTATGAATTATGATAAAGAAAGAATCTCAATCACACTAACCACGTCAATCGAAGATCAGACCGAGCACGTTCTTGACTGTCAAAAACCGTCCGTAGGCTAACAACTCTTTGTTCACCTATTTATATGCATTTTAATTTCCGTCTGGAATAGCAACGAGCTAATTTTCCATAAGAATGTGTACAAGTTGTGGCAAGTTGTGAGAGAAAAGAACTAAACAGTTACAAGCAAGCAAGTAAGATAGTTTTATTTTTCTGCAATGCATTTGCCAACGCCGTAACTATTTCCCAAATGAATGATACAAGTCTGTAGCATACCAAAAATGCTGTTGCATACGTGTAATTTTACTGACTTTTTCGAATGCTGGTAAAGTGCATGTATGTTCAATATGTTTATACGCGGCTCAACTAAGATTCGAACATATATGTGGAAATGTAAAACAAAAAATCATACATACAATATATAATTTTTGAAGAATAATTTCTTTTCACCTTTCAACGTTTAAGTTTTGAGTCGCTGGCGAGCTTGAGCGTTGAAATTAGTTTTAGAGGCAGTTTTAATGGGCATCGGATTTTGCCTCGATTCCATATCTATCGGTAAAATATATAACGTGGACCCATTTTAAATTTTGTAATTTAATGTAGCATCGAAGTAAGACGATCCCACGATACCTAAAGAAAATTATTAAACCATTTGGAGCCGTGTAAGTAGTAAAAACAACACCGTTTCGTTTCATTTGTTATCCGAAATAGTATCCACTCAAAGAGTTGAATTTATTGTTTTTCTTTTTATTGTTTCACAGTCTTACATCACAGATAAAATATGGAATGTAATGTTTCGTAAGAGCAGGCATAAACTTACTTAATCATAAAAAATACTTGCACTTAAAATATATGCAGGTGTCCAAAACCTGAAGGGAATCTCAAAAATCACAGTAGAACACATTTGACAAGAGTCAGCGTCTGGAGCCACGCTTTTGTTTCTTCATGTACTGATCGCAACAATAATCGATGACGGCCAGTGCATAGTCAGCATCCGTTCGATTGACACACATTGGCGGTTTAATACGCAATACCTATAATAATCAAATCAAACAAATCGATGGAGATTATTGTAAAAATTTAAATGTTTGTTCCAAAATACAAAACGCCCGGTAAAATCCACGCAACAAAACCAAGGAAGATAGTATTGTGTTAGTAAGGATGGAACGATTCAATTAGCGCGCTAGGTTAGATAAGCAATCGGATAGCTTAGTTAAAAGCATGCAGACACAAAATAAAGCAAAGAATCTAGTCTAGCTAATGCAAGATACTGATACCGTTGTGCTTCTGCTTAAACATGTCCACTCGTGATAAACGTATAACCACAAACACGATGTTAATATCAAATGAGTGCCCCGATTGCATTAGGAAAAGCTAGTGTGTTAAGAGCAATTAGTTGATAGGAGATTCGAATGAAATAGTTATTCCGAAACTGTTTTAGAATGTTGATTGAGTTGTGCTTCAATTGATTGTTTATTTGCCAAATAGTGTATGTATGTTTCGAACATCTTCTTCATTATTGCGAATTCCGTGCTAATCAGAAGCTCAGATATTTTAGTGTGTTTTTTCCGAATGTTTGCGCAGGGCAATATCAAGAACTTGCAAGGAAAAATCGACGTCAGCTTTTGTTATGCACATCGGAGGCTTAATTCTAAGGACCTGTTGAGAGGAAGGGAACAATACGAAATGCAATTCGTTAAATATTATCTACTATCGGTGTTTTTGTCGCTCGTTATCTACTACTGCCATACAGCAACAACAAAAAAAAAAAAGCTTAATCAATTCTGTTAGAAGAGGTGAGCTGAAGAATACTATTGATTGTGGCGGAATGTACGGATGGACATTGGAAATGATCGCAAATAATCATACGAGCAAACATACTTACGTTTGCATTCAGACCACCGCGGCCGAACAAAACGCCCATGTCTTTACACATCTCCCAGATGTCGACAAAATGCGGTGCACTCAGATGCTGTCGCGTTTCTTTATCGGCAACCAGCTCCACACCAATCATCAATCCCTGAAAAAGGCAAAAAAACACACATGGGATTGGGGTGGTTATCGCTGATTCAGTGTGTAGTTTTCAGTGGCTATACGCCCCATTCTGATCATGGGTCAGGATAGAACGAATACAGTTCATTTCAAGTGTTCAATATGAAAGCAACTCCCGCAGCTAGTGTTGTTGTAATACTGCTAGTAGTTGCGACCCATCATCCTAGCAATGGTGTTAAAATTTGGGTGCCTCACGTAAGCTTCTCGGACGCTGCGAATTGGGTATCGGGTAATTTGCCTACCGCTGGCCAAACGATCGTCTTTCCCAGCAAACTGAACGCGCTCGTCAGTTTCCCGGTGGGCATTTGGACCGTGTCGTCGCTTATACTCCCACAGCAAGGTGGCGTACTTTTTCCTGACCATTCGTTTTCGCTGAATGTCGTTTCGCGTGACCCGGCGGCGATTTCTGTAGCGATCTTCAACGCTCCCGGGCGCACACCCTACTATTCCGGTAGCAACTGGGCAACTTACGACGAGCAACGATCTACCCACTCGTCACCCAATGCCGCCGTTCCGCACTCCGAGCGTGTGCCCTGTCAGTATGAGCTGGCCGTTTTCGAGGTGGGAAAAAATATGCCGAAACCAATTGACATGCAGTACCACGAATCGATCGAAGTTGGAAATGTACACTTTGGAGACACGATCGAAGGATTGGACAGCTTTCAAAACTTCATGTCGTCTGAGCTGGGACAGTTCCTGTTCTACAATGCCGAGGACACGCTAGTCCGCCAAGGTAAATGTGCCAATGCGGACAAATGTCCCTGCCAAGAACCACGGCAGATGGATGCCATTTGCTCGAACGTACGCTGTACCGTACCGCATTGTCTTTCGCCTATACATCCGCCGGGACACTGTTGTCCGATATGTGGTAGTTGTTTGCGCATGGATATGGCCACGATCAAGGGCGTGTTTGACATGCAAACGTTCATGGACAAATTGCGACGCAAGATCAATACGGGTGAGGTGGACGATTCCGGCGTGGAGTTTCATATCGGTGTGGATCGATCGACTGGGGCGAACGTTGTTCAGCTGATCATCGTAGACAAGGGCGAGTATGGTGAAAAGAGTACCCGAATGATGGACAGTTTGCGACCATTCTTCGAGAAGCAATTCTCCTCAGGTAAGAGTCATGTGCTTGATGCCGTCTTAGCAGAAGCCGTTACACCTTTCTTCCCATTTCCACAGGTTTTCAAGTAACACACGCCGGTCAACCGCATACACCATTGGAGGGAGGTCAGCTGTTGGCGTTCGTCATGCTAACCCTTATCGTAGCGTCCACTTTCTTCAGCATTATGTATGTGTATTACTATGACGATGTGCTGCTTCCGCGGCTTAGAGCGGCGGTACGCAATCGTCAGTTTTTCACGACACCCTTTGTGTTTGCACGTTTCGATCCGAACAATGATGTGGACGGGCTTTCGGTGGACGTTAACTACCCTAGCGCAGTGCAACTAGCCAACGAAGAAAGGGAAGAATCAGCAGCTCTGGGTGATGATGTGGGAAACCATCACGCTTCCTCGTTCAATAACCCAATGTACGAAAAGCCTGCGCCGAAGGTTGATCCCGCAATGGAGGCGGTCGATGATGTGGAGTTGCTCGTGAAGTAACAGCAAAATGTCTTACCTTTCCTCGCACGTCCCCAATTACATCGTGCTTGTCCCGGAGCCGTTCCAATCCCTTCAACATGTAGGTGCCTACATCAAGTGAGTTTTTTTGTAGCTCCTCTTCATCGATGACCTGAAGCAACGGCAAAGAAAGGGTGTGCTTATGTTCGGTTTTTTTTTGTTAAATAAACCATATCCACCAACAACTTACGTCCAGAACAGCCATTCCGACCGCACAGGCGAGCGGGTTGCCACCAAAGGTGTTGAAATGCAGGGCCTGGCACAGTACCTCCGCCACTTTGCGCGAAGTAACCACCGCACCCATAGGGAAACCATTTCCGATTCCTTTCGCCATGGTCACTATATCCGGCACGATGTCATGGGCTTCGAATCCCCAATAGTGCTCTCCAGTGCGACCGAAACCGGATTGCACCTCGTCCGAGATGAACAGTCCACCGTTTGCTCGCACAAGCTCGGCGGCCCGCTTTATGTAGCCCTTGGTGTATTGCACAGTGCCTCCGACGCCCTGAATCGATTCAGCAAACATGCCGGCCACCTTGCCGCGCGGCAGAGAGTATTTGAATAGCTGCTCCAGCTGGTCATAGTACATATCCGTCGCCTTGCACTGGCCCTCCTGGCAGTCGCAACTGCGTGTAGTTTGTACCGGCGAATCACGGCACTGCTTGCCGCCCCAGATTCCCGTGTAGGGGTCGGGATTCATCGCGTGCAGAATGCCGCTATTGAGACCGGGCAGCGGATAGCGCCAGGTAGAGTGCGCCGTCAGGCCCATCGTATATGGCGACGCTCCGTGATAAGCGTTTCGGAAGCTGATGATGTCATGGTTGCCTGTGTACAGGCGCGCAATCATCATGGCCAAATCGTTCGCCTCAGAGCCCGAGTTGACAAAGTAAACGTTTTTCAGATCGCCCGGCATTTTAGCGACCAGCTTCTCCGCATATTGGTGCAGCTTTGGGTGCATGTAAATGTTCGTCGTATGCCACAGGGTGCGAAGCTGTTCTTCGAGGGCGGCATTTACTTTCCTAGCGCATGAACGACGTTTAAATGGCATTAAAGGTTGCAAACTGCAGCTATCAACAAACACGAAGGGAACACTTACGGATGGCAGTGGCCTACAGACACCGTAACGATACCACCAAACATGTCCAAATAGCTTTTGTCCTGGTCAAACAGCTGTGACCCGCTGCCTTTATGAATTAACAACGGCTTCTTGTAATACGAGGTCACATTTGGCGTCAGGTACTGCTTACGCAGCTCCACGACCTCATCGAAACTTTGGCCCTTGTACGGTGGCGACTCATGCTGCGTTTGGGTCTGTCGTAGCTGCCGCTTTACCGATTCTGGATGTTGGGTGTTGGGTTGAGTTGTGAGTCTTCGGCACAGGGATCGGCCTCCAAGTGAACTAGCTGTTAGGAGTAGACACATGTATTATTCCTTTGTTATGTTTTACCAATGCTAGGGAATGATTTGGTTGCTCTTTTTGCCATCGATCGACCGGTTCGGTGCATATCAAGGAGAACGGGTCTTTCGACCAAATTTTGAACATTTCAACGCACCTCGTGCTCTCCGGCGAGAGATCGCGAAGGTCAAGTTTATTTACATTTTTATTTGCGCATCGGAAATGCCCTTTAATCCTCCGATTTCCGACCGCTCGAGTGGGTTGGATTTGCCATCGGGCACGGGGGATTGTTGGGGCTTAAACCGGTTCGGTGAAAACTGAAAAGGCGAGACACAAGTTGTGCGATTTGAAGCGTAAGAAAGGAACTTGTTTTAGCGGGTTTTATCATGAATTTGCTGTGAAATGCGTGTGCAATGTCACCGATTCACATTTCTGTAGTAGCAATCTCGATCCTCTCTTAAGAATGTCGACCAGTTTGCGGCGCTTAATCAACAGTTAGAACGCGATACGATCGCGTGGCTAAAAATAGCACGAGTTTGAGCGGCAATCATCATCGCTGCGGCGTTATTCTTCGTTAACCAATGAACCATCACAATAGCGTGCGTGGCCATTTGTGTTCTTAGCGTGCTGAACTATATTCGCATCTTGAAGACGACGGATCTTTTGCAAAAGACCCCATTTAAAGCTGTGTCACTGGTTTACAACTGGTTTTTGTTGAGGGAAACAAGCCAGTGCGTGTGTGTGTGTGTGTTTACTTTTTTTCTTTTTACTTCCTTATGATCGTGCCAGAGATCACCATTTGCTTCATTCATGCCCGCCTAAGGAAGTTTAGCCTCGAACCACATAAGCTTCTCTACCATGCTCGCGCAAGCAGAAGCTCACGTAGACACAAGATAATGGTCACGTACGAGGTACGCACATATAATCCATGCCCACGGAACATTACGAAAAAAAAAAAACCACGTGTATCTCAACTACTCACAAAACCGTTAGCATACTTGCGATTTGCAGCAAAACAAATTCTCAATCGTTTGTTCAGTTTCACGTTTCGGTTTAACATCGGTTAGTAGTTTTTGGTGCAGTAGTGGTATAATCTAGATCAACATCACCGACTAACCTGATAAGCGCTGTAGGTTCATCAGGAGCATCTCAAACCGGTCGTGGTTTTTGAACGTCTGAAAAGGGGAACAACAAAAATATACCACGTGGAAAAGGGAGCACTCGTTGTAATCAAAGGGACGTATTAACAGTATTCACAAGGCATACGTTAACAGGCGCAGACACACAAGCGCACACGGTGTTGGTTTTGATTGCAATTTACGCCCGACGTTGCTCGAGGGTGCCGCACCGATGAACTTCAGCGCTCGACGATCAACGGAAGACTGGTGTGAGCGGATGAAATTGAATGAACATTTCTGACCCACTACTCTCGACCCAGGCGGGTTCCACGAACGGGCGCAATAGTCGTTGTGTGCATTTGATCTGCTCTTTTTTGAAGAAGTGAGCACACGCAATTTGCGGGACGGCTCATAAAATTTATTCTAAAATGAAGCCATCTTATGCACAGAAGAACTTCATGCTTACATTACCATTTTTCTTAAAGAAATAATGAGAAATGTAGAGAAAAATGTGCAAATAATGCTTTGGATTTTATTTTTCCAAAATTGCGACGGTTAGTATGGAAGCAGCTAGATTTAGGATGGAAATAATTTTGTTTTTTTTTTGAGTAATCAATCACAAGTTGGATAAAAACTTGATTTTGTTGAGAAACCCAAGTAAACATAAGCGATCACTTAAGCTGCATTTCATAGTGAGTTGCATTAATAAGACGCGTTGCAACTCTTCCCTGTTGGATATTTTGCCATTGACGCGAGAATACCGGATTTAAATATTTTATTGCAAAATGTATTATTTGATTACCAATCACAAATTAACATCCAAGCGGCCAAAGATTAAATTCAAACCCACAACGACTACAGCATGCCTTCGGACGAACAGGCTTTTGTGCGGGATAATAGGCACAGCATCGTCTATCCACCGCTTAGAGCTCTTTCCGAACACCGGACGAATGTGACAATTCGCGCGTTCGACGAACCTGTAGCTCAGTCCGGCTGTAGCTCAATATACCGAAATTGGCACGAACTCTCGACACACTTGCGAACTGGACAGTTCAACCGACTTGTGACAAAAAATGTTAATACAGTGGAGCGCCATTAATAATGGTTTTTTAAATTTATTTTATGTTTTGGTAAAAATACCCAATTTTTATTGACTTCATGTTTTCCAATGAGAATATTTGAAATTTTCCATGAAACATAGAGTTTTTTACTCTCGCAATGTGATTTGATAACCGTGTTTAAAAATATCCTCCTCGGAACGCGGTGACATTTGTATTGAAATGTCATTTATCAACAGCACGGATAAACGGAAAGCCGGATAAAAGGTACCCGGATAAACTGCGTTAAACTGTATGTGTTATAGGTACGTCACACGAAGCATACACTTTGGCGTAAATTGGATTTCAGCCATACAACCCTACAACCTTTTGACTGGAAGTTTACGCACTCCCATACAAATCAAGCGTAATTTTTTTTAATTTACGCCTAGTGTGACGTCTGTATTACATACAATTGTTCACTAGTGTTGCAAACATTTTCATTAATCAAAACAACTTAAAATTACCTTTCTTACAAAGTTTTTGATTTTTGGTTTGAACGTGTAATCGACAAACTTCGTGTGGCGTCCACACCTGAAGGGTGCGCGAGTACCACAAACTGCCTGATTTTCATTCATAAATTTGAAAATGAGCCAAGTTCGTCAAACGAGCGAACGCGCCACATTCGTCCAGTGTAGAAGAGCCCTGACGCGATTAGCGGTGAACGATAAACGTCATGATCATGTTTATATACGAAAGCGACGTCGGAAAAGAAAAGTGTTCGTTCCATTTTCATCCAGCAATTCATGTATCGTCCCGTTCGTTACGACTGTGAACAATTTCGACGTGTGCTTTCGGTATCCTTGTAGTGTGTTTTGAGGTAGTGATAATCGCGAAACGCACGTCTCGATCTTATGTACGTGAGCAGATCCGATATGGTCTAGACGCATTGTGGTCATTTGCAAGGAACACCATTACTAAAGTAAGGATTTACAGGAAAGCGATACATACATCCTCAGCGGGATTGTTTTAGTAGCTGTGCGTCAAAGAAAAGTACTCCAGCAACGGTAGTAGGTGCTGGGTCGTGATGAACAGAACGCTGCGCGAACGCAGAGGAAAGTACAAGCAAGCAAAACAATTGGTAATCACAGGCCAAACAAAGTGAATGTTTTGGTCGGTTGGCTTGACAAATCGTGTTTGCTGAATGCTAAGGCATGCAGAGTAGGTTGTTCCTTGCTCGCGAAAACGACCTAATCGCTGAAGCGTATGTTTTTTTTCTTCATGTTGGTGTTTTTTTAGTGCTTAGCTAAGGAATAAAATTAAACTTACTAATGCTGTTGGAGATTAGTCTTGCTCCTGCTATAGGCGTAAAGCTTGTTATGGATATGAAAATAGGTTACACAATGAGCGGATGCCGCAACCGTCGCCAGAGCTAAAGTGTCAAGCACCTTAATGTAAACATGTGCAGATTTTCCACGAGAGAACTGTCAGTTATGAATTGTCAAATTCGCATGAGAGCGAAAGGGAAAGGTACGAAAGACGAGGCAGGAAACAGAGAACCCACGGAAACGGGTGGTGTGAGCGAAAACGAGAAAAGCTGAAAAGTCCATCAAAAGCAGGCACGAAAAAGCAGTCCAAGAGGCTTAAGGAAATCGTGAGGAAAAAATGAATGTTTTGTGAAAAGAAAGGATCGCCGTGAAGCTGCTGTACGTCACGTTTGGTAGTGCGAATCCAACACCGTGTGCAAAAGTGCGTTAAATGCTTCTGTATAGCAAGGATACAGAGTGATGATGCTGTACACATAGTGGCCACAAGGATTCTGTCTCTGTTGTTGTTGCTGCTGTCCGAATGCTCCTATTCGGCAGACGAAGCAATCGACGAGAAATTTACATTACTTCGTTTACTTGAACTGCTAGTGTCTTCTGGAAAGGTCCGCGATACTTGCCCATATCCGAAACAGCAGTATTTTGAGAGGCAAGAAAGCGACTGCGGTAACGCTATTGTAGGCAGTAGCACTAGGCGGATTCCACAATCATTATTGCATCCTACACTGTCGCCAGTGCAGGAGCAGCAGACTCAACAACAGCAGATCGTTGGAAGAAATGTAAGGATTAGCATGGATAAATGTTTATTTATTTGATGCTGCTATGAGCTTCCATTCCACGAAACATTCTCTAAATGCGACAATCAAAAGGGATGCACGCATAGTTCCGTTGTAAGTGCTGAACATTCAAGGACGATGTTGAAGGTATAAAAATGAAGCTTTATTGCTCGCATACATATGCGTTTTAATTGAATCAGAGATCGAGAAAGTAACTTTGTAAGCAAAACTCGGCTACCGAATCAGTGAAATTTTGCATGCGTACTGTAGGCTGACGGGCAGAGGTACATGTATTACATGGCGCATTAGTCTGCAAAATAGGCAGTCGACCTTGTGGTGTAGTGTCAGGACATGAAGTATTGCTAGCTGCGCTAGAAATAATGAAAACAAATCCCATATTCTTTGCAGATTTCTTATGTAAGCTGTTCAATGTAAAAAAGTGTCTATACCCACACATTGCGATCCAAAGAGTGCGATTCCTATAATCGCTTGCTGGGTGAATGCATCAACAAGCAGTCGCGGTCGGTGGTGGCAAAGAGCACAATGCAAAGTCTGGAAACAACATCATGCCAAGAAGCCGACGTAAGCAAACACGATCACTGCTGATAAGATTTTTTCTTCCAGCGAATAGTTATAGAATATCTAACACGATTGGATGATTGTTCATTTCTAGTTTATGCTAAATGATGCCTACTGCAAGCTGAGGAAATCCCCCGCACGGCAATCGTCCCTGATGATTGATCCTCCGCCGCAGTATCCCAATCTACCCAGTCCCCTTCTTAACGACAGCACGCCACTATTCAATACCTCGTCATCCGGCAACAGTCCGAACCCTGGCTCACCATTGACGACATTCGCCTCTCTAAGCGCCGGGCATCACTCCACTTCGCCGCCGGCGACGTTACTAGCTTCACCTTCACCGTCATCCTCACCGACCACCAGAACGACGACGGCGACGACCACAACGACAACAACGATTACACCTACTACACCTACGGGCAGCAGCTCGAACCGCTCATCTTCGGTAGCTCCCAATCATCATCCACACGTAGAAAAGCGTTTAGCATCAGATGCGTCATGCTACGGGAGTGGAACTCCTTCGAAAAAAACAAAGCTTTCTTCCTCGACGTCGTCGTCCCCATCCTCTTTTCACGTTTACACGGCGTCAACCTCGTCGTCTTCCGTCCTATATCGTCAGCACCAATACCATCACAACTATAACAGTGGTGAAGATGCGGGCAGCGGCAATGGAGTCACTATGGCCAGCGGGGTACTGCAACCATCGCGAACTGTCGATGGCCTCCTGTGCACTTCCTCGCCAACGTCAGGCGGTTCTGCGGGGCATGGAGGCACACACGAGAGATTAAACATACATGACAAGCTAAGAGAATTATTTCTGGAACTTCTTGCGGAGGATTCTAGTGAAAGTGACCGACTAAGTCTAAGGAGTACATCTTTTTTGCTGGAAAAACTCATCTTGCGTGAGCAGCTGAACACCCTGATTGTGAATCTGTACCCAGGGAATAAAGGCTACTCCCTAGCATTTCGACTCGGGTCACAGGAGGAAGGATGTCGGAATGTATGTAACATTTCATCATTGTTTTAACCTGTGTTGTAAACGTTGGAAGCGCTGGAAAGCTTCTGCTGGATTTGGTGTAACTGTGTTAAGTGTTCTTTATATGGTTTTATATGTTTGGTTTTAGGTCTCGAAAAGTGGAGCTGCTGCTACCCTGTCGGGTTTCTCGTCGATGGGAACAGGAGTAGGGCCACCGTCCGGCAACGATTCAATGACGTCGAATGCTGGTGATCTCAATAGTGAAAACCTGCAGGAAACCATCCGATGGCCATATGAGGAAGAGGATTTGCTAGACTCCATCGATCGAGAGGAACTGCCGTTGGTGTTAGTGGATATATTGGAGAGCAAGTGTCCGGCACTGTTTTACTGCGGTTGTGTGGTGGCGGAGGTTCGCGACTACCGACAATCGTTTCCTATTTTTACCTGTGATACTTTCCATGTGTTGCTGAAACCCACCAATCAGGTGAGCAGTTCACGGCGGTGCTCATTGGCTTACCTCGCTTAGAATATGATCTTTGTTTTCAGACATTGTTGGCCGATGTGAATATCCTGACTGCTGAGGGAGAGTGGAGTGCTGAGGATAAGCTGGCTTTGGAAAGTCAGCTTGTACTGGCAACTGCGGAACCGTTATGTCTCGATCCAAATCCGGCAGTCGGGATGATGGCTATTAACCAGCAACATCGAAGACAATTGCTCAACACAGCTCCAATCCGGCGACAGGCGAAAAAGTTCTCTCAGGTCGCAGTCAACCGGAAGAGGAAAACCGATCAGTTCACACACAACTTTGGGCTGGAACTTAGCGATTTTATGAATAAGTACCGGGCGCGTCCTCCCCGCCAACAGAACATCCGGCGTGGTGTGGTAAGCTTCACTTTACCTAAAAAGCCTTCCGAGGTGGTGCCGACTGTGAACCTACCCAACCTGGAGCTGCCCGAACTGGCCACACCCTCTGAAGTAAACGTTGAAAAGTATGCCCGCAAATATGAGGCTCCCAAGGAAAGTCGCGATTGTATACCGCAACTGATCGAAGAATACATATTGGAAACAGACCGTGTTGTAAATCGGGGCGATACAAGAGTGTATCACATTAAGCTGTCCATATTTCAGCGGCCATCCAATTCGGAATATCTTGGTGAACTGTATGTCGATCGAGACTATCGCGAGAACGAACGAAATGGCGAAGCATGTCAATTTTCGCTCGGAACGCGTGCTCATGCCCATCGGTATATTCAACAATTTACGGAAATATTTACTGAAGAAGGCAGAAAATCTGTCAAAATAACCCATCTTGTACCGGGGCAGATTCCCAAGGTGTTGCACACCGCTGGTATGCGAGAACAAAACGTTCAACAGCAACAGTTACAACAGCAACAGCAGCAGTTGCAACAACATCAGCAACAGCAATTACAGCAACAACAACTTCAGCAGCAACAACAACAGCAGCAACAGCACCAGCAACAGCAACAGCAACAGCAACAGCAACAGCAACAGCAGCAGCAACAGCAACAGCAACAGCAACAGCAACAGCAACAGCAACAGCAACAGCAACAGCAACAGCAACAGCAACAGCAAAAGCAACAGCAACAGCAACAACAGCAGCAATCGCTAGTTCAACAACAAATATCTCAAATTCAACAACGGTTGCAATCACACCCAACGCAAGCATTGCTTACCCGGTTACAGGCGACCAATCCAGCTTTGGCATCACAAATAGCAACAGCAACGGGAGTCAATGGCAGCATCACACTGAATGCAACGAATCCTAACACACTTCCTGGCAATCAGTCGCAGCAGTCGCAAACTACATCGAGCCCATCGGCTACCGTTCATCAGACGTTGTCGCACCAGCAGGTTATACCGACAGCGACTACTGGTCCAAATATTATAAGTATTGGTTCAACAGCGTCAGCTACGCAACCATTACACTCACCAGTTCAGCAGGCTGCGCAAACGCACATCCATATTCAACCGCAACATTTACTAGCTAGTTCTGGCCACCAACAGCAAATGTTTAACACAAACACCTGTGATACAAGCAACGATTCGACCAATGTCGTAAACACTGGTGCAGGCACAACAGCTAACAACATAGCGACTTCACAAGGGACAACTATTACGCTCCAAACTCAACCATCGTCACAGCAACAGCCACAGCAGCAATTGCAACCAAATCAACAACCACAGCAAACGCTCAGTCTGAGTAATGGATCGTTGCTGCTCGTGCAACCTTCTGGTCAAATATCGAATCTTACAATGACCACCAATGCTGCCGGACAACAGCAACTGTTAGCAACTGCTGCCGGAGCAGGTGGAAATGCAGTGACCGGAGCGCAAAGTTTTACATTCTCATCGGGTGGACAAACAGCTACAATAATAAATCAAGCCGGTGCTCGAACAATTGGCAACACCGTTCCGCTGCTCGTTCGCCTGGACAACACAAAGGTGTCACGGGATGCTTCGGGAAATTTGATTTCCGCTCTGTCCCAGCAAACAACATCTGCCGGTCATGTACAACTTCAAACACAACAGCAGAATGTGGTACAAATTCAGCAATCGCAGCAGTTAACTCAACACACACAGCAATTGCAAAATCAGTCCAGCTCGATCCACACAACAAATCCTGAGATCAAGGCAATTGCTATAAGCATAATGAATTCAGCCAATCAATTTACCAACCGGCAGCAGCAGCAACAACAGCAACAGTCCAGTGCAAAATCGAATAGTAATGCAGCAATTCTTAGCCTCTTGAATAGCGCACCTGCTGCGATGACCAATTCGCCGGTATTGAGCAGTAGTCTTACGCTACCAGCTGGCAAAACAGTAACAGAATTACAACAACAGCAGCTACAGCATCAGCAACAACAACAGCAGCAGCAACCGCAACAGCAGCAGCAGCAGCAGCAGCAGCAACAGCAACAGCAACAGCAACAGCAACAGCAACAGCAACAGCAACAGCAACAGCAACAGCAACAGCAACAGCAACAGCAACAGCAACAGCAACAGCAACAGCAACAGCAACAGCAACAGCAACAGCAACAGCAACAGCAACAGCAACAGCAACAGCAACAGCAACAGCAACAGCAACAGCAACAGCAACAGCAACAGCAACAGCAACAGCAACAGCAACAGCAACAGCAACAGCAACCGCAACAGCAACAACTGCAGCAGCAACAGCAACTGCAACCGCAACAGCAACAACTGCAGCAGCAACAACAACAACCGCAACATACCATACATCATCTTCAAACAGCAGGGGTAGGAACGACAACGATTAGTGGAGGTACCGCTGCAGCCCTTTTTAATAGTGTGGGAGGCAGAAAAATAAACATTCAACAAGCACAGGGCTCTCAAAACCGTATCCTCAACCATGCCAATCTCATCACTGTCAGTGGCGGTGCTGGAACCAACAATCAAACGCAGCTCATCAATATTCAAACAAGCGATTTGCAACATCACCAACAGCAACATCAATCTGGACAAACATTAGTCCAATCAATGGGGCCACAACAACAGCAACAGCAGCAGCAACAAACGCAACAACCAGGCAATATACGTGTTACTATGTCTGCATTAGCTACGCAATTGGCATCTCCACCCGCCATCTTAACTACTTCCAATCTGCCCCAGAGCTTCAATGTTGCTGCTGCAGCTGCAGCAACATCTAGTGGCAATGCTTCCGGTACTACTGTTTCCTCCCAAAACACTGGTTCGTTTAGTGGTGGTAACACTTCTAGCAGTAAATTGATAATAAACAACGCCAATCAGCGTGTGTTGAACATCAATACCAACGCTGCGACAACCACCTCAACAGCCGCTGTTGTTGCTGCCGCTTTCGGAGGAGCAATTCGACGGGTCAGTGCGACTGGCAACCCTGCGACGGGTACTGATGGTGGCATACAGCTTCAAATTCAGGGACTCACTGCCACTCAAAGCTCGGCAAACCTTTCTGCAGGTGGAAACATAAGCAATATTACTAGTGTCACGTCAGAAAGTGGATTGCGCCGTACAGCTGTGTCCGATCAGCTTCAGATACAGAGCATTGCTTCGCCCGGTAGTGATCACTCCAATGCATCGTCCACTTCACTCGCCAGCAATGGAGGCGGTGCTGGTAGCAGTGTAGGTACATTGAATGGTGCTAATGCAAATAGCATCATCTTTAACAACATGACCGGCTTAAGCGCCTCGCTCGCAAATACAGCCAGTTCTGGTGTAACGCAACCCACACTAGCTACCGGTGCCAGTGACAATGGAGATGGGACAATGCAGAACCCTGTATCCGTGGTTGGGGCAACGACCGTCGTCGGGCTAGGTGGATTATCAAGCAACTCTAATAACAGCAACAACATTGCCAGTAGCAGTAGCAGCAACGCTACCTTGTGCGGCAATAGCTCTACAAACTCAGCATTAATCGAAAGACTGACTTCATCTAGTAGCTTAAATCTAACTAGTAATAGTAACCTGCCGGCGGCGAGTCCCGGATTGCAGTTTACCATCCCATCGCCAAAAACGCCTCAACAGCAATCTCAAACGCATCTTCAGATACAATCACCCGCAGGCTCGATATCGCCCCTCTCTAGTCCTCCACCACAGTCCTCCACCATCCATCCGCAGCAACAGCACCAACAGCTTCAGCAGCATCAATCCCAGCAATCACAGCACGGCCAGGTGCATCCGCAAGCTGGAACGCAACAGCAGCAACCTACCACAGTCAATTTGCAAGGCTTGAACTTTGCCAGCCTACATGGCGCAATGACTTCCATCCCTGGATTGCAAAATGTGCAGGTAAATATATTAAATCATTTGTGCTTCGTTAAAAACTCTCCTTTTGGACGTCACGGTGGTCGGGAATTTATTCCTTTTACTTCTTTGACATGCAGGAGCATCATTTAGTTTGATGATGACTATGAGATAAATGATATTATGGTTAATGAGATAGTATGGCATAACAGCAATTGCTGCAGCTTCTAAGAGAAACATCTGTGTGTTTCGTTTTCTTTTTGGCGTATCCAATTAATACACAAAATGCTTTGTTTCGCAACCATAGGTACAAATTCCGGGACTTGCGCAACCTATTTCGCTGTCCCTATCATCAACACCATCTGGAGGTGCCACGAGCGTATTGAACAATACGGCTGCTAACAACGCAGGTCAAACAACTAGCTTGCTAGTGTCTGTCCCAGTGACTAACACAACACAGGTTGTGAACACCATCAACGCCAGTGGTACTAGCAACATACTCTCTGGCAACTCGCAGACGACGCAAACAGTTGTTCTTACAAATCCACAGACGAGTGGATCTAGTCTACTCTCTCTTCCAATTGGTAAATGTATTTCTCCTTAGCGATAACTTAGCTCATTTCATGTGGGTCTTTTACTAACAGTTCGTGATTGTTTCAGCTCAAATTGTAACTTCCGGTATGAAAGGGCTTGGCCAGCAGAGTATACGAACCGGCACACCGTTAACTGTAAATACTGGTCAACCGGGTCAGCAAATTCAACTGTTGAACATCAGCCAACGTCCACGTGCTGGACAGCTTCCTGTGGTTAGCTGCACAGGCACCTCTGCGATGGCAACCAAACAGTTAACGGCGCGGGTGTTACATCATCGCCAACAAATGGGCACAGCAGGCGGATCGACATTGAAAATAGCAACCCCAATTACAGGTAAATAATCTGGTCGTGTGATTGTATATCTTGCCATACAATGTGTGCTTACCAGTGTGAACTTGAAATATTTATTGAACAAATTTAAGCCTCCCATCATGCAGGACAACTGGGCAGTAATTTAAACGTGACTACTAATACTACGTCTAATCAATTGGTCATGAGTACGAAACAACTACAACTAAAGCTTCAGCAGCAGCAGCAGCAGCAGCAGCAGCAACAGCAACAGCAACAGCAGCTGCAGCAGCAGCAGCAGCAGCAGCAGCAACAGCAACAGCAACAGCAACAGCAACAGCAACAGCAACAGCAACAGCAACAGCAACAGCAACAGCAACAGCAACAGCAACAGCAACAGCAACAGCAACAGCAACAGCAACAGCAACAGCAACAGCAACAGCAACAGCAACAGCAACAGCAACAGCAACAGCAACAGCAACAGCAACAGCAACAGCAACAGCAACAACAACAACAACAGCAACAGCAACAGCAACAGCAACAGCAACAGCAACAGCAACAGCAACAGCAACAGCAACAGCAACAGCAACAGCAACAGCAACAGCAACAGCAACAGCAACAGCAACAGCAACAGCAACAGCAACAGCAACAGCAGCAGCAACAGCAGCAGCTGCAGAAACAACAACAACCGGCACAGCAAATAATAGCTGCTGCTAGTAATCAACAACAGCCAGGTACGACCCAAATTCACATTCAGCAGCAATCACAACAAACGCCACAATTGTTACAACAGCAGCAACAACCACAAGCACAACCACAAGCTACTCAGCAGATAAACATTATAAACAATACGGTGATGACTCCACTATCGATGTCAAGCCCTGTGGCAGTGGCGAGTGCAGTAATGTCCCAAGCGACCGCTCATCCTAATATTAACGCAATCACTGCGGCTACTGCAGCTAGCAAACATAGGAGAAGATCGGCAGCTGACATGAATAAGTAGCAGACGTATTCGATAATAGATGAGAATCCTCGGTAGGTCTGACACACCCGTCAGAGGTGATCAAGTCTTTGGCAAAACGCTATTATCGTTTCACGTATTACTATTATTAGTTTTACTCCTGTAGCTGAAACACGATACGTGGACGTTGGTCGGAGCATATGGCGAGCCCCCAGTATGCAGTGCAACTAAGTTATGCGAAGCAAAGCGATATCATTCAAATATTGCCTGTCATGTTACTGCTCCAACTCCAAAGTTGGTATTACTGTCTACTTGGTTCCGATAAAGTGAACATAATGAAACAGACATTTACAGGTTACCGTGCATGGTTACCGAGAGTAGACTAAAAATGTGTAAAAACATTACAATGAGGAGGTTTGTTACACTAAGTGCGCATACTGAAATGTTGGTAAATACTGCATAACACGGTGCATGATGGCCAAAACTCCTCAAAACTCAGTGAGATGAGGCGTATTTTACTCTAATGTACCTTTTTGTAATAAGATTGATTAATTTTTACTGCTACTATAGTTTGTTATCTTTCCTCGAGTAAAATTTTAATTTTATTTCCGAAGACACATTCTTACTGATTTTTTTTTCTCAGTACCTGTAGACTTTAGTTCGTTTAATGAAGTCGAAAGTCATTGTCTCAACTTTTTAAAAACTCCTTCCGGTTGTGCATGTCTATTCATTTCTTTTTGCAACTGTGCTTGCGATTCTGTATCTTCATATGCGGAACAATATGTCGTACAAATTTAATTAAATTGATACGTTGTCTGAAAAGTGGGCCGATATCACACGTGTTGGATTGATGATACTTCGCGTGTTCTTAAATTGATTTGTTTGATTGAATGATCAAATGGGCTGATTTGAATTTTTGGTAACTCGTATGGTTGCTTCAACTAGGCATGAGTAGAGTCAACAGGGGCAAGGAAAAGGCATCATCTTAGTCAGATCGCACTCTGCTAGTCCGAATTAGATCCTGATTAAAGCGAACAATACGTGATAGGAGTGCGACACTTTTTGTAGACCGTACGTAAGAACCAAAAGTAAAAATTACCTTGCCGTTAATGTTAAGACGTAGTCCGATGCATAAATAAATTAACTGAAACCATTCATCTTAAAATGCACACGTAGATAAGTGAAGCTTAACCGATATGATGGTTGGATGGATGGTATCGACAGTAATTCCGCTACCGAAGTCAGAACCTACTACTATTGAAATAGTCTGATTGGTCGTCGTGGTGGTGTTGGAACTCGTGAACTCCAGTCACGATACAAACTAACTTAAAGATTGCAACCGATAGAGTAGTAGGAAACGGCAGAGATATGTGAATGAGGACAAGCATAATCGTGGATAACAATAATATGTTGATATTGCGTGTACCGAATGCTACGGGTGAAAGAAGTAGTAACATAGGCAACACAAACAAATTGAAAATTCGTCGGAAACACGTGAAAGTAATAACAATTTAATATATTTAAATAGAAAATACAATAATGCGCTGTTAGGCTGAATTGGGAAAGGGCATTGCATACCGGGAACACCGAAGAAACCCGAGCAAAGAAGAAGAAGACGAAAAAGAAGTTAGATAGACCATGGAGTAAGGAATGTTACGAGAGAAAATTGTCAAATTTCAGTTTCGAAACGATGCAATACATTTTGCAGTGTGAAAGACAGAACAGCCAGGTACATGTAGCAGAAAGCTTTGCCGTAGTGTATAAAGGGAATGTTGACGTTGTGACAAATGTAAAGCAGCAGAATGAATCCAGGCCTTCCATAACCGCAGAACCAATGGGTTTCTGACCTTTCTGATAATTTGCAAAATTCAATTGCTTCACAAACGAAGGGACGAGACAGATAGGCAGCGGCGGTGTATTGTGTTCAACATATCTCAATAGTAAGCGAGGACACCACACATGGATCGACGTTTTTTTTTTTAAGTTGATTTGGTTACGCATGCTCAGGCGAGCGTGATTTGTGTAATGCATAGCCAGAATTCAGTTACAAATAGTATGACTGAAACTCAAAGCAGCTGGTTTATTTTTGGTGTAAATAAAAATTTGTATTATTTAATGAAACACTTTTTCAGTTATTTTTTCCCGATTGTTTCTTAGTTTTTTTAACGCTATTGATTAAACCAAGAGTCGACCCATGCGCTAAGAAAATATTATTCATAGGTATGTGATTATGTATGTAAGAGAGTAAACAGATAGTTGGTTTAAATGTTTGTACTGCCCGCCGAGAAGCAGGATCGCGTGTCGTGCTGCTACTACTATTTGCTGCGTGTAACGATAAACAGTGCTAAGCCATCATCTAGATGATATGTTAGACATGGAATCTGGATGTTCGTAGACAGTGTACCACAGTGTAACGTTCCTGATGTACAAAAACGCTTCCCATATGTAGTTTGAGGCGATGCTGCTTTGAATAATCTTGCAGATGGTTTGATATTGAAAGCAGAGACAGGACTGGAGGGGTGAGTTAAAGAGAGCAACCATTTAGTAGTCGGATAAGCCCGGATGATTTAGCCATGAAACCTACAACGGACTATCCATCGGACATATAATGTTCGACGCTTGTGGTTGGACCGAATGATGAATTATTGATGGAAATCTCAGCTTCACCCAGGTACTTATACTACTCATCTGACGGCCACACGCCGAAGTGTATGTATTTCTGTTACGAAAGTGAATAATGAACTGAAACTTAATTAAAATGAGCTACACTCATGACCGAAACTGTTCTCAATTCTTAATAGTTTTATTTTCATTTGCGCTCAGCTGGATGCTTTTCTTTGCATGGTTTGAATCATCTTTTTCACGGACCGTTCGCGTTTTATTGCACTGTCGGTGCACTTTTTAAGCGTTCTGCTGTCCATTGGATCGCCGCCGGACTGGTTGAAAAAGCTCATCTTGCCATCGCTTACCGTTACCGTTAAGGTCGTGCTCGCAAGTTTTTCTTCTTCGGTGGTCGGATCCGCAATCAAGCGGCTGGAAGATGATAGATGATATCTCATTCCGACTATCGAATCATACATATGGTTCACCGTGTTGGGCGTTGTCATTTATAACTTACCCAGCAACCATCACGAACGAGGTCGTTACAGGCACACAGTCAACCGTCAACGGCAAACGCCTGGATGGGTCTGCTTCCGTTTCCTCTGTGTCACTATTGTATTGAATGGTGGGAAGATTTACTGCAAAATGAAATATATTATCAAACATTGGAGCAGTATTATGCATCGCACTCGGCATCCGTGGTACCCCATTCTTCGTTACCTGTGTGGAAAGCGGCTACGAGTGCTATTATAGCAGCATCTAAGACGCATCCGTCATGATCCAGACATACTAAATCGCAGTACAAACACCATACCAGCTTTCCGGGCGAGATGCAAAGCTCCTGCAAATCGATGCAGCGGGCATTGCTGATCGCGTCCGCTACCGATTGGCTGTACACCTGAGCCTCATCGCACGGTGGCCCGGGACGGTACGACGGTGACGATACCGGTGACAGATCGACATTCGGCACGAGAAAGCCGTGCCCCGGTGCTAACGCGTTCGGTGTGGCCAGTTCTGCCTTAATTCCGCACACAACCGTTGTGTTGCCCACTTTCACTATTGCGGATCCATCCGCGCTTTTGATCACATCGAAGCTAATAGCCAGTGGCCGCAGCTCTTCCAGTTCGCGCCCATCGGGACGAATGTTGTTTTCGAGGTAATCTTTGTAGTACTTCACAGGATGCAGCAATCTGTATAAAATAAGTGGCCCGTACTTTAAAACTGCATGAAGTGCGCAAATTGCAAGAGTGAATACCCACTTGAACGTTTTGAGATCCATCGTTTTGGGGCCGCAGGGCAATCGTTTCGCGACAATGTTTACAAATGAATGTGCTGCAGCAGCGCGCCGCCACGAGAGGAGGTTATGTAGAAACGTCATCCTGAACCGAAGCGTACGTCAAACGACGTTGTTCTAAATACGCAATCAAAACAATACAGCGGTTCTAATATAAACTCTTGCCGCGCGGGCTAGTTTTTAGTAGGAATGGTAACCGGAAGTGGGAAGAATCTAAGGGTGCCGTGATGTTCCGGAATAGTTTTTATTCTTTTTTTATTAGTGGAAAGAACTGTCCACTCGCAATTTATACACTTAAAGTTTGCTACATATTTTGAATAACAACAGTCAAATGATAATAAAGCCGCGATCTAAATGCCATTTGCGACATTTCCTTCGAAGACGATAGCTGCGTCAGCGGGCAACACAACTTCATCTCGTCCTACGATGGAACTGGAATTAGAAATGGTAATCCACTCGTTTAATCTTGAAAGTAATTGGTGAGTCGATTGAGCGAACAACCTTACCCATCTATGTAGTTGGTTTGCATCGACGAGGTAATCACCTCAAAGGCGGATGGAAGTCCTTGAAACACCGACGACAGTTTAACGGTTTCGGTGGTTTTGTTGAAGTTAAGCACGGTAATAATTGTGCTCGCTCCTTCCAGGTGCCGTTTAATCACGATTATGTTATCACCTATCATCTGCATTTCCATCGTTCCTTCGCGCAGTGTGCGCTGTTTGCGGAGCCGAACGAGAGCTTTGAATATTTTCACGTGCGAGCGTGGCGCAGCTTTCTGCGCTTTGTAGTTGAGGGTTTTGTAGTTGGAGGCGACCGGTAGCCAGGTGGTGCGGTTGGTTGAGAAACCGGCACTAACCGAATCGTCCCACTGGAACGGTGTTCGCACCGGGTCGCGGCTGTACAGCAGATAGTCCTTGGGGTTAGAATTGCAGGCTGCCGGATCGATGGTGTCCTTCCAGGAGATGAAGACATCCTCCATCGCTAGTTCGTCGCCATTGTACGTGACAGCAACTCCCGGCAGCACGTTCAGCGCTATCTGGTAAAGATCTGCCCGTGCAACACCCAGGCGCGATGAGACTCGTTTGTTGTCGTGATTGCCAAGCTAAACGGATCAAAATAAGAGGGGAAAAACGGTATGAGAAAGGCATAATCGTGCGGTGCCCGGGTCGATCGGGTGTACATACCACCCAGTTGGAAAATCTCTTCTCTGGCACCACGTCCAGCCAACGCTTGATGTTGTCGTAAAACTGTTGTCCCGTTGTATCCTTGAACGTATTGCTAAGGACCTCGAAGTTGAACGGAATGTGTGCTCCTTCCGAAACTTCATTACCAAATAGCCGGATAATGTTCAGTAGGGGCGTGTAAGCCTCCGCCATCAGGACAATATCCTCGGATTGTGTCTGTTGCTTGAAGTCATCCACCACCTTTCTCCACTGGTACATCATGTCGAACGTTTCATCTAGATTCTGTGTGTGCTGGTGAACCAAGTACGTCGGATTGTCTGGGTCATCCGTTTCGCCACTTTTCTCCTCGTCCGGATACACGCCATTAACGGGCAGCGATTCAAAAAGATACGGCACGGCATCGATGCGGAACCCATGGACGCCTTTGCCAAGCCAGAACGTCATCACATCTTTCATTTCTTGTACTAGCGCGGGATTGCGATAGTTCAGATCGGGCTGCTTAACCAGGAACTGGTGGAGATAGTACTCCTTCCGCACGTCGTTCCATTCCCAGGCTGAACCACGGAAAACACTCACCCAGTTCGAAGGAGGCACGCGCGTCCCGTTAGCCAGCGTCTTACCCGGATGCCACACATAGTAATCGCTGTAGGTGGGATCTTTCTGGACGGACTTTAGAAACCACTCACTTTCATCGCTGCTGTGGTTCGGAACAAAGTCCAGGATTAGCTTAAGCCCCTCTGCATTACAAGCGGTCGCCAGCGCTTCCAGGTCCGCAATTGTTCCAAACTCCGAATGAATGTCGCGGAAATCGGCAATATCGTAGCCAAAGTCGGCCATCGGTGACTTGAAGATCGGCGACAGCCATATTGCATCGATGCCGAGCTCGCGTCGCAGGTACGGAACTTTTTCCATTATGCCGCGCAAATCTCCGACTCCATCGCCGTCACTGTCTTTGAACGATCGTGGATAGATCTGATAAAAGTTGGCATGCTGCCACCAGTGTTCGTCGGCCAGCAGCGATGGCACGATCAAAAGCACACTTAGAAGAATCACCGTGGACCACATTGTCACGACCATGCGCTGCGTTGGGCGGGGGAATTACTATGCTTCCCGGCCATACGGCAGCTGCTATTTTTATAGGCGTTTTACATTCCTTCCCTTCGCGCTCGCCCTGAAGCTACCGGTAGTTGATCTTTTTGATGATGATGAGTATTTGCTGTTTGATGCACAAACTAAACAATGCCTATGCAAACCGGCATGCGAGATAGAAGTGAATCGCTAAACGCGATGACTTGAACGATGTTTGCCGATTGATAAGACACAATCACACAGAGTTCAGTGTTGTTTTTCCGGACACTCACGAGGCGACAAATTGATCATTTTTTATACCCACTAACGGTTTGGAAGGGGTCACCGGGGGTGGCATTGTTTCTTGACTTCAATGGTTGCACTTGCCACCTAAAGTGCAGTACAGTGAGTGATTTGATTTTGTATTCTTTAAACTCAATGCTATCAATGAGCTACAAATTATTATATCGTTTCGAATATATCATTTTTATTACGACAGTTTCTAAAAGATAATAAATTCTTGTTTGTTTCAAACACTTCTACCTACTTTATACTACATAACCTCCATACATTTCTCGAGATTCCGATAACATCTACTTCCATCTAATGACGAACAATGAGAACCCTTAAAGGTTTTTCTACTTTGAAAAGGCTTTAGCTAGCCATTCACCATAACACTTAACATGGTTAGAAAGAATGAATAATATCACATATTAATAACAGATATTTGGATTTGGGCCGGTCTGGTGGTCAACGACAAAGACTTTAACAACATGCCCGTCATGGCTTCAAACCCCGAATGGATCGTGCCCCCGTTGTTGTGTTTTTACGTTCACCCCATCCGCATAGGACCTTGATTTGACTATTCTGCGATGTGTACAGAATCAGTAAGTCACTGAAAGCCATGCCCAGGAGTGTGGTACAGGCAGGCGGAAGAGATAAGACAATCCGGCCCATGGACCAGTCAATCTCAAACAAATTTCCTTTAATGCCGTACATGTTAGCGGGATCATACATTTCTCAAAGCTTATATAGGTTTTATAATATTTCAAAACATGTGATAAAATACAATTACATATTTTGAAGGATCTTCCTTTTTTTATTTTTTCACTGCTAAACTTTTAAGCGAATTTTGTGTTTACGCCTTAAACAATTGCACACCCACCAACATACAAAAAGCACCGATCAATACATAAAGCTGCTGCGCCAATCGAATTGCATGGTTGGCCAACACCACGGCTTCGTAAGGCTGCAATAGAATGTTGTTTGTTGCGACCGATTCTCTAAAAAATAAATAAGTTTAACGATAGATGTAGTGCAGGGCAAAGAAATTTGGCGAGGATTGTCTTACCCGGTGATATGATTTGACGATACGCTTACCACGCGAAACACAAGATCGTTCGGCAAACTGTTGTCCAGTTTTGTAGCGTCAATTATTTCGCTCTTGGAGCCAATGTTTGCCAGCACGACATATGTTCGTTTGTCGTTGGGGAAAGAACGCAGTATAGCGTACACATTTTCGCCAAGTACCAGTGACTTAAACGAGCCCCAGATAAGCGTGTTTGTGCCGCGTAAGTTCATCAGCTCCTTGAACACCTTTAAATGACTGTTTTGGGCTGATTCTTGTTGTGTTTTTACGTTCACCAGCGGATAATCGGCAGCTAGCGGAAGCCACGGTTTTACAGAAGCGTTCGTAAAACCTGCGTTTGCAGTAGAATCCCACTGGAACGGTGTTCTGGCTGGGTCACGTGTACCTTCCTGATACGTCTCTTCGGTTAGCTGGCATGCAGCAGGATCTTGAGTGTCCGTCCACGAGATATCAACGTCATGCATTCCAATTTCTTCTCCCTGGTATGTGACCGTTATGCCGGGTAAGGTGAGTTCGATCATAGCCATTATGTCTACCATATGATCTCCACCCATTCGTGACGAAACACGACGTTTGTCGTGATTACCAAGCTAGTAGGAAACGAGGAAACAATTTTTATTTTATTATTTGGTCAGGTTACAACAAACCAGTGGGAAGCAATCCACTACTTACCACCCAGTTGGGCGTGTGGCCAGGAGGAATGATATCCAGCCACGAGTTAATAACCGTCTGAAAATCGGATGCTTTAGAATTTTGATCCAGCCGCATGATTAACTGGAAGTTGAACGGCATTTGCGACCCTTGCCGGTTATTACTGTCGTTGAAGTACGTTTTTACAACATCCAACGAGGACCATGCCTCGGTCATGAGCACTTTGGTGGTGGTATTGTGCTCCTGTTTGTACTGATCCATCAATTCCCGCCACTGATACACCATGTCGACGGTTTCCGGTTGATCGAGCGTATAAATGTGGGTAAGGTAGTTCTGACTCAACGGATCGGTGGAATGACCGCTAACGGGTTCGTCTGGGAAACCCACCGTCTCGAACAGCCACGGGACCGCATCAATACGGAAGCCGTCGACGCCCTGGTCCAACCAGAAGCGAAGCACATCCTTCATAGCCTGCACCACGGCCGGGTTGCGGTAGTTCAGATCTGGCTGCTTCTTGTGGAACTGATGCAGATAAAATTGCTTTCTCTCGTCATTCCACTCCCACGCCGAACCGTACCATGCTGCAACCTTTTTAAAGCAGAAAGCAGAGCTTTGTAAATCAAAAGAACAATTTCGATACGACAACAAGCGGCAAAGCGAAGCTTTCTTATTCCTTATTTCTTACCCAGTTGTTTGGAGGGTCGCGTTCCGTGCCCGGTTTGGGATCCTGCCACACGTAATAGTCTTCGTACCCACTTACTCGCTGAACGCTTTTCTTGAACCACTCATGGTCGTCGCTCGAATGGTTAGGCACAAAGTCAAGGATGATGCGTAGTTGCAGTTTTTTTGCTTCTTCCACCAGCTGCTTAAAATCAGCCAACGTTCCAAAGCTCGGATGAATGTCCATAAAGTTAGAGATATCATACCCAAAGTCGGCCATCGGTGAAGGGTAGATCGGGGAAAGCCAAAATGCAGTTATGCCGAGTGACTTCAGATACGGTAACCGACTTCTGATGCCATTCAGATCGCCTATTCCATCGCCGTTACTATCTTGAAACGATCGCGGATAGATTTGATAGAAGCTCGCACTTTCCCACCAATCCTTCTGGGCGGTCACAGTAGACAAGCCCAACAGTAGTAAAGCTAGCCAGTAGTACAGGGCCATGCTGGCACACAGTTGAGACGTAGTTAGGTGCACACAACTCAACAAACTGCTGTCGGTGTTTCAAAACCATAGTTGCATTTATAGGTACACCTACTACCGTTATCGAGCGGATCTTATAATCGCGGAAAGCGTTGATTACTAGTTTCCTATTTGCAAACCTCTCGACAATGGCTCTCGAGGGGATACAGAATCACACGGCCGTGTTCGCATGTAGTATTTTCTCTTTTCGATGATTCCTA
This sequence comes from Anopheles merus, assembly GCF_017562075.2. NCBI lineage: Eukaryota > Metazoa > Arthropoda > Insecta > Diptera > Culicidae > Anopheles > Anopheles merus. The sequence continues at coordinate 39,687,201 of NC_054085.1, read as the reverse complement.
TTGGACATTGAAGGTAAGAAAGGTTTCAAAACACCTCTTCCAGCATGTCAGTCCGCGTGCGTCTAAGGCATCAGCAGTGCGTCTTGATACACAAACACACTCATCGCATTGCATTTGGGGTGCAAAGCATACAATCGCATCACAATATTTCAATCGCTTCCTATGCTTTGTGTACGACGGGAAAGACGAGTGAGCAGCGTGAGCTGCACTCGTTATGCGGTTCTAAAAATAGCTAACCACATGATTCGGGTAATAATCTTATCTCCCTTCGGGCACACATAATAATGCGGGTGCTGCTAAGAAATGTGGTCGTGTTCTCTCTTCAGTCTGTCTCTGCACTCGGCTGCGGTGAGATGAGAAATAAATTGTGTGCCGTATATAGTGTTTTGTTTGTGTTTTGGCTAGGTTTAGGAAACTTCCTCGCCCAAAGTGCACAACATGATAAAAGAAATGATAACGGGTGGTGGAAATCAGCTGTATTCTATCAAATCTATCCGCGATCGTTCATGGATAGCAATGGTGATGGTATAGGCGATTTGTGTGGCATCACGTCACGGTTGGGTTATTTGGATCTTCACAACATCACCGGGTTCTGGCTATCACCAATATTCGCATCTCCGATGGCTGATTTTGGTTACGACATATCGGATTACTACAAAATTCAACCAGAGTATGGCACCATGGCTGATTTCGACGCAATGTTAAAGAAGGCTAACGATTTGAATATGGAGGTAATTTTGGACTTCGTGCCCAATCACACAAGCGATGAGCACGAATGGTTTAAAAAATCCGAGCTAAGAGTGCCCGGTTTTGAAGATTTTTACATCTGGCATCCTGGACGACCGAACCCAAACGATACCAACGGTCAGCCCCTCGCACCGTGCAACTGGGTTAGCTTTTTCCGTGGCAGTGCCTGGCAGTGGAGCAAAACACGCCAGGAGTATTACCTGCATCAATTCTCGGTGAAGCAACCGGATCTAAACTATCGCAATCCAGCCGTGGTGGAAGCAATGAAAGACGTAATGCGATTTTGGCTGGGACGCGGCGTAGCAGGATTTCGCATTGATGCGGTGCCGACCTTGTTCGAAGTAGCTCCTGATGCCGATGGCCAGTACCCGGATGAGCCGCTGAGTGGAAACACCAATGACCCGGACGACCCTGGCTATCTGGTGCACATCTATACACAGGATCGAAACGAAACGCTTGATATGGTTTATCAGTGGCGTGCCGTTCTGGACGAGTTCCAGCAGCAATACGGCGTACGGGAACGTATTATTATGGCGGAAACATACTCGCCTATTGATATCGTTATGAAGTATTACGGCAATGAAACCGTGCCTGGAGCACAAATTCCGTTCAATTTTCATTTCATAACCGATCTCAATAAAGATTCTACGGCACAGGATTTTCTGAATACTATCAACTACTGGATCGACCATATGCCTCCGATGGACTCTGTCGTTCCAAATTGGGTGGTAGGTGTAATAGCTTGTACGAAGCCTGTATTACATTTAATCTCGAATGCATCTTGTATGCTTTTTAGCTAGGAAACCACGACCAACACCGTGTAGCTAGTCGATTTGGCGAAGATATGATAGATTCCATGAATATGATTATGCTTTCGCTGCCGGGTGTTGCCATTACTTACAATGTACGCATTAACAGATTTGTGCCATCAGCTCGAAACCAAAGCATCTAAAATTGCATATACTTTTAGGGTGAAGAGATAGGTATGGACGACGTATGGATATCGTACAACGACACTGTAGATCCAGCGGCTTGTAATGCGGGCCCAGATCGTTACCAGTATACAACACGCGATCCGGAGCGGACACCTTTCCAGTGGGATTCGTCTAAGAATGCTGGCTTCTCGACAGCAAACCATACATGGCTCCCAGTTTCACCGAACTACACACTAGTGAATGTAGAAAAGCAGCTTAAAGAAAATGAAAATAGCCACCTTCACGTTTATCGTAGATTGGTTGAAATGAAGCAGAAAGTTTCATATATTCCGCATACCTTAGCCACGTTTGTGCAAGATAATGTACTAATCATCTTGCGACAGGCCAATATAGGTGGTACGCTAAGCTCTGTCTACACAATTGCAAACATTGGAAATCAGCAGACAACAATCAATCTTACTCTGTATGAACCGTCCCTGAAAGTGGGCTTGCTTGCGATTTTGAGTGTCAATTCTGTTCATGAGAAAAATGAACCAGTGCTAATGGATAGCATAGTTGTGGGACCGAAGGAATCGTTCGTTCTAGTGGCATACCATATTCAGCCGGAAGTTGTACAAATCTAGCCTTCCATCTCAAGAATGGCTCATTGTTTTAAATAGTACACTGTATTGGCATAGAGTTACTCTTTCGGATTATCCTTAGCTTGCTAGACTCGCTCATTTTGAATCGCTGATATATATATATTTTTTTATTCGCGCATTGCATTACATAGTTTAGTAATGAGAAAAATAAAGAAACGGCACCACGTGTACCGTCTTTCCTCGAAACGTCGAATAAATAATGTGAATAAGTAAAGTAAAAAGACACTCATGAATTAATATCCCAAAAGCTGCCCTTTGGTTAGCAGGCTGAGGCGCGTGTGTCTTCTTGGGAGGGAGTTAAGCCAATCATTTCGATACTGACTTTCCTGGACCTTTCGAATGAGAAAATAAGTGAATTGTATGAAAAACAAAATCAAAACAAAATAATAAAACAATGTTGAAAGAAACAATGAAAGAACAGAGAGCGTCATTGACACTCAACGGAATGAAATGGATGCTTTCGGTAGCAGGCCGTAAGACCAGTGTAAAGCAACAAGAAATCATCTATAACTGACCATACAAAATAGCCCTTTAAGTTAACTTAGGTAAAATTTTTAAACCACGACTTACCGGAACCTTTAAGGCTCTTCGATTTGGCTGGTTTTTTTCGCAGATCCAGCCCACCGACGATATCCCGGCATGTGTCTGTAGCCATCGCTTCGTCGGACTCTACTGCTTGAGTTTTTATCGCTTTTTTCAAATTGGCAATCTGAAACAGAAAGGATGGTAATTTACTTTTCGAACGTATCCTTCCATCGCTCCCACCCTTACAAACGCACCTCTTGATCGATCGATTCCTTGTGCTTTATACGTTTCTGCTTTTCAGTGTTGGCTCGATTAATTTGGGTCTCAAGACAGAGCAGAATGGTTTCGCACGAATCACTCCATTCTTGCAGGGTGGAGGCAATCTCCTTCACATCACCCTTGCGGATGTCTCGTCCAATGGCGTAATCTACTTCCAGCTGCTTATTTTTCTGGTCCAGCTTGCCATGAATCACATCGGCGTAAATTGCTTCGATGATTAGATCCTCCAGCACACGTACATTTTTAATGTCCAGCTCATCGAGCAGCTCGTTGTACGGAATGCATTTGCTTTTAATCGCCAAAGATACCACCGTCAGGTGTTGCAGCTTCTTTTGCATTGCCGGGGAAAGCTGTATAAGTTTCGTCTGATTCTCTAGATACTGACGATATGTTCCATAGGCAAACAAATTCAGTGTGTTGTAGTAGTTAGAGTGTGGACCATTTTGTAGCTAAAAGGCAATCATCAGGTACAGTAGTAAAACATCAACAAACACAATCTTCCTTCCATTATTGCTTACCTCTTCAATGTTGGGCATCGCCAACAGTTCTCCAAATACGTGAACTCCCGGTGCTTCCAGTACCTGTTTGATCAATTCCGTACAGGCCGCACCTTTGGCTCCTTTAGCGAGCAAAACGTATTGCTCTATTGGATTGTGCGCTGAGTACTGCTGACGGGCCGGAGAGTCGGTTTCAAAATTCGATAATTCCGGAGTCATTGCGCTAGTTGTACTTTTTCTTGCAAACGACCTGTTCTATTTGTTACTCCGCGTGAAAATGGTTTGGAAACATCGATTGACATTTACGATCTGCAGATACAGTCTGTTCCCGAGATGCGCGATTCTCGACTTACGCGGATTCGGAGATACGCGGTTTTCAAAATTTTATAGATCAAGTGTCAAATCAGTACAATTTGCTCCTAATGCAGTATAAATTGCATTTTAACTAATAAATTTAATCCACTTACAAGCGAAAAATATCAGAATGTTCTGCACGAATCGAATAAAATACATGATAAAATGTATAAAAGTATTAAATTGAATAAAAAATACTGAGTAACCAATTGTAGTTTGGTCTAAAACTGCGAAATTCGACTTACGTGGATTTCTCGGGAACGCACAAGCAGCGTAACTCGGGAGCAGACTGTATGATATTAGTTTATATTAGCTAATTTTGATCTGGAAGTAATAACACTGTGGCATTCACTGGTAAAATATAAACAATTTTATTAAATATTTCAGAAATAGGCACTTTGATTCAGCCACTGTAATATATAATATTTTCATTTATTTTACGATGAACTTTGCCAGACAATGATGTGGGCAAGTTTTGCAATACACGGTGTAGATCAGCTAAAACGGAAACGTCAAAATGGCAACGCCACAGAAATAAACAAACAAGTGCGGCAACGAGATTGCCACAAGCAATCGCGAAATAGCACATTTAAAACAAAGTTAATTCCTCGCAATCGAATTAAACTAAGTACAAAATAGCGTCTTATAAACATTAGACGCCATTTTTATACATTAACAAGCAAAAATCGGACTGGTTTGTGGTGTTAACTTTGGAAACCGAATAACCGGTCATCATAACCTCAAGTTTGGAAGGCACGCGCGCTTCACATTGGCAACAGAATGTCGGGAATATTGTTCGAAGATATTTTCAATGTGAAGGACATGGACCCAGAAGGGAAAAAGTTTGATCGAGTTAGCCGGCTTCACTGTGAATCCGAATCGTTCAAAATGGATCTCATATTAGACATCAACTCGTGGCTCTACCCTCTGGAACTGGGAGACAAATTTCGTCTCGTTCTGGCAACGACTCTGCACGAAGATGGAACAGCTGGTGAGTGGGTTGGAAGAGGCGAGAGATACATACGTACAACTACAGAACATATTGTTGTAGAAAGTCTTGCCTACCATTGTATTTGAACGTCGCTTCTTTCACAGCCAGCATGGAGTACAACGCTGCAGAAATAGAAGGATCGCGTGCCGACAGTTTCGAGTACGTAATGTTCGGCAAGGTTTACAGGATTGAAGGTGACGATTCACAGACCGAGTCTTCCAATCGGCTGTCGGCGTACGTTTCGTTTGGTGGTCTGTTGATGCGATTGCAGGGAGATGCCAACAATCTACATGGATTTGAAATTGATCAACACATGTTTTTGCTAATGAAGAAGCTGGCGTTTTAGTTTGTATTCGTACCTGAGTACACTTAACAAGGAACAAACGTGAGTTGAGTTTATCTACTTTATTTTACCCCGGTTCATGATGATCACTATTGCTGGAATGCTTTTGAAAGTCGTATCCATAAAAAAATGTTAAGTGCGACACTTATTGTCATCACCAGAATCACCAGTGTCGTACAAATGAGACTGAAATTAATAATTAGAAATGCTATTAGGCATGTGCATTTGATTTTTCGTGATTTCAAAAACTTACCACAACCAAGAAGTATGTTGGATTTCGGAAATTTGGGATGAATCCATTGGTGGAGGAGCAACGGTTATTCCATGCATGCAAAGCATACTGAGGATCAGATATCTGTTACCAAATCTGGGTACGTCAGCTGTGCTAGTTGTTAAGCGATCTCTGAACAGAGATATGCAAGAAACATGAAACTCAGCAAAATTAGACGATTACATGTTAAATAGAAATTTTATTCAATTAATATCGCAAAAATTCTTCATAAAAAGCTTCCTTTGAATCGCGGATTTAATAAATTAGCAATCTGCTGAGATTAATACCAGATCTCTGTTAGTGATTGTAGGCCTACCTTCGAGGTAGGTGCGTTACATGCTTCGTTTTATACGGAATAGTATTATGTGTTTGTATAGATGGGAGCAAATATCTGTATGCGTAATAGCTGGCACGTTTTTGGTAGTGAGGTGGTGTTCCATTTTCAGGTAGCATCTTCTGTGTTGTGTGTTGTAACATTTGCAAACACGCTCAATTGTCGCTTAGCTTTTTAAAGCCATCTTTAATGGAATCCTTAATCTTAGATCCAGTGTCCTTTATTACATCGGAAGCGGACTCATCGACGTGAATAACTCCATAGTAAACGGCTACGGCAATGGCGATAGCGAAAAGAATGCAACTGAAATGAGAAGTGGTTTACAAACGCAATTTATAATACATATTTTTGCTATTACTGCATGCATGTTTGTGATAGTATGGTGATTCATGATTCGCGTAACTCCGAAGTCTAGTTTCTTTGTTGGCTGTTCGTTGTCGTTGTGTGGGTTTGAGATCGTAGAAAATAACATACAGTGTGCCTCAATCGGAAAACTAGACAAATCTAGTTTGAACTATTTTGAACAAGACAAAACTTTATTGAGCTGTACGTTTTTCCGATTGAGGCACTGTATCACTGTTACCTTGTGAGAAGCGTAACATATTCTGACTCCGCTGGGGTATTTCCTTTTCATACGTTTGTTTTGCAATTGAAAGTTGAGCCTATTTTTCTATTTCACAGACACGTTTCCCACGTTTTATTTGCACATGATGTAATTTGCTTGTGCACAAAAACTCAATTAACTTTGTTCAACAAGAATAACCTTGAGTTGAAATGAGGGAGTGGGGGAAGAGCCGTGCAAAAGTGTACACTACACTCACGTTTTGCTTGCACAATATTAGATTTCAAGCGGAAGAGCAAAACATGCTTGTAAAAACGGAAATCATTTTTATGTTAGTAATCGACGGTAAACATTATTTTTGAAAGCCTTTTCCTCTGAGTAATATGACATTGTTTTGGAATGAAGTTGCTCATTTGGATGATTGATGGCTATGGCGTACGAAAGGAAAGTACTGATTTCTATTCACTTGTTCGAAACCCGATACAACAACGAACTTGATTATTTACCAGACAATAATTGTTCCACAGTGACACATTTTTGCAACTCCTTTCCCTATGGCTTGCAAAACTTTTCGAAGAACCTTTAGAAAACACGTCTTGCGATCTCGACCAATGAGCCTTGTAATGAATGCCAATGTTTATGCGACCACGATCGCACTCAAACGTGTCTGATGCTTCACCACTACACAAGCAATTGATATACGTCAGAACTAGTGTTGGGAAAACAAAGTTAAAATAAAGGAACGGAACGGAACTAGTTCATTTTTGAAAAGGAACGGAATGTGAACCAGCTATCTATGCCCAATGAGCTGTACCAGCTGTATCAAGCTAAATAGCATTATTCAAACTTCTTTTCCTTTTTTTATGCAACAACAATTGTCGATCAAATTCTTCTTGTACCACTAAGTCTTGGCTATTAGTGACTTATTAATTACCCGTAGCAGGATAATCAGTCCTACGTATGGGAGCACGGTCCTTTCGAGGCTTTAATCCGAGACGAGCATGTTGTTAAGTCGTACGAGTTGACGAGTGAATCACGAGAACGACTAATTATTTTAATTTCACTAATTATTTTAAACAAATTGTTGCTTGGAATCGAATGGCCAAATATTGCAATCATGCCAATAAATTCGAATCATTGAAAGTTTTATCGACTCCTCTTGCCTTCAAGCTCCAATCTCTTCCGACCTGTTCTATGTATGAGTGTAGCTTCAAATATTAGAATAACCATTTGTCTTGTTAAAATAAGATAATTTAATTACACAAGGTACAACAGATATTGAAATTGCATCATAATACTATATGCTGCACCATTTTCTGTTTCGCTTACCGCGATTTGTGTAAACGATAAGCGACGAAGTGCGATAAATATTCTTGGGAGCATGTGAGCGAGCGAAAGCAACAGAGATTATGTGCGAGAAAGAGTGAACAGTCATCTGTCAAGCAGCAAGCAACAGCCGGACCAAACCGGTTTTTTTTTTCTAAAGAACGGAACGCACAAACGAGAGCACCTTACTAACAATATTGAAGCGGCAAAGAACGGAACGAAATGAACGAAACGGACGAAACGAACGAAATGAACGAAACAAACGAAATGAATAGAACGGGGCGGAAGGAACGTAATGAAAGGAACGGAACGGAAGGAACGGAAATAACGAAATGAATGGATTTGAACGGAACGGAACGATTTTGTATAAGGGATCGAAACAGAACGGCCAATTAAAAGAAAGGACCTTTTTTATTAGGTTCAAACCGGAACGGCCAACACTAGTCGGAACGCTTGAAGCCATTATCCCACCTTTTTAATTCAATATACAGTAGTATGGTAGAGGGTATGAGTTATTTTCACCCTAGCAACACCCTTCCCTATAATGCGCTTGCTGCGTGATATTTCCTCTTTACACAGTGATCGTAAAGCAAATCGAAAGAGAAAGAACTTTCTTTATAGCAAATGGAGTTCAAATATGATAGTTTGTGAACTTGTATCCGTAACATAGATGTATTTAACATGTCTAGCTCAAAATAATTATGGACATACCTGCCCTTGAACTGTTAACCAGCCCACTGTTCCAATCAGTTAGCACGCAAGCATCGCGATATCCTTCACCACTTTTGCTCTACAGGTAGCCGGGGTTAAAAAAGACCATTGAACCTTGATGGCATTGTAAATCAAGGATAAGCTCCTTCCTTTTATGAGTGCGGTAGCATACTTTACTGAAAACTAAGGTCATGTTTTGTGGGACATTTGAAAGAAAAACTGGCGTTAACTTCAATGTCTGTATTGGGCGTACTAAGCTCTCAGTGTGCAGTGTGAAATCGTTTAACGACAATACATACTATTGGTTCAGTTGTTTTGAATGAATCATATAGAATGGCGAACCAACTGAATGTGAATTGTGTCGGTCACCGAATGGAAATAATAACGCAAGGACCGGAGATGGAATTTAAATTTGGTAAACTTACCACGTCAATGAAGCACCTTGGAATGAAGAGCGGAGCAGTGGTAATTGTTCCTGAGCAAATGTATGTTTCTATCATGCTTGTTATGTTTCTCTGGATGGCTCTGCAGCGATGAATAATACGTTTGCTGGTCGTACTGACCATTTCATGCATAGACGATTAAAGCACTTATGTGTTGTACGATTGCGTAGCTTAATTGCTGTAGGCCACTATCGTTGGTTTACAATGGTAGTTAACCCTTTTTTCGGGTGTGCATAGCGTATAATTATGGAGAGATTCACAATGTGATGTAAAAACTTTAAAATTATGTTGTAACCATAGAATACGGAGAGGAGCTATTGGAACTTATCCTTAATGCTATCTTTTATAGAATCGCCAGTTTTATGCACGAAGTCCGATACATCCGGAGCTGTATCGTCCACGTTCAGCAGTCCGAAGTAAATTCCTAATGCGACAGCTGCAGCGATCAGTATGAAGACAAACAGCAGCGATATGAACATGCTCATAGCGCATTGGCAGCAACTGTTAAAATAGAAAAGAAAATTAAATGTATCTTTTAATAAACCATTATAATGTTTGCTTGTACGTAATATGGCATATGGGTTTCAAATTTGACCGAGTTGAGACATGCATTTGGGAATAGAAAGAAATGATTTGATTATGATAGCTCCGCGATAAAAAGGTTCATATCCCTATTTTCATGGGAGCTTTAGTCAGTTTTCTAGAAAATGCAAAGTAATAAATTAAGTGAAAACCTATAACAAAGGCGCTAATTTTTGAGTATGGATAGATGCTGCGCTACAAATGTGTGTGAAATGTGAGTAACTAATTCTTACCAGCAGACACATGTTCCAGCGATGCATTTGCACATTTTGTATGCGGAATTGCTTTGGCACTGTTGTTTAAGGGGAAATAATTTAAACTTTATCAACAATAATGTCTACCAGGTTATGAAAATGGAGCCTATTGGTGTAGCAGCCTTTGTGAAAAATAAACATGGACAGATTTACGATTGACAGACGTTAGCTGTAACAATCTGTCAAACAAGTAACGGTGCTAGCTCAAGCGAAGCATTATAATGTTAGCTAATACAACAACCTATGCAACAATCTCTCGCCCTTCATCGCACCGTTTGAAAGGCCTTTTAATTGGCTGCGTATGTGTGAGTAATATTTTAAGAACTGTGTAATGTGTGTATGTGTGTGTTGAGAAGCAGCACCATACCATACACTAACACATCTATTTAACGGGGCGGGAATACAAACAAATGTATGTCTGCAGCACGTTTCGTTTTTTTTCAAAACATTTTTGTTTGCGGGGTTTTCGCACTTTTAATCTCATCCTAATTTCCGAAAAGTTTGATGGTATAAAATCCCACCAATGATATTTGATCATGTATGCAGTTCAAATTCAACATCACTCGGATAATGTCCGCTCGATCGCATTCTTTGCATACATGTACCGTGCGAATAGACAAAGCACATGTGACCGATTATTTGCAATCTAAAATGTTTTGAAGAGTGATAGTGCGTGCTCAATCATCTGTTAAAAAAGCTTGCGGGAAGCACATTTGATTAGACAGGCGAAATTTAAATAAAACAAACCATTAAATGAAACGCACATGTGTTACATTGTGTGTTACATGAATGAAGTGGCGTCTGTGTTTCCTTGAACTCAGTGTGTATTATAAAGAATTATTGGGAATTTCGATTTAAAATAACAATGAAAGTATTATATCTGATAATATATCTGAGTAATTACGCATCAATTTGTGCAATGCATGTGTTAAGTTTCATGTTTACACGCATCACAAACTGTATCGAAATAAAGATCTCGTTTCACCCTTTCCGAAAAACTTACTTTCACTCCAGTTCGCCCTATGGAACTGGCTGAAATCGCGACGAGAAAAATAATTTGAATGAAATTCGCCATCCCACATCGGAAGCAAGTGCGCGCCGTTATCATCGTCACGAGCAAGGTATTGCCCCGACCGACAGCGACGGAAAGTCTTGAATCACCGCCAAGCGAAGCGAGAACGACAAGCAGCGGTTGACGCCGGCAGGGAGAGGCAGCACGAGACAAAGACGAACCACGCCGGTAATTGCCCATGCGCACGGGCTAAGCGTGGTTTGGCGGTGTGATGATCTTGAAAAAAAAAACGTCCCACTGTTTCTTTGCAACAGTAATGGACGGCTGCGAAGCGCGAGCTTTCTGAGCCGGAAAGGGAGTCACAATTCCTTTTGGGAACTGACCTCACATTGGTACCGCCAATATGCGAGACATTTTCTGCGACGCAATAAGGTTTTCTTGTGTGAATTGGCGAATGTTTCTTTTTGCTCAAATTTGATTGGCTTTGATTATCACAGAAATAGACCCATTTCATCCCCTCCTGAACTTGTCCAATGATTGCTAGTTCACGTGCACATTGAAAGCTTGTAGCACACACTTTCAAATCTCACCGCATGATAGCTCAAACACTAGCACACGGTACGCGCACACCTTCAAGTGAACCGACGGGCACATCAGCGCACAGCTGGCACCCCCGAGATAACCTCATCATCACTTATCGCTCACGAAAGTTGCAAATCATCTTATTTTTCCGTCCCATTTTTATTCATATTCATATACTTGACATTCAATTGTACAACAATCATCAAATGCCATGCGTTTCGCTATCCTAACGAGATATTATTTGATAAAATAAACCGTATGGAACTGTCCTGTAGGATAACCGGAAAACGAACAATTAACAAAATCCCATTCTGGATTTTAAATCTCATATATACACGTCCCGAGGGAGGTGCATCTGAAGTGTGCTAAATTGTTTCATAAAGAAAAATCATAACGCTTAGTTGGTATGACTCCGAGAAACTTAGACTCCTTTGGACCTCTTTCGTCTCTTAAACCATACTAAGGCGCACTAGCCACAAACAGTAAATAAGCCCACCGTAACATTTGATCCCCTGGAGCTGAAATCGCTGCTAGGATCACCTGATAAGACATACTGTTTCGAAAGTAGTAGTAAGTTTCTTCCTCTTTTCGGTTTTATCAAGGCCCAGTCCATCAAGATGCAATACGACGTAGCTGTGTTAAAGTAGTGCAACACTTCAGTATTTTATTCAATTACTTATTATCTATTGTTGGCATCTTCCAGCTCCTAACACCTTATCACAGCAGGTTTATCAAGAACGAATCTGCCATTAAAAAAACATCTTGCTTGTAATCAGTATGGCTAACATCACTTGTCAAATCGCATCGTAGCGATCGATCGCTAATCTATCGGCGATCCAGTTTTTAAATGTAAAAATGACAACGCTTTATGAAACCGTTGTCAGCAATCGCTCCAGCGACAGAGAAAGCCTCACTGTGTTCAGTTCTCCATCAAGTCGAGAATGGATTATATACACTGTTGTTTCTTTCCTCACAATGCGTCCGGAATGCTTCAACAAAAAATGCCACCGCCCTCGTTCTGGATGACGTACTCGCGGACGTACTGCACCTGATCCTTACTCAATCCCAGCAGATCGGCCTCATCTTCAAACTGCTTCAGTCCGGATACGCCGATGAGATATCCGTTCAATCGAGCCGCCACGTGTGACGTATGCAGCAAGTCCGGCGTGAGTCCGATGCCCTTGGCCAGATCGGTGTGGCCCTGCAGGCGGTACTTTTGATGGTAGCTGAATGAGGAACACAGAACGAATATGCCAAACATCGTGAGTATCTCGTGATTGCACAGAAGGCCAGTGTATGATGAGCGAGGGGAAGTGTTAGACGAATAGACGTGGTAGTGCGTTAAAATGCGGTGAATCTCTACCGTAGTGGTGGTGTTTTCGCGCTTTAGCTGCGAACACAGCTTGTTTGATGTTGGTGAAGCCTTTCGCGACGTCGCCATAGAAACTGAGCTGTGACAGTGAACTTGTGAGATCGACTTGCGGCACACGCATCAAGTGTACGACCCTGAAAGTTGAACGATCTTTCGCGTTCGGCAAGAGATACTCACTTTTCGGCAGGATAGAATGGACCGGCTGGTGCAATTTCGGTGATGATCTGCTCCGGAGCACGCTTCACCTGCTCCTCTGCCCGGCTCGCTTCCGCAATTTGACGTTGTTGCTCGTTATGATACAAAATCAGCGACATGTACTGGCGCTTCATGCGAGTGGTCAGACCGTACTCGTGGTTGTTCCAAAACAAATCCAACAGATCATTGTAACTGATCGTTTGAGGATCATAATCAATTTCGATGACTTCCGTGTGATCTCCCCTGTGGAAAACAAGACACAGCAAACCATTAGAGCTGTCGGTCTGATCGACGCACTATGCACAGGAAGAAATACGTACATCTTCTTATAGGCCGGCGACTCGGTAGAGCCTCCCGCATAGCCTACACGTGTCCGCAGAACTCCCTTGGTGGCGCCAAAGAGTGAGTCACATCCCCAAAAGCAACCCATTCCGAAGGTGGCCTTCTCAAAAGGCGTGTCGATCTGATGCAGCGGCTGCTGGGGGATATTTTCCAGCCTTCCAGCTTGATCGTGTGCGTGTTCCTAGAGGGGCAAAGCGTCAAAGGAAAGATTTAGCGTCGACCATTGATGCAGCAGTCCTCAGTCCGCTTCTACTTACTGTAGCTACCATGTTGATGGTTTTGACCAAATTAGCAGCGATCGCTCGGATAAATAACGCGTGTATGATAGTGTTCACGCAGCTGTCTGAACGATTGTGACGATCGCTCGACACAAGCAGTGACTTGGGTTTGATGCTGCGGTTTCTCGCGCGCCAGATTTATATACATCCCCCACCCCGCTCGGGGTGAAAACAAACCGGTCCGCTTGTAATACTCACACAGCTAACTGGTTGGTGTCCGAATACGGCCCGAGTCAATCGTATTCACAACATAAGGAATGTATTGTGTGCGCATATGCCAGCAGATCTGTGTGAGTTGTCTATGAGCGTTTTAAAGCTACAGGCATAAAAACCTTTTGTACGCGAAAAACTGGGTTACCTGCTTGGTTATTTTTATCATCTTGCCTGTATCTGCCTCTCGTCTGTAGAAGCTATCTAATTGAAAACTAAAAAAATGTTTCACTGGCTAGAAATATCGTTGAATGTTCGTGCACAATACATTCAACCTCATATAATAACGACAAGTTGTGTAGCTACATCGAATGCCTTATCGCGAAACGAACCAGTTAGTTGTGTGAGTATTACAAGCGGACCGGTTTGTTTTCACCCCGAGCGGGGTGGGGGATGTATATAAATCTGGCGCGCGAGAAACCGCAGCATCAAACCCAAGTCACTGCTTGTGTCGAGCGATCGTCACAATCGTTCAGACAGCTGCGTGAACACTATCATACACGCGTTATTTATCCGAGCGATCGCTGCTAATTTGGTCAAAACCATCAACATGGTAGCTACAGTAAGTAGAAGCGGACTGAGGACTGCTGCATCAATGGTCGACGCTAAATCTTTCCTTTGACGCTTTGCCCCTCTAGGAACACGCACACGATCAAGCTGGAAGGCTGGAAAATATCCCCCAGCAGCCGCTGCATCAGATCGACACGCCTTTTGAGAAGGCCACCTTCGGAATGGGTTGCTTTTGGGGATGTGACTCACTCTTTGGCGCCACCAAGGGAGTTCTGCGGACACGTGTAGGCTATGCGGGAGGCTCTACCGAGTCGCCGGCCTATAAGAAGATGTACGTATTTCTTCCTGTGCATAGTGCGTCGATCAGACCGACAGCTCTAATGGTTTGCTGTGTCTTGTTTTCCACAGGGGAGATCACACGGAAGTCATCGAAATTGATTATGATCCTCAAACGATCAGTTACAATGATCTGTTGGATTTGTTTTGGAACAACCACGAGTACGGTCTGACCACTCGCATGAAGCGCCAGTACATGTCGCTGATTTTGTATCATAACGAGCAACAACGTCAAATTGCGGAAGCGAGCCGGGCAGAGGAGCAGGTGAAGCGTGCTCCGGAGCAGATCATCACCGAAATTGCACCAGCCGGTCCATTCTATCCTGCCGAAAAGTGAGTATCTCTTGCCGAACGCGAAAGATCGTTCAACTTTCAGGGTCGTACACTTGATGCGTGTGCCGCAAGTCGATCTCACAAGTTCACTGTCACAGCTCAGTTTCTATGGCGACGTCGCGAAAGGCTTCACCAACATCAAACAAGCTGTGTTCGCAGCTAAAGCGCGAAAACACCACCACTACGGTAGAGATTCACCGCATTTAACGCACTACCACGTCTATTCGTCTAACACTTCCCCTCGCTCATCATACACTGGCCTTCTGTGCAATCACGAGATACTCACGATGTTTGGCATATTCGTTCTGTGTTCCTCATTCAGCTACCATCAAAAGTACCGCCTGCAGGGCCACACCGATCTGGCCAAGGGCATCGGACTCACGCCGGACTTGCTGCATACGTCACACGTGGCGGCTCGATTGAACGGATATCTCATCGGCGTATCCGGACTGAAGCAGTTTGAAGATGAGGCCGATCTGCTGGGATTGAGTAAGGATCAGGTGCAGTACGTCCGCGAGTACGTCATCCAGAACGAGGGCGGTGGCATTTTTTGTTGAAGCATTCCGGACGCATTGTGAGGAAAGAAACAACAGTGTATATAATCCATTCTCGACTTGATGGAGAACTGAACACAGTGAGGCTTTCTCTGTCGCTGGAGCGATTGCTGACAACGGTTTCATAAAGCGTTGTCATTTTTACATTTAAAAACTGGATCGCCGATAGATTAGCGATCGATCGCTACGATGCGATTTGACAAGTGATGTTAGCCATACTGATTACAAGCAAGATGTTTTTTAAATGGCAGATTCGTTCTTGATAAACCTGCTGTGATAAGGTGTTAGGAGCTGGAAGATGCCAACAATAGATAATAAGTAATTGAATAAAATACTGAAGTGTTGCACTACTTTAACACAGCTACGTCGTATTGCATCTTGATGGACTGGGCCTTGATAAAACCGAAAAGAGGAAGAAACTTACTACTACTTTCGAAACAGTATGTCTTATCAGGTGATCCTAGCAGCGATTTCAGCTCCAGGGGATCAAATGTTACGGTGGGCTTATTTACTGTTTGTGGCTAGTGCGCCTTAGTATGGTTTAAGAGACGAAAGAGGTCCAAAGGAGTCTAAGTTTCTCGGAGTCATACCAACTAAGCGTTATGATTTTTCTTTATGAAACAATTTAGCACACTTCAGATGCACCTCCCTCGGGACCGGTACATATGAGATTTAAAATCCAGAATGGGATTTTGTTAATTGTTCGTTTTCCGGTTATCCTACAGGACAGTTCCATACGGTTTATTTTATCAAATAATATCTCGTTAGGATAGCGAAACGCATGGCATTTGATGATTGTTGTACAATTGAATGTCAAGTATATGAATATGAATAAAAATGGGACGGAAAAATAAGATGATTTGCAACTTTCGTGAGCGATAAGTGATGATGAGGTTATCTCGGGGGTGCCAGCTGTGCGCTGATGTGCCCGTCGGTTCACTTGAAGGTGTGCGCGTACCGTGTGCTAGTGTTTGAGCTATCATGCGGTGAGATTTGAAAGTGTGTGCTACAAGCTTTCAATGTGCACGTGAACTAGCAATCATTGGACAAGTTCAGGAGGGGATGAAATGGGTCTATTTCTGTGATAATCAAAGCCAATCAAATTTGAGCAAAAAGAAACATTCGCCAATTCACACAAGAAAACCTTATTGCGTCGCAGAAAATGTCTCGCATATTGGCGGTACCAATGTGAGGTCAGTTCCCAAAAGGAATTGTGACTCCCTTTCCGGCTCAGAAAGCTCGCGCTTCGCAGCCGTCCATTACTGTTGCAAAGAAACAGTGGGACGTTTTTTTTTTCAAGATCATCACACCGCCAAACCACGCTTAGCCCGTGCGCATGGGCAATTACCGGCGTGGTTCGTCTTTGTCTCGTGCTGCCTCTCCCTGCCGGCGTCAACCGCTGCTTGTCGTTCTCGCTTCGCTTGGCGGTGATTCAAGACTTTCCGTCGCTGTCGGTCGGGGCAATACCTTGCTCGTGACGATGATAACGGCGCGCACTTGCTTCCGATGTGGGATGGCGAATTTCATTCAAATTATTTTTCTCGTCGCGATTTCAGCCAGTTCCAAAGGGCGAACTGGAGTGAAAGTAAGTTTTTCGGAAAGGGTGAAACGAGATCTTTATTTCGATACAGGTTGTGATGCGTGTAACTATGAAACTGAATATTAATGCATAACTACTCAGATATATTATTTTTATATCTAGGATTTTTATTTTTATAGGTTTATGTTGTTTAATAACTTACAAATAATTAAGTCTTTGCGAAGAGCGGCATATATGATGCTTTATACAAGAAGAGCATCTTTTGCTTTGGTTTGATAACGTGATTGTAAATGTGCTGATAATTGCTTTCTTAGACAAAAAGGCGCCCAAATAACCGATCACGTACTTTTAACGATTGTACAAAACATATTTTAAAAGTACAAAAAACTGCTTTATGTCCTATGTATTAATAGGTCATTGACCTTATGCTATACATCAGCTGGCGTACGCAGTTGTAGTTTAGCATATGTAGCATTTACATGTACTGAATGTATAGAGTTTTACAATTTTGTATCAGCTGTTCAAACGAATGACATAAAGCGTGCGAAAATCAGCAAAGTTTTTTTAAAGAAGCAAAAAGTGTAGTAGCTATGGAAGATGCGGCTTGCTTTATTCCCGTCTCCTACAGCCACATGTTCGAGATCGTAGCATAAAGCTGCCGACGTCAATGTTTTCATACACACATGCACAAACTGCCCATACACAACCAACCGATTTTCACCACTACCATGTAATGATTGTTATCCAGGCGAAAGGCCTTTTCTAGTGTTGGGTTCTTGTATTAGCTAAGCTTGAGAAAATTACCTGTCTCCGGAACAGCCAGTATTTATCCAAATTCATCCGTATGCTATTTGTTCGATTCAAACTTAATGCGACTAAGTCGGAGAATGAAATCCAATAAATACATCTGGATTTTGATTTCTTTTGGATTGTCTGTGACGTAAAATCCAGGAACGCCTGCTTTTTCCAGAGTAGATTGTTGATCTTTTACTTTCTGATCGAGATGAAGAACTAGTTTCATATCGGTTTCCTTCATATTCTTTCCATGCTTGATTTTCATCAGAGCCACAATATGCTCTAGCTCTTCAGGATCCTGTATTTTCGATTCCCATTGTTTCAGTTCGACTGTAGCGAATATAGAAAAAAAATATTGTGATAGAACTTTGAGCCAATTACTCACTTTGGTGCATACGTACGCTGGTGGTCATTTTCGACTTTTTCGCGCACTTGCATCAAATGAGCCTCGGTTACATGCTGAATTTCCATCAATCCTTTTACGATTTCAAAGATCGTATCGTTTAGCAAAGAGTTAGCTAGGCCAGCTAATAGATCGTAAGATATTCTCATTTGATACTGTCTGAAAAAGAGAAATACGGAGCCTTTTTACACCAGCCGTGCGATTGTTCGATGTAAGCAACATACTTACTCTGGCAGATCGCTGTGCATTTTTTTAAGATGCTCTAAAAGGAAGTATAGTTTTCTTTGGAGATATTCCTGATTGCTGAACGGATCTGCAACAGTGTCTGGTGGTATTCCTGCATCTGGTTTGATTGTTGCAGCATTTTCCGTGCTGTTCGAGTTTTCCATGTTTACAAACCACCGGCACAGTGCAAGCTAGCTTAAATGACAGCAGTTAAAGCACACAGTGGGAGCCTTATTGGACAAGCGTATTCGTCTGTACCCATGTAACACATTTACCATTAGATATTATTCTCCAGATACGAATATTCTCCAGTTTATATTGTACAGGATGTAACAAAAACGATGAAAATTTAGTACCCGTAATAATCTTTAGAAACATGACCCTACATTAAATTACCTAAATCAACATATTTTTGGGCTGTTAGGAATGAGTATTTTGCATGTAAAGGTACAGTGCGGCTGTGCTGGGTACAATTATTATTTTTTCGTCTCGTCTTAGCTCACATTAAAAAGTTGTAAAACTACCTGTGATAATCGTTTATGTATGGTTGAGTTTGAAAATGGTACACACCCAATAACAGCAAAGACTATAGAGCTACAAAGTTTAATTCTATGCAAACCATAGAGAATGTGTTCAGTTACTATTCTGAAATAACCGAGTACGGACGCTTCAGTCACATCATGGAGTTGGTAGAGTGGATAAGTGCGATCGTTGTAACAATTGTGATTAAAATTTCATGGTCACTGCGGCAAACAATGGAATCGTTGCACGACCGTCCATCAGATCCATCGTATTTTACTTCGTATGCGGAACAGTTGGTAGAAGTTGATGACGAAGTTAGTACACATTTGGAGCGATCACGCGTTGTTGAGATGAATCGAGATGCTGAGAGAGAAAATGGTCAACGAGTGACGTTGCTTACATCGACACCAGTGTTGAGTAGCGGTGCTAGCAATAGTCTATTAATGTACACATTGGAACCCAGCAATTGCTCCAGTATATACAATTTAGAACAAGAGGAAATCATCCAAGAGGAGTTCCTGAAATCCATAAGTAAGCGGAGAAAAGACTATGAAATTGATCATCATCTACTCAGTCAGTTCGACTGCATACGTACTCCAAGAGCACCGGTGAAACTATCCCCAGATACGGCAATAAAATATCAACGCATCCACACTAGACAACCGAATAATCAAAGGAAATATCTGCGGCTTTAATTGTTACACAGTTTATCAAAGCAATAATACAATAAAAAACAACCACTCAGTAGCAACACATTAACAAGAAAGTATTGTTTCTTTTTGGTAGATGGTTTTTATGTATTAGTTTAAAAAATCCCATACAAACAAATTTGAATAAAAAAAAATAGCATTTGAATTTAGGTATGTATGTTGATATTTTTTTCCAAAATGACAGTCATACAGTTGAATTGTTAACGGGCGCTTTCTGTGTGTCAATTGGGTTGTCAAACAGAGCATCAATGCTTTGGGAGCGTGTAGAGAGGGAGAAACTCTCACGATTTCCACTTGAAATTGTCACTTGGGCAAGTTCGGTCGTCGCAAGAAGTGAGTTGTTTTCGTGGAGGGACATTTGTTTGAATTGAAATTATTGAAACAAGAGTTGAATCGTGGTGTAAGTGGACAGTACAAATCATGTATACGGTATCGAAAGGGCCTAGTAAATTGGTGGCAAAAACTCGGAGAGGTAAGATTAGCGAGAAACTGTGCAGGAGTTAGCCGAAAAACAGCTGAAGCAATGTTGTGCAATAGATTTGGTGCCGAAAAGCAACGGAAAATGTGATTTTTGTATCTGCAGGACATAATTTTATGTTGATTCTCATTTGTGACCACAGGAATACCACAAAACTATGAAAAATACGAACTGTTTCGTGACCTGGGCCGGAAAGAATGTGATATTAGCAGTGAATTCAGGTGAGTGGAGAAATCGCAAAAGTTTACATAACAACCCGCTAACGTCAGGCAATGTGGTGAGGAACGGTTAACGGTATGATGGAAGTAAGCGGGACAATTGCATTGGAACGGCGAAGAGTGACTTCTGAAATATATTCTGACTGCGTGCTTTGAGCTAGTATTATGTAATGGGTAAAATCGCTCTATTCGGTGCTCGAAATTGAACCCATGCAGGCAATTGCATTCAGTACATCAGTTTCAGCACTATTGGGATAGTTTTCCAAACGCTTCAAGGTGTTAATTCAATTCACATGTTAGCTGTAACACCTTATCGTTCTGATTATTAAGCAAAGAGGTGAAACATCAACTACACGTGGTAATCGAAACACGGGTTATGGAAACAGCTAATCCACTAAATGCCAGGAATCAGTTCCACGATTTATGAGAAAAAAGAAACAGGAACGACTAGTCGCTGGTAGCGCAATGTAACAAAAACAAAAAAAAAAAATCAACTCCGTCTCCTGCTAAGATGTGCCCAGCAGCCGTATGGCAGTCACGTGTTTACGAGCAGGGCAGAGACCGTGGTGTTTTTTTATATAACGATGTATGAACCACACTTAGAAGCGGCAGCATGGAAAATGATTGACAGAACTATTTTTAAAGTTACGGAATGCCGGTTCAACGATGAATTCTTTTCCCTCGATGAATGTATGATTGTACGGTGGTTCCAATAGGAAAACAATCAGGTATTACTGTTTGGTTGCTAAGGGAAACTTCTTAAGAGGATGTTTATGACGCCGAAAGCATAAGCAAATGATAAGGTGCAGGGGCAAAATGAAAAGAAAAATGAAATGAAGTAAAGATTTGTTTGACAAGGTCGGCTCAAGTGGTCCATTTAGAAGCGGCATGTGCGAGAAGATTGTTACCATTATCATGATTGCTACACTAAGGTTGCTTTGTGCCCTCGAGATGATGATGATCATCATCATTTGCAATGAAACATACGTTTCAAAGTTGCATTGGACTGCACCCAAAGAATGTTTCACATCCTTAAACAACTTCCTTGTAAGCAAAAAGTAACTTGTGAGGCGCGTTCAAATGCTGATTGTTTTTTTTTTTTTTTAATTGGTATAAGTGTTGTCGTTTGAGGTTAAAATATTATTTTTCGTCGTGGTGGTTTTAGTCTGGCAAGTATGAGAAAGTATAAACTTTAAACCACATCTTGTTTTCGTGTCCTATTATCCGGAATGTAGTTTTTTTACATCGTTAGTAGTGGGTTTGTGTCCGGATTATCCGTAAAATTCCGGAAGAGCAAATAGCATGCCGTTATCTACGAGGTAGTTTTTCGTTGGATGTTAATAATTTGAAAATCAGTGATGTACAAAGCAGGAAAGAAAGCGTAACAATGCAAACAAGAGGAAAAGCTTTTTTTTTCATCATTGTGAAAAAATTTCATTGGATTGCAGCTTCACACAAGCTTTGTTACAATATGGGTGTGAGGCGCAGGGCCGTTGGGGGAAGTGTAGTGCGAAATAAATATTTAATGTTACTTTGTGCGACTACGAGTCTGTACAAATACTATATTGCAAGCCGTATCTTAAATATTTACGTTTTCTCTTCTGTTGCAGTGTGCCCCGGCCTGTGTTTCAAGCGTCCACAAAATCCGCTGCAGTACAGTATCTAAAGGCTCAGCAGCAACAGCAGCAGCAGCATGAACAGAATGTCAGTCCCCAGCATGAAGAGCTCATCAAATACATCAATGATTGTAGGTATTCAATAATATGCCGTTATTGAAGCAATCGCCCAACCATTTAGATAATCATTTCGTTATCGCTTGGTTCACGACCTAAACAAATAAAGATTATCTGATCCATCCATCCTTTTGCGTGGCAGAACATCCTGTTCGAAGTTCCAAAATTCTGTACCATTTGTGCTGTGCTGTACCTCGATTGTGCACGAGAATGAATCGATGATGTGGTTTTCGTGCTGTGATGTTACAGCGCGAACGGCACCAATGTATGTGATAAGAGTGAAATTGAAAGGCACATGGGGCCATAACGCGCCTTGACCTTTTAGTAAAATATCTCAGTAGCTAGCGAAACAACAACAGGTTCTCTCTCTACTAGCGTGATTCACATTTGATCGTGTGCGCGTTGTTTGTTACTTCATTCGTGCTTTTACGTCAACGGTCATGTGAAAGTGTATTATTTTTGGCACGGTTTGGCACATTCATTAGTCGGTAGGATGGATGGGAGGTGTTCGTTCATTGAACTCGAATTATGCGTTTTGCAAGCAAGCTACCGACATCAGCTGCTATGGTTGCGAATCTAACGTTGCGCGATCTAACCTACATCATGTTATTATTTTTCAGCATGGAATATGGTGGTAGCTGATAATCCTTACGATGTACCTGGTTCACCGGATAGTACGGGTAAGACGAATGCAACAAACGATCATACCGGTTTTGTTCTAATGGTTAGATCTGCTTTTCAGGATCGAATTGCTCGCTATCTTCTAACAGCAGTACATCTTCTGTATCGTCGACATCGAGCACGTCTACAGTGTATTATAATGAACCACCCAATCCGCTGCTAGTAGATTTCAAACCATTCGACCTTGAGACATGGTGGGGGAAAAGAATATTTAACAACATAACCAAAAGTCTGTGAATTACCTCCCCTGCTTACCTAATCATGTGTATTTTAAGCGTTTAAACGAATAGCTAATTAGTAATTGACGTGTGTCTCTTGAGGCAAAGATGTCGCGGAAACGAGAGCTTTGATAGAGGCTTGCGATATTGTGAATGTATGTATGCGTCAAGATGCACGCGATGATTGCTGATGGATTGAGAAGCAAATATCGGGGGGAAAAATATGCTGGAATCATTGTTTATCTTCTGTTTTCTCGGTAGATTCCGTTCTGTTAGTCTTTGTCATACGTTCTGTTAGCAATATGTTTTAGTTCGCAAATGTTCAGATGAAACCCAGTCCTAGATCTTACTACGTAGTTCCTATCGAAGAAATGTATTCATACGTTTGTCATGCATCATGATCATTTATTAGCGTTTAGAGTACGAAACGTAAACAGGAAACTGTTTCGCTGGCAGTCCTGCAAAATTTGTTAGCAACGTTCAATTAATTATCAAGATTCACAAGAGCACGTGTTGGTTAGCTGCTTCATTCAGTTGTTTTTATTTGGAGTGAGGCAGTGTAGTCGCGACGTGCTCTTTTGGAACAATAAACAGGTTCGATAGGCCTATGCTGCTCTCAGTTATCAATACCTGCTGGTTTTGAAATAGTTTTATTTTCTACCGAACTTTAATTTTCTTTGTGGAAAGTTCAGGTCACTTTGATTTAAAGAGAAAACAAAAATAGACTCATGGTTTTACAAGGACATCTTTTGACAAACGCATACAATTCATCCTGATATTGGATATTGACTATTTAGGCTGATATTAGATAACTGAGAGTAGTTTGTAAAGTGAAAATAATAGGTTCCAGAAGGCTGAAGAAAAATAATAGGCTGAATTGCTTATCGTAATACGGTTGTCTTGATTGTGTTGAAGTGGGCTAGTTGCAATAGATTGAACAAGTTAGTTGCATATTGCATATGCAATTGCGTTGGTTAAGCAAGTGGCGAAAAATATGAAAATATAGAATCACCATATTTGATACAACCTTATAGAATATGAATGTTAAGAAAGAAATGACCATTTATAGGAAAACTGTTACATACCCAGGCCTAAGATAATATAATGATACATCTAGTCGAAATTGTACGAGATTATAATCGTGGTCAAACTTCCAACAGCAGGAAAGCTGGCACTCCGGCATCGTTTGATTAGGTAACACCGAACGGCTTGCGGACAAAACACATACGTTGAACATTTTGATTAAAATAATGATAGTATATTTTAAATGCGAGACACATCAGTCAAAATTAAAAATCACAAGTTTTAGTTCATCAAACTTCATCTAATAACTGGCCCATACGTTCAATCTCCTCGATCGTTCCACGAAGAATGCTATGGGCTTCGTCTTCTGTGCGAATGACCGCACGATCGGCTAGTATACCCAGCTGCAGCTTACCACCGTACGTAAGAAGCGTAATTCCAACGGCAGTGGTGCCCAGATTGGGAATGAAAAAGCAGAGATTCTTCAGCTCTCTGCCCTGAATACGGGGCATCTGCTGCGGTCCCGGTAGATTCGAGATCGCCAGCGTGCTGTGTGCGCTTTTGAGAATCTTCCTTAGTATGGTCTCCGGAAAGAGACAAGTCATTTTAGACATGATCCAATAGTTAATCTGCGAAAGGTATCGAAAGGGTATCAATTTAGCAGATTGTTATCTTGTTATGACGATATCTGCTATCTGTCTGTTTGATTGTATATGTTCGTACCAAATAGTCGGACGAAGAACGCAATACATCGGAATAACTATTAACCGCCAGAATACGCTTCGTTAGTGCATAATGCCTATTGGTGTCGTTCATCTGTATACCGGGAGTAATTGGTAGCGTTTGCAGAGCTACCGAAAAGCGATTGTGTAGCTTTAAGTGAGGAGCTGCAGATAGACACGAACATATTAGTAGTGAGAAGTTGTGAGGTGGAAATAGTATTCCATGAATGGTTCAGTATCGTAAACTTACACTCTTTCTCGATTCTTGCAGGAAGCACGACTGTGAGATTTTTTGGTGATGTACCATTTTTGCTGGTAAAGAATGTTTCCAAACTGGAGGAAAGTGCAGTGAGGAAAACGTCCGAGAACCGCGTTCCAGGCAGAAGCCGTTTAGTGCGCTTGATAATCTCAACCCAGCGTGTATCACGGTTATGATCCTCGTGTATCCAGCTGACCACCTTCTCGTTGGCCATTTGTGAAGCGTGAATGCAGTTGTTATCGACCTGACGTCTAGATACATCATGAAAGAAGGCAGGTGCAGTGTAAATGGTCCAAAGGATTCGCAAAATGTGGTCCCGTTGCGTTGCTAGATCGGTGAGAGAGGGAATTTTTTTCCATATGCGCTGGAGCATTGTTTCGCCTATAGTCAAATGGTGATGATCGGAGGCTTTCTGTTCTTTCAGGATGTAGTCGATGTTCATCACCTTTAGCTTGGACAGGTGCTTCCAGCGCGATGGTACTTCCTTGTCGACAATAGCTTCCAGAAGCAGACGCATCAGGGCCACTCCGTCTCCTAGTGAATGATGGACACGGAAGAGAATCTGTGTGAGGAAGGGCAAAACAGAACAGAAGTTAAAGAAGATTGTTCCGGTGCTGGCGGTGGTATTGCGTGACGTACCGGATACTGGAGAATGTTGCGTTCTTTATCAAGCAATGGTTGCCTGCCCACGAGTACTTCCCACGAGGAGGTGTGATCTGCTGGAAGGTGTCGATTGTTAATTTTGCTCAGCAAACTCCGCAACTGTTGTTCCTCGATGAATCGTTTTCCATCAGCTAAGGGCATTGTATCCATATAGCGAATGTAGTCTTCTACGGTAAGCTCGGACTGGTCGGACCAAAAGTAGTATCCAAGTTCTACGTTGCGTTTCCAGAACATCTTTGGATGCGGTCGGTAGTTGCGCATGAGTCGCGAGGAGATGCGTTTGCGTAAAGTCAGCAGAATTTCCGCGCTCATCGAGCCCTCACCGGTTGTCCAGGTCGCAACGGTCTCCTCTACGTTCGCCATGATGTTGATCATGCCACGAGAGTTTTGATCTTCAATTGCCCAAACGACATCGGCACCGTCCAGCAAGCCCTTGAAATGTTTCCCATGGCGGTGTTTTAGCACAGCTCCTATCACCGTACGGTACAGTTGGAATACGAGCAGAACCGTGCACAAGAACGGAGCGAGCGCCAGGAACTCGAGAAACGTTAGGAAGGTGTACGCTGCCCGGCGAATGTCTGCGCTGCTGGTCATTTTGAGGTGGCTGTGTTCTTCCCTCCATCGGGCTATTTTGTGTCGCAGAAACAGAAACAAAACAACACCAGTAAGTAGTCCAAACTGCGCCGGCGATAGCAGCAGATCGAGCCGATTTTCATCCGGCACTAATTGTGCACCGTTTGATATTGGCACCGGTCCGAAGGGACCAGGGTGGGTAAAGTTGCGGGACACAACTTCCCAGAAGGAAACGCCCTGGTTGGAGGCCCAATCGAAGAATGTGGTAGCTTCGAGCGCCATTGATTCGGCGTATAGCAGGAACTGAGGATTGGTGAAAGGAATTTGCACTTGATCGATCGAACGCTCTCACAACGGAACGCGACACACAAAACCACAAAAATGCGAGGATCACTTGGCAAAGGTCAGTGGCGGAAGCACCGATTCCAGCAATCAGCTGTTGACTTACACGACGCGAAGCACACGCTAGTGTACCATGCGTAAGGATGTTTCCGTCGTTGGCACAGCACGGTCGTTGGTGGAGCGGTGTTATCAGGGGATCCGTCGCGGGCGAAGTAAGTTGAGCGAAATGTTGCGGCAGGGTTTTTATAGCTTTCGCCCCGAGCACGTAGACACCGGCAGAGGGTTTAACGGCTCCGTTGACGAACCACGGAAAGATGTATATTAAATTATTGGTATTGCGACTGTCCTGACTGCCCAGCAGTTGCTATTGCGAATGCATTTTGTCGCTTTGTGTTCGTTTGTGGGTATATAACCGAACACATGTGCTGTAGCGCTAAACGACAGTAGCTTCGCGTCGCGCTCGGTGGCAGGAATCCTTATCAATTCTGTGACAACGGCGACGGCGAAGTCAGCGAGACAATCATTACTGGGCACTATCTGGTAGAAATTGTAAGCAAATCGTGCTCTACAGTTGCTGCAATAACTATCCTTTATTTTTCTTTTATAGCAACGTGTAAAGAGGCGGATATATTGCTTGGTTGCTGAAAAAAGCCCTCAAAACATATTTGTAGATAAGCTCGAAAATATTCAATTTGCGCAATGGATGTTGACCTTTAGGGTTAATATGTAGATTACTTTTTAGCGCGTGTTGTGTATTATGTTCTTTTTGTTCCATTCAAAAGAACGAACAGAACCATTATGTGGTATGCAACAGTGTTGCGCAAAATGGTTCCGGTGAAATGCAGTTATGTTTGCGTTGATGTCAGTGATGCAATTATTTAAAGTGCCGTAAATGGAGGTAGTATTACTGACGCACTTGTAGCAGTGTGTCATGTAACCTAGCACCCAGTATCAACTGCGGTAACGTTCTGAATAGTAATTTGGAAACTATGCTTTGGCCTAATGCTGCTGCAGATAGGGAGCTATTGCCTGCCCTAACATGGAACTGCTACGCAGTGCCTGGGAAAGGACACATCGTAAAAGATTAGGCCTCTCGCTGTTGTGAAAACATATTTTCTGGATAGCGCATTTAAGCTCGTTCTTACACAACTTCACAACAATAACCAGGCGGCCGCTTCACATAATTACGCATCGGTCAAAATTTACGCTGGCGTATCGGTGTATGTGCCCTTTTTCCTCCGTTCGTATCCTGCGGTGTGCCACAACGGGCCAACAGAAGGGCCCGCTGTGGCACCAGGAAGTGGACGAAATAGCGGAAGAAACGTGGTTAAATATGAAACACGTGTTACATTGTGCACCCGCAGCGTGTCGCTTGGGGTTTTGGTCGTTTAGATGTTGTTTGTTTTGCAGTATAGCACCGAACACCAGCACAGCCTCGATAGCTGGTGCGTCTTTCTGCGCAGCTAAGACCGAACGAACTTTATCGCTGAAAACATACAGTAAAAAAGAAGCGATCCCCCTCTACCTCCTCAGATTTTGTTCAATGTGTGGTCCTACAATGAATGTGCAGCATGGTCAGCCAAGGGATTGTTGCACTTGTCCTAAAGATATGGTTTGTAGCATTGCCTGGAGGAAGGTGGCTGGGATTGGTGTGATAGGAGCGAGTTTATTTTCGCCCCCAGTTGTGCTCCCATTGGTCAGTGGAAAATGCGTGCGGGTGTTTTTTTTTTCTTTTTGGGAGAGGAAAACTGCGCCATGCGGTTTGGTTTACGACAAAATACACCCGTGTACATAAACCACGCGTGTACGATGGCGGTAGGCGACGAGACGGGGAGCCGAGGCGCTAAATACGCGCGTCCATCGTCTGTTGGATCGTTAAATAAATCGTACACCGCCGCCCTCTGTCCGCGTGTGCGCCGGATTGTCCACTATTGAGTGTGTGCCCCCTCCCCCCTCCCCCCCTGCATGGTGCATATTTTCATCCTACTCGAAACCACCCAAGAACTCCCCAGGCCCTGCTGCATCCCCTATTCGCGTTCTAGCGCAGCGATACTACTGTTACTACCACCACTACTACTGTTGTACAGCGATCATATTGTGTGGTGTTTGAAACGATCGAGCTTGACTGGATGCTGCGTTGTTTTTGTTATTCTTAATTTTTTATTATACACAATGGATGGATGGATGGTTGGATGAACGCAGAAAGCGCTCCGAGGGCGAGAAGGTAGTGCGCGATGACTTGAGATGCTGAAGACAGGTACAGTGCTGTGCAAAGAAAATGCAGTGCTGCCACAGTTTTTCCTCACTTTATTCAAATTTTTAAATCATTTCCTAGCTGGAATGCAACAAAACATGGGTTGCTTCAAGGTAACTGTAAAGAAAAGGCCAACAATAAGTTCAAAAATAACGAGACGTGCAATGGCAGTGCGTGGCTGCACAATGTACCACTGAGCAGTAAAGGGTTTAGATGTCCGTGTGCACTTTACACGGCTATATCAGCTCACCGCCACCATCTCCGGCAGTCCCTGTCCACGGTAAGGTAAGGTGATGAGAGCGAAATACGATCGAGTAAAATCATTTGTTTATAATCAATTTTTCAGTTTTGTATACAACAGCGAAATGCGTTGTCGAACCTCCCAGCCAGCCAGCCAGCCAGCCAGCCAGCCAACCAGTCAACCAGTCAACCAGCCAGTCAGCCCCCCAGGTTCGATTCTTTGCTGCTCACGTGTACACCTTAGGATATGGCCAGCGTACGGTAAACCGTAAACCGCTACCACTCCACGCAGTCTATGTGGAATTGTATTAATTCAGTGAGCAGTTGCGGAGGGAGGGGGGGGTGGTTGGTATGTATCATGAGGAGAGTAGTTGGAGCTGCGCATGGTGTGAAATATTTTTATAAATCGTGGCTAATATTAGTATACCATTCCCACCTACGTTGCTATTCGCCGTGCGTATGGCTTCTGGCGGGCCCGATGGTGTTTGCGGGGAGAAGGAAGGGAATGAGAAAAACGATGGGAAACAGGAGCACAACACAGCTGAGAAAATGGACAAAACTGTCTAGTGGAGTGGAGATTTACTATTTACAATTTGCTAGCTGATGTAGAACGAACGCACTCTAATGCTATGCGTGGAAAGGAATGGATGGGCTGGGCGCATAACTTTTCTCCAGCGATCGAACCTCGAAAGCAGATTCGAACCATTTGTCTGCCGGGGTTGTAATTCATGCTAACGGTTGCGGCGTTTCGGTTTAGAGGCATTTATTGCATTGAGATAGCAATAATAAATATGTTTACATCGTACATTCGCAACGGCTTATGCTACTGGTAAGAGACGTATAAAACGCAATGCTGTGCAAGCGCTTCACCTAGCTAGCGACCTATTTCATTTGGTAAAACATGTATGGCCTTTGGATTTTCCTATCTAAAAGCTTACTGGCGACATTCTATGAGTTGTTGTTGTGCCTTTCCTTATGCTTAGTTGGAGCTTAACATCTTCTGGCGTTTTACCCAGCACAGGATGTTGACCCAGGCGAAGGCACAGGAGCCCACGTAAACGACGCGGAATTTCGGTGGCACTAGAACAAAGTTGAGCGTTTGGGCTGGCATCCAGAACAGGCAGGATCGTGCAAACGTGGGCAAAAACTTTTGCCGGCACTCTTCGGTGATTGATGATTGTCGCTCCATAAGAGACATTCCTGACAGGGTGAAACGCGGTGGTTAGGTGCTGGTATGGTATCCTAATGTTGGTTGGACTATGTCATACGTACCGGTGAAAAATATGACCAACAATGGTGGCGTAAGAATGAACTGATCCAACAGCAGCTTCTTCACAATAATGCGCTTGGCGGTGCCGGGAAATGTTTTATCCAGCCACTTGTACCTAAGAATGGATATGTGGGATATGTGAGAGAAAACGGAGGGAATTCGTTTAAAAGACACATTCACACACACAAACATATTATACATATGTAAACGATGCTTCAGTATACCAGCAGCAGATGCAGATACTTTGCGAGATTTCCTTTCCGGCAGCGTAAACAATCTTATTACCAAAATCATACAGACTTTTCCCCTTTCACGACAATTACGTGAAGCAATTACCTTCGATGAGCAAATTGTTTCAGCTATACTTCCCCTTTGCTCTCCTGTACAGGCTTCTAGGTGGAAATGATGTGCAAGCGATGGCATAATGAGAAATACGAGATGCATTGTGCATCGCTGGTGGCGGAAATGTGTGATATTTGCTATTGTGTCGCGCTTATTTCTGTGCCGTGGAATGTAACAATTCGATTAAGGCGCATGCAGATTGAATGATGTTGAAAAGAAAGAAAGAAAGAAAGTGAGATGGGAAAATAAACAAGAAAAGAGTTCATTTGATGAAACATGGTTAGGGGGAAAAAATGTTCAATTAAAATGTGCATTTGTTCATATGTTGTTGCATATATTAGTTATTGGAAATCATAAACCAATACTCGTAGAACGCCGAACGTATACCCACCAATTGTACAGTATGGGAGAGTAGATAAACGTTCCCATAACGGCGTACCGCGCCAGTGTGGGGCGGTCGATATCTTGCGGAGGGTCAGTCTAAAAGTAAACAAACAAATGGCCAAATAAGTACTATATACTAATTCTCTTGCCGAAACGCAACCGAAGCCGTCAATACTTACCAACAATTTTCGCGTAATGGTTTGTTGCGAAAATTCAGCACCAACGTACAGCGTGCCGTACACGAGTCCATTTCCCGCCAACGGGTGCTTTGTGAAAAAGCGACCGAACGCTCGCAGAAACGTTGCCATGGCAGCAGCGCGTTCGCTTTGTATTTTGGAAAGCGTGCCAAACTGACTGCAGTGCACGGACCACTCACTGGCCAGCTGGCTGCGCTCTCGGTGAACTCTGGTGAAGATAATCAATAAGGTGAGTAGCGTGCATCAGCACCAGGACAACTAGTCAACTAGACAATAACTTACGTGCCGCTTTTTCCGCCCCACACACGCAGGCACAGGCAGAACGCACCGGATCGTGCAACAGTGGCAGAAAATCAACGGCCAAAGGGCAACGTTTTGGTTCGCTTTGTTCGAGTTTCGGAAAACCTTGATCGGGAGAAGGCGGTAACGCCCGCGTGGACTGATGCTGGTGACCCTACCGTATCACAATTTCACCATGCTCGGTTGGGGAAGTGTAGTCAAGTAGGCGATAGGCCTGTTGGAGAAAAGCTGTATGTGTGCTTCGTAAGGTGTCCGGAAGCAAAAATGTGTCCTGGTCCCGGTTCACTGGGAGCTGAGTTTAACGTGACCGTACCGATTTACTGAGCTGTCAAGCGGTAGAGCAAATCAATGCTGCATGCCTGCAGACACTTTACACACAAGCACCACACACACACACACACACATACACAACTCGTGGGGGATATCGTTCATGCGCAGAACGCACCAAGCATGTTTGGGATATTGCTACCACGCATCAAGCTGCTGTGTTTGACATTTCCCCCGTTTGTTGTGATACTGTCACGCAGTAGGGCCGCGTGTTTAGCGCTGCTTACCTTTGGGTATGAAACGGTACGGCTAACCGGAGGTCCCCCTGGTTGAAGCGGACGACCATACGAGAACAGATCGTTGTGGTGTCGGACGATAGACTGGTAGACGGTACAACAGTGCGCCGGTGCTGGTGCCCTCAAAACGCGACCGTTGCGGCCGAGAGTAATCACCGTCAATTGATACTAATAAACTCGCCACGATCGTTTTAAATTGAAATCGACCGAATAGTATCGGGCGGCAAGAGAAAACAGTCGCGGGCGGCGGACGGTTCGGGCTTTGATTCGGCGGCGGCACCCTAACGTGTCGTGCCCATCGAGAAAAGACATGCTTGTAATTGGCAAATGCATTCGCTGGATGTTGCTTTCTCTGCGCACCATTACGTGCGTGGCGAAGGTGTTGGTGGCGATAGCATTCAAAAGCTTTGCACTGATTTGATGGCGTAAGAATATCATCGAACGTTCCAATTCGTAGGCTGATCAAACTGCACATTGCAATTGATATCCAATTATTTGCTTAGTAGCAGTAGTGAGAAGAAAAAACAACTATTCCTTTGGTTCGATAGAACTCTACCGGTGACGTATTGCTCAACCGTTGGTTCGTACGTTCGCTTGCCCTGTTAATTGTGCTGGGTGCCGTTTGGCTTGCACCACGAACCAACAACAACAACAACAACGTTGCAGTTGCTCGATGTGTGTTTGAGTTGGAAGCCGCGGTGCAGTTAACGACATTAACAAGCGCCTCGGCCCACGCATCGAGACACTGGTATTCTTGTTTTGGCACGGGGTCACAATGGTGAACGGAGCGTCGCAGCTAGAACGCGAGGCAATAGCTGTGCCGCAGCAGCGGCTGGCCTGCAACGATGGCGCCAGATATTGCCAGATGATCGTTCGATGACATTCGATGGCAAGCGTTCGCCTTGCGCAAGGGGCGCAAGCGTCGTGCGTAACCACGTGGCTAATAGACGGGTAGCCGACATGTGGCGCAGCGGTGGTTAAGCGGTGGTGTTCCTGCTTTACAAAGTGTGTTCCTGGTCGCGATCGGCTACCGAATCTACAGCGAGTGATAAATATTAATTTTATTGTTGCGATTATAAGATGTACAAAATGCGCACTCGCAAGGAGCCTCGTGGCCACGAAATGGTTGTGTCTAATGTAGACGTTTCTGCCATGAGCATGGCGTTTGCTGTGTGCTGCATATTGGGGATGGAATTTTCGCTTTACCTCACCACCAATCGGTCGGTGGTATGACATCATGCCAGTGGTTGCTGCACTACATCCATTAGGGTGGTAGTATAGCCGGTAGTTTCTTTGAACCTGATGTCACGTACACGGTGCGCACCGGATAAAACACGGTACCGACGGCACGGCTGTCGCTTCTTGCCAACTCCCCGAAAATGGCACCCGAACGTAAAAGATCGTAATGAAGCGGCCGCTGAATTCCCTTCGTGTATGGTGTTGGCAAATAAAATAATGGAAGATTGATATGTTTTCCTTCCCAACGGCACTCGCGGAGCGTACGAAAACAAACAGATATAGATGACTGAATAACCGCATGTGCACCCCACCCTACCGCCCTTCCTCTACAGCTTCAAGTCGGTAGTCCGAGTCCAGTTGGCATTGGGTGGCGCTGAAGAGCTTTCGAAGCGAAGAGGCCAGCGTATTCTGCACGCTTGCGAGCATATATACCTTCGTTTTTCATTCGCTGATGTTTACAGGGTCAGCTCGCACTCGTGGCAAAGCGAGTGATTAGTGATATTCTTCACCAGCACACATCGCACACAAATGAGTGAGTGTGTGTGTGTGTGCGGTAATGATGGAGCAGCTGGATTAGGCTGGCAGTACCAAACGGTGATTATGAGAAACGTCCGGGAGGCCGAAGTAGAGGCGAACGGACCTCATAATTTCCCACATCCGACCGGCAGCTGATGGGGGAGGTAACCCCTATTGGTGTTCGATCGTCTGCTCCTCCCAGAGCCAGACCCATCGCACTACGGCGAAGGATCGGAAGCAAAAGCCATGCGCTGCCAGTGCGGGTGATCATGCTACAAATTCTGGGAGCGAGGGCGCAGCACAGTTGCTATTAGATTGAGCAGCAGCGTCCAGCATTACCCCGTGCTAATCAAGCGAACAACACGGGTGTAGCACATTGCACTGGAGGTGGTTTCGCTAGAACGATCCGTGATGAGCTGCGATTCGTAAGATCGGAAAACCCGGCACCACTGCTAACCGAGGAGAGGGAGGCAATCTGGATGGGAAAAGTACTTCCGGTCGCCGAACGCCGAACGAGAGAATACCTCCGGCGCCGGAGTCCGTGATTACCGTCCGAAATCCTGACTCATCGAGCCGGTTCGGCGTCGACGGAAGGATGCGTGGAAGGGAAGCGCAAAGCATCATCGTGGCGCGTCTTCGTGGTGGAAAGATAGTTTCTCCACTCCGGCGTGCCATTGGAAACAATTTAAGCGTAATTGAAATTCACACACAATGGATGTAAGTGCATAATTATAATTTATTCACAAAACGAGAAGACGACGACAGACGCAAAACACGCCTTCGCGAGCGGTGAGGCGCAACAAATGGCACAAATGCGCAACTGGCTGGATGCTGGGCGCATTTGCTGCGGCGGCGGCGGCCTGGAGACTATGTATTGCTTTTTTGCTTTTGCTCAGTTTTGCTTCGTTCTGCTAACCGTGCGCCCCACTTTTACGTCCACACTTTGCCCGAGGACTGAGCGCGATCGTGAACCGAGCAGATAAAATGTTGCCCGATCAGTGGCGAAACGGGCTGCGTCATCGGTAAGCCTGGCCTGGGGAGCAACCATCAGAAAAAGGAACCCCACGGACCACGGGATGCGAAGTGCATGGCATTATTTTCATTGTAATCCTTTCTTGTCCTTGGTATGGCCAGTGGAGGCAAAACACGATGGAAAACATGGTAGGTAGTGAGTGAACGTGTTGGGAACGGGGCTAGAGATCACCTCTCCAGCTCTCTCTCTCTCTCTCTCTCTCTCTCTCTCTCTCTCTCTCTCTCTCTCTCTCTCTCTCTTTCTGCCTCGCTCCCGCTCTCTGTAGTCATTCAATGATCGTTCGATTTTGCGATTTGCGCGATGCCTTCCGCTCAGGAAGCAGTCAGTATTCCTTTTTCCGGTGTGGCTTCCCTTTTGATTTTATGTACGGGTGCGCGCCTTGTTCGGCACCGCCACCACCCAACAATGGCTTCGGGGTGGCCCTAGCGGGTGCAGCCTAGTGGCACCACAAACCGATGCATAAACGATGCAGCCCGGCAGTGTGCAATCGCACTGCAGAGATGCACTTGCATCGGTCGGGGCTAGGGTAATAATTGGCATGCATAACGATTGGCTTCAATGCCGCGGCGGTCTTGCGAACGACATGTGACCGAGTCGCGCGTAGCGGAGTTGAGCTTTTCGTGGTGCATCAGGCGGCATACCGGGGAAGAGTGCATCAATTGCAATCGCCTTGTTTATGCATGCGGTGCGTATCGCGCGCACGCCCCTATGAGTGTGTGTGTGTGGAGAGAGAGAATTTGCACAAAAAGGAAGTCAATTATTGATTATGCCTGGTTCGGGTGGGTGCCGCCCGACCTATGATGCAATGAGCGGCAAAACGCATCGTTATTAGAATGCGGCTTTTCAGAATGGCCGCCTGGACTGATGGCGCTTCGCTGCCGATCGAAGATAATAGCGACATGATGGGTGAGTGAGCTGAGCTCAATGAACCCGCCACGCCAGGTTTGACACTTCCCAGGGCAGTTCGGTGGCACAGGCGCAATTGGTCGTTCTCGCACCTGAGAAGCAGATTCAATTTGCTCGTCCAAAGTGTGCAGAACAGATAAGTGGCTCAAATTGAACCGATAACAGGACGGTAGAAAATGCGTTTCCACACGCGTTTGTGTGAGCGCGCATGGAAACAAGGCAGAGCGGCGTAACGTGAGCGCGAGCGTAAACGCGCATTAAGTAGCAGACAGCAGCAGAAAGCGTCTGCGTTTGGGACAAGCAGTCGGTTAGGGCAAGGGGTAAGAAGGCCACGAGAAAATTATCTTAAGAGCAATGGCGAAACGGTATCATCATCATGGCAGAGTGGTACTAGCAGCAGTAGCAGTAGCAGCAACAGCAAAAACAGCAGCAGCAGCAGCAGAAGCTGACGTCTGCATGTCCTGCACGTAAAAGGGGCTGATGCTGGTGCTGCCGTTCCTGGTCGGTTTCATGTTGCACACGCACCTAGTGTGCGAGGGGCCCGCGCGGGCGTCTGGAACGATGGGGCTTCCCCGATGGAAATGGAAGGTTGGCGTGAAGGAGAAAACGAGAGAGCATAAAAATTATTACGCTCGATTAGACATCATTCACTTAATTATCCAACCGGAGTGCTGAGTCCCGGTCATAGCGCGCCTCCGTCCTCGGTTGGCCCAACCGGGTGCCGGTGGTGGCGGAAAAGCTCACACAGATGATCGTTCTCGGACAACGTCGGTCGTCCATTTGGGATCGACGATCGTCGAGAGATCACACCAGTGAGCAGGGCAAGAGCGACCGAGACTCAAAACCGAGCCCCCGTTTTGAAAGGGGCTTGCAACCCTAGGGCCGCCATCGGTTGAACCAACTTGAATGCTCCGCTCAGCGCCCCATGGAAATGGAGATGACGATCTGCACAGTGAGGGCGAAGAATGGTGTTGTTGTTGTTGTTTTCTACTTTTTTAATTTTCTTTTCTTCTCATTCTTGATCTCTCTCTCTCTCTCTCTCTCTCTCTCTCTCTCTCTCTCTCTCTCTCTCTCGCTCTCTATATTTTGCTCTCTCTCTAACACACACTGGTGCAGCTGTGTATGCCCACGCCACGATCGTTCGAGGCTTGCTGCGGCCAGCGCCTCGGCTCATCCATCAGCGTGGAGCTGTTTTCACCATGTGCTAATTGACCCAACTCAACTCTTCTAACGAGCCCTACAACCGGATCGTACGGCGCTGTGTGCTGCACGCAAGCAGGCAGATAGAGGAGGAGAGGGGGCGGGTGGGTGCTGGCTGCGCGCACTCGTTAGCGGACCGCCCTTTTCCCCGCACTGCGCACCTTGCTCGTCGGTTGCGTCCAGCCCCGACCGTGCCGTTTTCGTCGTCATCGGATCAAGTTTCGCTATCGCCGGAGGTGTTTTTATTCACCTTCACCACTTTGGATGGTTCGTTTTCGCCCGATCGCGCCCGTCGGTCATGCCCTTTTGGGGGGAGGGAGGTGGAGAATGGGATGAGGAGCCGGGCGGGGCGAAGAGAATCATGTTCTCTGGAGTTTCGTTCTTCCTGGTGCTTGGAACATTTTATGCGTATTTTCGTCGTCGTCATCTCTCTTTCTACCAAGGATAATTTACGACCACGCAGCGCAGGAGGTGTTTTGAAATATTTTGGAACTTTACTCTTGTGGTTCGTTTCGGTTTCGCTGCTCTTCTTCTTTTGTTTAACGGACCTGACGGCTTGCGTCTGCGTCACCCGGTGCATTCCTTTTGGTCGTGCTCGTGCAATGGTGCAGAACGATTTTCATCTTCCGTGTGCTCGAGCGATCAAATTTTAGATCAAACACTCAGGCAGGCCCCAAATGGGTACGGGCGGGCTTGTTGCAGCACACACATGCAGTGCGCGCTGCGTCGTTCTCTATCTTCAAGAGCCTTCAGCACTTCAGCGGGCCACCTATAGGCGGCGTGTGTGCCGAGTGTTGGAAAGATTGTTTTACATTGCGGCCGGCCTGCACTCGGGCTTCTACGCTGTTGGGCCCTTGGCAGACACGCTGCCACTCGCTCGCTTCCATCAGCTACCCATAGTGGGGTGGGGTGGATGGTGCCTGGTCCAATATGTGTAACGGGGTAAATATTTGTTTTAATTTTTTTCGCTTTTTGCTTTTCTTTTCTCCGCCCAGCACTCAGGTGTGTGCTTGATCCAACTTTTAGGAGTATCCTTGGCCGTGCCCTGGAGTGGCTCTAGCCACTTGAGCCTGACTTTAGCTGAAACCGTGCTGGCCGCCATACGAACAGCACACACACAGACACGACGCGAGCGAACAAGCGCGCGCGAGTGTGTGCTGCTCGTGTGCGTGATTAGGCAAATGGGTCGAGATGGATCATGACGAGTGCCGGAGCTTGTGTGCTTTAAGACATGAACCTCTTAAGCTGCCCTTCATTGCTTGCATTGCGTCGTCTTTGCGTCGCGACAAAATGCAACAGCAGCAGCAGCCCCTAAAATGCCGTACGCATGGAAACCGCAGCCGAGCGAAACGCGCATAGACTACGCACCACTCACAACGCGTTCGACGCGGCTTAAAATGTAATGTATGTAAAATGTTAAGTATCGATCCGTACCCGTGTATGCACACCCGCGGGCCTGCAGCACATGTGTGCGCGGCATTGGCAAAGGCCCGCCGCGTCCTTTCTCGCCGCGCGTCTAGCGACTGCTTTCGCAGCAACTTGAGTTAATCTCTGGCCGAATGCAGTTTCGTGGGCGAACGAAAGAGGGCCGGCAAAGAGAGGAAGAGAGAGAGAGAGAGAGAGAGGTCCGGTATCTCGCGCGAAACTGGCGCGCAAAAGCCGCCGCGCTAAGCGACGCGCGTTTACGCCGCAACCCTTAGTCGAGTCGTAGCGCAACGGCGGCACCGAGAGTTGATTTAAGAGAGCGCACCCATAATGTATCAATAAAATGAAGTGAACCATTTGTAAACGATTATTTATGCATTGGGCACATAGCACATCGAGTGCCGAGGGGAGGGCATGCCACGGTACGGTCGAACCTTCCTCTCGCATCGTCACAGCTGCACATCTGCGAGGTGTATGTGTTTGTTTTGCATTTTCTCGGACCGAATGCAACACTGTTCTCGGCTGTGCCCCGTAGTTGCTGTGACACGGGCAACTTGGGGGAGTTTGGTGCGCACACCTTGCCTGGTCCACCGGCAGCAATGCTCTCCGAAGTGCCACCGGGTTGACCAAAAATGGAATCGCGCTAGGAATGCGATGGGGCAGGGGGTGGAAAGAGTTTATTTACCGGGTTGCCCCGGTTTTTTTCCCGACTCCCGCTTGATGCATCTTTAAAAGGTAATCGGTCAATAACTGTGCCGTAATTCGTTTGTTGACGTACAGTAAAAAACGCTTTTCTATGTTGGTTTAGGTACTGAGGTACTGTAATTTCATTAAAATCCAATCATGGGATGTTGAGGTTAATATTACACGAAGGGTTTCCTGCTCCTAAGTATGACGTAATGATGAGCATAATTGTTCCAACAGCTTCAACGAAGTTACCTTTGTTGGGGCTACAATTTAACACTGAAAATTGCCTTTATCAACCCTTTTTCTCCGCTTCTTACTAGCTAGGAGGGTTGCCATTGTCGATGGGTCCTTAGGTTTTATTTTTTCTGGATGGGCTAATTCACCTCAGACCCGCGACGGATGCGCCCAAATTGATCGACCGATCGGGCGAGAGGGTGAAACAAAACAGAGAAAAGCGCGCCACACCAACTTTACACATGCTTGCGATCGCGTCTCATCGATTGACCGATCGATCACCTTCCCTCGGCAATGGTTAGAGTCGTTTTTCTCCACTCCGCTGCGATCGACGCTGTTCGTAGCAGTGTGAGGAAACGGAGAGCCACTCGGCACAGACCCATCCGTTCGTGAGCACGCTTGAAACATAACAAACGATATGATTATTATTATCATCCCGCGCGGAAACGCACACTGGCGGCAGAAGGGCGTGTGGGGTGCCGATGGAATGGGTGTGCGAAGATTGAGAAAATCGAATGGCAATCAACCCATGGAAGACTGGTTGTTGGGACAGGGTGTACCCCATGGGAGGGAAATGCTGGCCAGAGCCACAGCAGAACGAGGCTCGATCGAAACGTCGAAAAAGACAGGCAAAACAAACGATAACACGTCAAAAACGATAATCGAACGTACAATGCCCCCCCCCCCCCTCATCCAACCCCTCGGCCCAGCAGCAAAGCGAATGGAGGCACATAATTTAGAAGCGACAGGCTAGTCTGGCCAGGGGAAAAAGAACCCACAGACTCCTCATTATGCTGATCGGAGCGTTTGCTTTTTGCTAGCGCGTGTGCAAAAATAAGGCGTTAAAACTATTTCCTCGTGCTAACCGCGCTGCCCCGGATGTCAATGTGTCAATGACTCATCGACGTCGGTTAGCATAAGACGCTGTAGATGCTGCAGAGTGCGATGCGTGAATAGGGCAAGCGTTACTGGCGACTGATAACGGCAAGATAAACTAATTGAGGACCGAGTTTAAGCGTGGATCGCGTAAAAAGGTTCGGACCGATGTCTCAAATACTGCTAAATTAATGTGCAATTTATTTTAACCCAACGATCTTGAGCTCATTTGAATGGAACGGTTTAGCTTGCTTATTGACACTGCCTATCGTCGTTTGTGGCTGTCTGTGGGTGTGAGTGGACATTTGGCAAAATGCAACAAACACGTTCAGTATTTGTCGTTGAACTAGCTTAAGGTTGCAAAAAGCAAACTGGTTTCGCATTTCCATGTCCTCTGTCACGTGCGTCGAAAATTCAAGGCCATCGCGCTTCATGATAAATATTGTCTATTTCTAGCAAATGTGCCTTCGTTCGTGCCGCAAGGGTTTGGTTGGTGGGTTATGCATTAGCACTCATGAGTGGCTTGGTTAAAACTCGATGGTGTTATATTTGGTAAATTGAAACCTTATAAGCACAATCATTCGGATGCGGATGTTGGGCGCGCTTGGGTGCTTGATGGACCGATGGCAGAAGGCCAGACAAAGAAACGGTTTGCACCAGCCAACCAGATCGGTGTTAATCTCATTAGAAGAATAACAATTCTTCTACTTCTGCCATCGTGTGTGTGTGTGAGGGTTTGTCTTCACGATCTGCTTGTGTCGCCGTGATTCTTTTCCAGCGTGCGAACGCATGATAAACATGCTTTTATCACGCATTGGCTTGTCATTCGAATCCTTTGGCTCTGGCATGGGTGGCAGGTCTGAGAACAAACGCTTCCCCTCCCTTTTCCGTCCTCCACAATGGACCGATTTTGACATGGTGTAGGGGCTAAGCAAAAAAAAAAAAGAGCAAACACGCCATAAACATAAAATGCCATCCCCACAAGCTGCGTACGACCGGGCCAGGGAGGGGGCGAAAGATGTCCGTCTTCCAGAAGCTACCTTTGGGGTCGAATCTGCGAAACGATCCGAACTGGTTTGGTGGTCGTTTTTCTTTGGCTCGTTACGTATTTTATAGGGTTGGTGATTTGTATTTTTTTCGCTGTATATTCTCGCTCTCCCTCTCTTTCCTTTTCTCTCTGTTTCTTCTGCTTCATCTCACTGCCATGCTGCCTGCTTCCGGCTGGAGGATGGCGAATGGATGGCAGGAGCCGTTCCACGCTATGCGCGTTATGCTAATTTAAAACCATGTCAACTACGGGTGTCTCTATTTTAAGGAGTTGAGTCGTTTTTTTTTGCTGTTGTTATTGATACTCCCTTACGGAGATTTTGAGCGTAAGATGAAATTTGTCCGCACTTTTGCAGGGCGTGGTACGCGAGCCATATTTGTTGAAGTGAGTGACAACTCGGCAACGACGAACGCGCTGCCGCAGTTGACTGGGCTGGGCTGTTGCTGTTGGGGAAAGTTTTTTTTTTAATTGCCCACAAACCCAATCACAAAATCGTACATCGTTGGTACATTGAGAAACATGCCGATATGGCCAACGGTAATTGTAAGCAACATAGGTAGTGGCCATGTCAAAATGCGCTCGAACGCCGGATGTGGGACGGCAAAAAGGATTGTTATTTAAACGAAATGTATGACGCAAACGGCGCAGCAAGTTATTTGTCAATAGCTGCTCTGGGCCGGGCGGTAAATCACACGCATGTTTCGAATGAACCACACGGCAGAGTGTCTGGTAAGTTGCTGCGAGACTCACCTCACATTGAGACACGCACACACATACACATACACCGTTCGCGGTACGACACCAGCTTAGGACGGTTTAATGTGTCACCTTTAAGTCCGCAATAATGGAGCTGATTAGAATAAATTAGACATTCTGTTGTAGCTTTCCCTCCCCGAAAGCGCGACGGAACGCTTCCGCCAAACCCAAGCGAGTGG
Source organism: Anopheles merus (assembly GCF_017562075.2). Lineage (NCBI taxonomy): Eukaryota > Metazoa > Arthropoda > Insecta > Diptera > Culicidae > Anopheles > Anopheles merus. The sequence goes on along the minus strand of NC_054085.1, from coordinate 39,644,928 downwards.
TGGCAGTGTGCGCGAGCCTTTTAGACGGGTGTGTCGCGTACCGCGATTCGCGAACATGGCTCATGGAGATCATGGCTGTGCGATGTTGGCTTGAAAAACAGATGGTTCGGGGATGGAGTGGGCTGGGTGTGTGTGTATGTGCGCTGTGAAGTCAACATGCGGTAGAACAACGGATTGAAATCGGTGTCAAATATTTATCCACCTCGAGCGTTTGTGGATCTAGCAAAGGGACCGAAATCAGTCGAGTAACGGCTTTGTATATTGGCGAAAGTGGAATTTCACATTATGAACCTTTTACAGTTTATGTAGCTTCGTACGCAAGGACGCTGTAAGTAGTTTACACAAAAATAGAACATCTTTTTACTTCCGACAAAGTTAGTTGAAAGTCCCGAATTACCAAAATCCACAAAAGACTTTAATCCGCTCCACTGTTGCCGTTTGTATCCTGGGCGGGAGTGTCGGAGGCAGCTGCCCGCTTCAAGGAACGATGCAAGGGTTATCTTACGGGCAATGGTGACAGGAGAGGCCTGTTTTGAGATGCAAAAGACAAATCCGTTCCTGCACAAACGACTGGTCCTTGTAAAACGCTCCCACTCTACGGCTCGCAGGCAGACCTTGGGTCCCTTGGCGTGAGCTCTACCGCAGCTGTGGTGGGTTCGTGGGGGAGCCCAATCCCGCTTACGTGCGCTCCCTATCCCTAGTGGCACTGTGGGCCAGGGAGAGACCTGTTTTCAATTTTTCGTTCCCGCTCACTCTACACACAATAGAGACGCGAGAGGGGGTGCGTGCAATGGGAGAAGGCCACAAAATACGACACCCAAACGCGCGACACGACACAGATCCATGCGAAGGGAGCTGAATCATGATGGGTCTGCGCGGTGTCCAGGTGGTGGTGTGGTAGGCCTCGTTTTTACGATCGCAGCGCGCGAGACACTGGAGCCACCACAGTGGAGCAGCCAGATGAAGGTGCGATGGTGGTGGGCCGCTGTGTTTGAGTTTGGGGCTGGTTCTGGCAAGAAACCAAGCAGAGCAGAGATAAGAACAAGAACGCGCTCGCGTAAGAAACAGTAATAAATTTATATCTCGTTTATGCTGAGGTTCGTTCGCTCTTGTCGTTTCCTCTTCTTTAGTGTGTCCCACTATTCTCCCTCGCCCCTCGTGTCTGGGGCTTTCTTTCCACAACCGACCCTCCCGTGGCGTGTTTTCCTGCATCTCATTCCACCCGCTAACAACTCTTTCCATCCCGAATTGGAGGTGTTCTTTGGCTGCTTTTGTTACGGTGGAAAAGCTTGAGCATGCTGTAAACGTTATTGTACTTAGTGTACCATTGGTTGTTAAAACAGTTTTGAAACACAGCAGTGCAAAAGATGCAACATTGGTACAGCAGATTGTCAGCTTCGGTCCGTAAAATCCAAACACCAACCACCTCTAGGAGGATTGAAAATCGAACGCAAATCATTCCCTGCTCATCGTCGAGATGTGCGTTTTTGCTTCTTCTTCTTGTTTGTCAAGTCATCTTCGGGTCTCTTGCTCCGTCACCTTCCCGGTTTTTTTTTGTTCGAAGATATTTGGTTTTTGTGTATACAAAAACATGCCAAGAAATATACGATTTCATATCGCGATGCTCGATAGATGGGTGCCTTATTCGGTTCCTCTGGGTTTTTTTCTGTCGGTTTCTTGCCGCGTCGTCTTCTTCTGGCACATCCGTTGCCCGTGGCCGGAGGGTGTGAACACTGTATGGATGGGAGGGGAAAAAGGCTTCAAATATCCAAGGTCAATTGCTCTGCTTATAATGGTTTTTGATTTTGATGGCGTCCAGCGTGTGCTCGCGTCATTCGAGAGTGTCGTTCTTCTTCTCCACTTTCTTCGCACGATCTCCCCCTGTGTTCGAAGAGAACGATCCGCTCCGTCACAAATCCAATCGATTCTAACCGGCCGGGCTGTTGAACCGAGCGGGGCACAGCGTGACGTATGGTGAAAGTCGGGCGGGAGTTTCGGTGGAGTACGCATCGCGTTCAATGTTTTGCTGCGTCGCGCCGAAACACTCTTGCAACACTAGAAGGGGTGCTAGCGTTCTTGCTGCCCGGATGCAGCCGGGAGAGGACGGCTCGACACGATCGATGGTTAAGCGAGCGATGGAGAAAGGGCAAACAGGAAGACACGAGTGTTGTGTGCGAGTGTCTGGCGGGATTCAAATTGCTCATAATCATTCTGTTGATGGGTTTTGGTTTACCTCCCGGGCACCCGTCGTTCCATCGATACCAAAACACCAAGCATCCAGAGAAGGTCAATTTTGTACGTAGTGAGATCGTTCGGTTGATGCCCTGGTTCTGATGGGTTGACTGTGGCCAAGGGTTCAGGCAAATGATGTGAAAGACCAAACCAGCAGATCATACTTTGCATAACTGCACAACGATGCGATCATCCAGCGTTGGACATTAAGAGCAGATGATCGTTCCAAAAACAAACAAAATCATCTTAAACCACAAAACTGACGCTTTGAAATAGGTGTATGAAGCTGGATGTCTTGTAAGTCTAGCCAAATGGCACTACTCTTGTTTACCGATCTTGAAAAGATCGTTTTTTTATCAGGTTTTTTTTTACCCCCGTTGCTGTTGATTGACAAGAACTGACCACATATTTCCTGCTGCCAAACCTCAAACCACCTCAACGAAGGTTCACTGCGATGGAACTCGACCTGAGTCAAGTGAAATGATGAGGTTACTGAGCGCCCCAAGATCTCGGCGATATATCCGCACTTCCAATACTCGACCTCCCATCAACAGCGACCAAAGTCAAATAATGTTTGATTGTTAATGACTACAGCGTCTGTGTGAGTTTGTGCGTCCCTTTTAGTTGTTGTTGTTGTTCTTAAACTCATTTTGTTTTCTCCCTGTACCTTTGCGCCTCGAACGCTATCCCTCCGTCAAGGTCCGCTCGGGGTTGTGGCGGGCTGGCTGGGTTGGCTCCAAAGCACCAAACTCCCAGTGGCTGCTTAGCTATTTCCCGCATCCCGCGCTCTAGTCGATGATGGTCGTGTAAGCAGCCTTATGAATCTGAGTGTTTTATTTCCCCTCGATCTTCCTAGCGCGATACGGTGGGGATCGTACAGCGTGGACAGCGCGGTCCTATCTCCGTACGATCTTCAGGATCTCAGCTTCCCGCACCCAAGACTCTATCGTACACCGGACCGGGCTTGTTGGCCCGTGATGAGGCTCTTGTGGTTAGGCTAAACATAATTTTTAAGAATGAGGTTTCAACTTTTCTCTGCCTCATTTTCCTGCGTGGTCACGGCTACGGTGCTGGGCGTGCTGGGCATTTCGTACCACTCGAAGCTCTTCTTCTCCGGACCGAGCGAACGGCTTGAAACGTTTGTTTAATGATCAATTTTGTCGAAGATTTGTCTACGTCTGTTCTCTTCGTTGGTTGGTTACCTTTTTTAATAGATTTCGTTCGTTCTTTCCAACATTAATTTGACCCGTTTTTGGGATAAATTATGTTTCCTTCAAGTCACTAGAACGAGAAGAGCTCATTCGTATGCGCGTGTGTGTGTGTGTATGTGTGTGTCTGTCTGTTTGTCTATGCGTCTTAACTAGCTTAAAATGAAGGTTGAGTGGGAACCACCTATTAGAAACTTGAAAAGCGCTAAATAACGAAGTTCACGAGACGCTTCGAAAATACTTGTTAGGTCCACTTTCGGCCCATGGTAACGGTCGTATGCAAAACTTTTGACAACCCATCGTCTGCAGAACAGTCCGTATATCAGGAGCAGCGATAATGCCGTTGACCACACACTCAAACGCCCAGTGCATAGCCCCTGTTTTACAATAGCACACAGTTTTGGGATTAGACACCATTTGTCATACATGAAAAGTGAGCACCGTTCGTTTCTTAGCCGCCATGCACGGAACTCCGCAAAACCGGAAGCCGTGCCGAAAGCCAAAGTCATTCGAAATGGGCGCCGTATAATAGCCGAGATGCAGTTGCAGGCTTGCACAGACCCGAGCGAGACAATTGGACAGTCTTCAAACTTCCTTTCGGTACAGCAAAACTTCTTGTACTGCTGATACCGCCATCGAAAGAGTTTTCTTGTCTCGTTCGCTTGATGCAGGACGAAACATTCGGGTGGGATGAATTGTTCTCCGGTCAAAGCACTTGGGTGTGCGACGTCCTGCTGGGTTGCTCGCATACACCACCACCACGTGCCTATCGTTCATAGGGGCGAGGGACTCAAGTTATTTCCTACTTCCGATGGTATGCTAATGGACAAGTTTATTACCATGAGTGAAGTGTGTGTTGTCACCCGTGGGTGTGGTATTTTGATAGTTGAGGCTTTTAGGAAGTATTTAGTTTGAAATTAAACCACGGATCAACACTTAAAGCCACCAGATAATTCAGTTCGGTGTTCAGTTTTGCAAGGGGGAATATGACGAGCGCTGAATGTTTGAGAAACTGGTACTTTCGATGCGATGATTAACACAAGCCAAAAGACAAAACTGCATTACTTTCAAAATACAATAGTGTGAATGTTGTTCCGTCGAGTCTCCTGACAGGACTCAAATAGCTTCGCTGGCGTGTGCAGAAGAACTCGCGCTCCAAAATGGAAATTATTCATCCGTTTTGATGCGAACCTTATTGGGGGCGCGCTGTAGATGGATGGTTTTGTTTTGTGCATCATTCTCCAAAACTGATGCTCGCGAGTTCATTAGGACCGACCAAACCAGAGAATAAAACAGGATCACTGACACTTGCATGAATATCTCAGCAGAGCATTGTGGTGCGACTCAGGACTGGAGAAGAGGGGGACCTGTGCGTGATGCCATTTCCGTTCGCGGATCACGGAATTGATGATTTCGGTTCGACGGATCGCGTCCGTTTGCATCCATCTTTGGGTGGTCGTTCTTCCTTTAGCGGGATCGTCCTCGTGCCCTGCGCCGACGGTAAGGAGGTGGGATGCTCTTTGTGGCGAGGGTGAGCGATCCGATGGTCCGATGCCCAACACGGTCTGACACTGATTGACAGATTTTGATTTAGTATTGCCTAAACAATATGATGCTCACCCTCTTCTGTTTCGACCGTAACTAAATTTACTTGGAATTTTGTTCTCTCGCTGTTTAGCCCACGATCGAGGGTGATCGTTGGACGACTGTTTGGTGCAATCGTTCGAGGACCTAAGTTCGTCGTAGGTATTACCATGTACATCTACCAGTGCAACATATCTGCTCATTAAGCTAGTGCGGTAATTGTTCGTATCGTATAAAAGAGAAGGAAATTAATTAATCTTGGGCACGGAAAATCAGCTCAGACGGCATATGAAACATTGTGTGCCTCACGAGAGCTGCTATCTCGGTATCGCGGGAAACCGAACACATTGGTGAAGAATCACTTCGAGTGGTGTTGTGCTGTCAGTTCCCGTTTTAATTCTGCATGTTTGCACCTCGACGCAAGTGCTACTTTATTTAGCGTTGAGATGGACCTGTTCCCGGCAAAGGGTTGTTGGAGTCTCCCTTTGGTGCAGTGATCTTTTACTGATGATCGCTCAATGGTTGGCACGGCTGGAAAAGCCGATGGTACAACATGTTAAACCATCGGTCACGGTTTCCACTGATGGCAGCAGAGTTTGATGAGCTTGGTCAGGACTCGGAGATGTGATATCGCGAAACGGGGTGCCTACCAATAAGTGTCGGCCTGGTCCTCTGCGCAAATGATCTCATTCCGTCTGCTTATGCTGCCGGAGACGTTGGGCGAGTGGGGGGCTTTTGCTTCAATTTCAATTTCCTGCCCATCCGTTCCGGATACGGATAGTGTACTTCGGCATGGTGGCAAGAGAACGAATGTTTCCGTTGTCGTTTGTGCTTACCGTGATTCATCGTGGGCTTCCATGGCCGGCATCCAGTATGCGATCTTTCCAGACTCGGCCCTGCGGAAAACCGGAATGGCGAATGGGAAGCTAATCGCTTTCTTGTCGACACCGCCGACCGCCTCCCTCTCCCGGTTCCTACCCTCCGGTGAGGTTGCGCCTTGCAGCAGGGCCAGCGTTTCGATGGGGCACGCATTAAGAAGCCTCCGAATGCACGGAAACCGTGACGAACGAGCCGTGTAGCCATCACACCTCGAGACGTTCGAGCGCATGTTCCAGTACCCTAGGCCTATCCAATGCGTCTGGTTGCAGTGGAGCCTTCCATGCTGTCCTCTCTCGCTCCGGCCGACCATCGACCAAGACTAGCAAGGTGACGAAAAGGTGGTTTTAATTGATTGGTATTTTAGTGCTCTGCCTTCGCGGTGTAAAATGATTGGGCATTTGTGGAAACTTGTTCGTCGTGGTTGGGCCTCGAGGCGTCGGGAACGTCGCCTAGAGTCGTCCACGGTAATGATGACGATGGATGGGAGAGCTGCTGCAGACTGTTGAACTAGAATTCGCCGTGACGCAAGTGCAAAGCATTGCGATGCGCAGGCATGCAGTTGTGAATGGAAACAGAAGCAAGTTGCACTGCGGGTACAGCACATGGAGACATGGGATTGTTGTTTGTAAGACTGATGTTCGAGCACCATTGGCATGATGGGATGGCAGGTTTGCTGGCTGGCTGGCTGGCTGGCAGGCCTGGGTGTGAATAAACATAGGTTCATAGTTGTTTTCCAATGTGAAATGTGCGCTGCAAACGTGTTCCGAACTTTTACTCCCTTCGTGTATTTATGCTGTTGAAACAAACTAAATCTCATGAAAAATGGCAAAGTCTTGATGAGTCTTTATTGATGCAATGCTATGTATTCGAGAGATTGTTGGTTTTTTTTTTCGTACCGTCTTGTTTTCCTGCTTCCAACATGTTGACATTTCAATCAAAACATGTCTGGCCCTGGTTGGAAAATCCAGATAATGTTTTAATAAAGCGTGAAAACTGTCGCGAACACGCGGGAAACACTAAGGGATCTTGTTTTCTTGTGTGTGCGGCGGGCAAAATGGCTTGGCAGCCTGTTTTAATCTGCTGCTCGGACACCGTTTTAATAACAAAGTTGTCACTCAATTTTAACCGCAGCATGCCACGGTCAAGACGGAAGACTGACACGCCTGCGTAGTTGTGTTGTGTCGTGTGTCGAGTGGAAGGAGGAAGGCGGTTATTGAAGCTGTGGTTACTGGGTGATCACTAAATCCAATCTTAGGGCCAAGGAAAGGGGATGAATTGTTTTCGGCGATCGAGTAGGAAAAGGATTCTTGTACAAAATTATGTTGGTGGTAGTTTTCGATATCGAGACATTTATCGATTCTCGAAATCAAAATCTTCCAGGTTCTGTCGCTCCGTTAGCTATCTCCAGGACGACAGGCTCTGCATGTCCGGAATGGTTTTTACTGTAGATAAGCAACGTCAGTGTGTTTTTTGTTCTGTTTGTACACTGTTTTGTCCTTCCATGAGCTGCACTTTTTTACTCATTCAAGTGCATTGGTAACCACATCTCGACAACGTTACGTTTGCTCCCCTGCAAGTCGTTCGCGGCCGATCGCTTAGGTATGGTTGTTGTAGATCTTTGCCTTGCGTATATTGGGACTACCGTTTTGGAGAATAAAAAAAACATCTTCGAAATGCACGCTTTTACACGAATTGTATTCCGATGTGGTAGCTGTTTTTTGTCTTTCTCTCCTGTTGAAGTTGATTTTCGATTCGAAGATTTCTTGTACATCTCGCAAATTTCAACGCTACAAGCGCGCGGTTGTTGTTGGTTCGTGTGGCGACATCTTTCCAGCGATTGCCAATTTTCGGTTACTTCAGCTGCTGATCTGTCTGCCGTGCTGCGCCAGAATGCACGGGCCCTGGACCGGTATACCGTGGTGGGCCCGTGGTACGGTTCCATTCTCGAATCGCCATCGCTTTCGCAAACAGGTTCGATTTGGACGCTGAACGCGTCCGTTGCAGTCGATGCGTTCCGTTGTGCGGTGCTGTTTCCTCCGCCGCACACGCCTGTGATAATAACGATTGTATGTTTTTGTTTGCGCTGCCTCTCGATCGTCCGCCGCTCCGGAGTGCGTGTTCTTTTATGTAGCTTGTGCTTGGTGCTGTTATTGTTTTCACCAGCCATCGTTGTCATCATTAAATTACTTAACGGCGACAGGGTTATATTTTGTTTTGCCCTATTTATATACGCCCATGGACAGGCTGGCAGGAGGACGGGCCGTGGCACGGAGTATCTTGCGCCGGTTTTCGGTCGACCAAATTTGGCACCAGCCCCCGAAACCAAGAAAGGAAAGGAAATGAGTGAGAAAAAAAGGTTTTACCCTGCAGGAGAAAGAAACTGTACAAAAAAGCACTTACACACACACACACACACACATAAGCCAGACTTGAAAAAAAGCACGAAACAGGAAGCGTTGTCCCAAAAATGCAGGACGAATAAGTATCGCTTCTCGGGTTAATGCGGACGGTATTGCAGTTGCATTGTAATGCCGTTTCATCCGCTATTGAGAATTATTTTCAGTTTTACCGTACCACCACCATTACTACCCTCTTGGCTCCTCGAATTCGTCATGCCAGATATGCCCGTTTTAGAAACGTTCGAGAAAACGAGCATCCCCTCGAGCATCCTCGAATCAAAGGGAACACGTGACCGTCTAGCCAAAACGACGGTGCACAGGAAGTATGATTGCAATTTGGCACTCTTTGCGGAGATGGTAGAACTGCAACTCGCCATTCAGGGCCATGCCAGCACCGGGTTGTCGCCATTTGTTGTTTTGGTTCCGATGAGTTGTAGTTTCCTTTGACGAGCAGTGTTCTCTTCATGCTGCACTAAAACATTGCCAATCCATCGTTGGTTGTCGAGGGGGTTAAAATGTTGCGCGAAATAAAAGCGAAGCTTCAGGGCGACGGATGAAACACGAGGAATGCTATGTATTTTAAAATGGTCAGGATAATTAAGTTGAATGAATTTAAATAGCCCCAAACAACAATGTAATCATACACGTTCTGCCTTTGGGTGGTGGTGCTGTGGAAAAAAGTATGTTTGGATTCTGGTTGGTGTGCAGAGCAGTGCGTAGTGCGAGCGACACACTGGCGGAATCGGTGAGTAAGACAAGAGAAAAACAAATTGATTTCCAGTGCTATTAGAGTAATTATTCCATGATTTTCATAATTCCCAATTGATGGGCTTACCGTGTGTTAGGGGTGAGGAAGCGGACAGTGAGGTGTGGAGAGCATGGGGGAACATTACATTTGATGAATGCAAGATTGGAGGGAGTGTTGTTTTTTTATGTTTGGTGCTGAGAAGTTTTGTGTGGGATGAAGGTTAGAAAACGCCCAAGAATTAATTTTGAGCGCCCAAGGTGGGAAGTTCGTTGACTCACGGGTAATTCGTTCGCTGAAAGTGAGTAATGTTGGAAGCGCGGACTATTATCAGGCTTCGGTGCTTGCTCGAGGTGTCTGGGTTGTTCTGAGTTTGGTTTTGACAAAATCGAGAAAGAAGTACTTTTTCACTAAAATGTGTTCAATATAACCTTTTTTCTTGCATAGTAGACACAAATTCATTCCAGGTTACCTGCCGGTGGTAGAAGGAAGCACGCGTTGTGATACGTGCGATTGGTTTTTTTTCCTGTGCGTGTCTATTTTCAGGTGAATGTGTATAGCATTTAAAGTGAGTTACACCTGGATGTGGTGGCAAAGGAGGGTAAAAAGCAGCACCAAGCAGTGCGTGTCTGTGTGTTCATTTATGACGCCTTCATGCGGTGCGTATAAATGGGCGCACATTATGCACACATCAATTGCCCGTATGCAAAGCGGCGAGAGGTGCGCTATGCAGTGCTGACAGTGAGTGCAACGAAAGTGATGCAGGCGACACGGTGCATAATCGAAATTCCTTCGCTACGGTGGAGAGCTCGCTCATAATGCTCGCCCAAAACGACCCTAGCAGGCAGTACGCAGCGTTTGTTGCTCTCGCTCGCTCCCGGGGCACGTTGTTGCTCTCGCTCGCTCGCGATTAGCGCGTCTAGAGTAGGCAAGGATAACCATGGTTGTGATTGTTTGATGTGCGCGCATGAATATAAACGACAATCGACAGTACAGCCACGGTGTGGCAACTGGCAAGTGAGAGATGTGTTTCACCATTTTATTTTGTCCGTTCGGCCCCAACCCGCCCTTCCGCCCGACCGGGAGGGGCCATCCACCGTGCCGTTTATCAGCCATCACTCCGCCGGGTCTGTGTAAGCCTCATCTGTCATTCGATCGTTCAATCTCCTCCCTCGGCAAACTGCAGGCAGCTCCGGTTCACTTCATCCGCCTAACGATGCTCCTTTATCTCGGGGGTTTCATCTTTCGCCTTTTCCTCGATTACTTCCATCAATTTAAATTTTATGAATAATTTCTTTTCTTTTTGTTCTCGCGTCGTGCAAAAGATGCTCCTCTGGCTCCTACTGCTCGTGTGCCCTGCCACAAACATCCCTTTGCCTGCTGCTTTCTTTCAGGCCAACCGCTCTCCTCCCCCCCCTCTTTTCCTCTCCTTCACGAGCTTCTTGTGCCGTTTTCGTGCAGGTTTCGTACAGTGAGCCCCTGCCAGTCGGCAAAACGGCTGGGGATCGTGAACTATTTTCTCTGCGAACGATCATGATCAAGTTGGAAGCATTTTGTTCGTGTTTTGTTTCGTACTTCCCTGCCATGCTTTGTGCCGATCGCTATCGGGCGACTCTAAGCTGGGCTGCACAAGCTGTTTGCTCTGAACGGTAGACTTTGTTCTCGGATCAAAGAGCACAGTATCCACACAGCATAGATCATTGCTTTGTTTTATTGCATACGCTAAATGCATCAACATAATTTGTGTTTCAATCATTGGTGGTGGATCCCGTTTCGAGGTACACTCGGCTCCAGCTGTGCGCCGCCTCGCAGCGGTCTTTCTGTCCCACACATTGCCGGCGAAGTTAGTTTGAAGCAGTTTGCAACAGAAATCATCACACAGAGGCACCAAAGCTAGCGTGATTAGTGGGAGGGAAAGGTAGTTAGGTTCGGGATTGATGGAACGATCAAACCATCAAAATGTTTACGAAGCCACAATGCACGTGCAACGAAAGGGACGGTCGTTTATTATATGTTTTATCCCAGTGTCTAACAAAAAAGGATGGTTTGTTACGACCGAAGCTGGCGACAATGCGCTTTTCCCGTGCCCATACCGTGCTTGGAACCATGGAACGGTCCTCGCTCCTTCCAGTTCCAAAAGACCAGCTCCGAACGCCATGGGAAAAGGGCCAAGTAACGTTGGCAATGGATTTTGTGTGTGTGTGTGTGAGCTTTGTGTTGAACAAAACGAGCCTTAGGAAAGACCTTGCACAAAACACATCTCACATCATGTGCTCCTCCGGCCTCGGTCCTCTTTGTGTCAGGCTGGACGATGTGTGATTTTCTACGAAACAAATGTCCTGCCACACAGAGAAGGGACAAAACACACTACGGACGCTACGGGACGGCACCAAACACCATCACCTTCGCACAATGCAGCGCGTGGGATGTGCGTGGGATCAAAACAGTGCAAAAAGTGCGATTCTCGGTGCTCAAAAATTAAGCAATCTGGCCTTGCGTTCGTTCGGCCTGGCAAAGCGAGCACCGTCCACATACCTGACCGCTGAGCCCGGTGGGAAATCGATCAGGACAATGACGCACTGGAAGAATTACGTGTCAATCTTTCCCGTCCACCACAATCGGCTTCAATCTAGTCCCGATGTGTACCGGAGAGGTGCAGTGCCTGGGTCTGAATCCGGGCCTGTGCTGTCGGAATGTTACACACTGCACAGCAAAAACGTATGTGTGTTCTAGCTTGCAGTTTTAGTCTACCGATGGAGGATGTAGTCACGAACATCATACACTAAACTAAACATGTCATCCAGTATCTAGCGTGACGTTGAGCTTGAGCTTTGGTGATATTTAAAAAACGGTTTACATTAGGTTTGTTAGCCTTCTCGTCCAATAAAAACAATTACAAAGCACATCCGGTGGAAGGAAAGAGTACAAAAAAACAACATCCCTCTGCTGCACAGCCCATCGCCTACGACTGACCTACTGCACTGTAGTGCGCTGTGTGCTGGGCGATTGGTTTCCCATTCCGGTCTATTCGTTCCCTTCTTTCCAAGGACTAGCCCATCGCCGGTGTGGTCCCTCGGGCCTAGCCGCAGGTATGTGTATGGTTGCATTTTAAAGGCAAATATTTACTGCCGAGCTCCTTTCTCCGGGACGGGTCCGGGCTGCACCACACGCTCCCGGCACTGTGCATTTGCAAGGGGTCGCCACGGCCACGATGTCGTTGTAAATACTTCAGCCTTTTCGAAAGGATGCACTGCTGCCCTGCGTACCTGTCCAGCGCACTGCAGGACGGGATCAGATAATTGCAACATCATTATCGATTGTCGACCAGATCTCCCGTGTCCCCGCTTATCCGACCGACCGGACGCCATGTTGCAGGGCCGGCTGGTTTTGGGCAATGGTGTCCGTTTGTCCGGGTGTTTAGGCGTTGGGTTTGCTGGATTTTATCCCAACAGCAATACCGCTGTCAAACGAGCACGAAAACATTTTTCGGATCAATTCCTACCGGTGCCCGAATCAGCATGCAGCCAGCAATTCCAGCTAGTGTCTGTGCTGCACCGAAGCCAATGTATCACACCAACACTTTTGCTGCGATTCCCACCTTCTCCCCAAAGCGTATGCCTGCCTCTCAGCGTGATTTTGGTGCGTGTGTTGTCTCGTTTTCGTACCAACTCGCGCGCACGTACACACTCAAAATCTCTATTTATGTTGCCAGTGTCTGTAATGTTTTTGTTTGCTCGCCGGACTCCCTCCCTCTTATTCCAGGTTTATGTGGTGGAGCTGCTACTGCCCCCGCGCCGTCCGCGGATGGTGCGTGTTAGTAAAATATGTTTTCTCACTATCCGTGTGTGCGCGCGCGCGATATTGGGCAACAAGCATTAAAGCACCGGGTAGGATCCCACCTCCGTACCACGCAGGAAGGACACCGCCGCCGTGGGCAGCGTTTCGTTTCGCCCTTTGCCCGATTCCGCGGGGAACGACCAAATTTGGATGACGACGGTTCCGGGCGTTGCTGTTCGGGGATGTAGATATTTCGTTGTTCGCTTTCGTTGATTTCTTTCAACGGGTTCGGGTACGGGCACGGAACCCGTCACGGATCCGGCGCACGATGATGGATGCGCCGCGGGGATCGTGCGGCGGTAGTGTGGTGGGGAATAAAATAATATTTAATGGAAAAACGGCCGAAACGGTCCAGCAACAACACAGCAGCAGCAGCAGCAACAGCAACAGAGAAGGCAGTGCAACCGTACCCCGTATCGTAGCATCCCTTTGCTCGCAATACAACGGGAACAAGCGGCAACGGAAGATATATGAAATCGGGGATGGAAAATCATAAAGAAAAGGATTGTGCGAGTTTTATTATACATGGAAGCAAAATATGTAAACAAATCACAGCCGCAATGGCATCGGCATGAAGAAGCCCGGACGAGATTGTGCAAGCATACCAGGGTCGGAAAGGGAAAGGAACCAGCACGGTGTTTGGCGGAAGTGGGTGGAAACGGTTCCTCTTCTTCGCACTGTTGGCCGTCGTACCTCGCCGGATGCTTCGGGATATGCGTTGAGGAAGAGATGGATTTAGAGAGAGAGAGAGAGAGAGAGAGAGACAGGGAGAGAGAGAGAGAGACCGAAAGAACGAATGGGAGTGAGCGAGAAGCTCCATAAAAGGGGGCAAGAAATGGATTCTCGTGCCAGCGCGGACACAGGAGGGACCCACTGCCAAAGCGGTTTAGCGGAAGGAGCGGATTGAAAAACATACGCGCGTTAAATTTCAAGATTTACTGTCAAAAGCCGAAAAAAGAGCCAGCCTTATTGCGCAGGTCAATCGTCCTTGCTGCTGCGGATGATGGGGTTCCTCGTTGGTGGTAGGATTCGTGAAGTTTTATTAGCTATGCTGTGAATCTTTTCCCGCAATTATTGTTTTCCTCTGATCGAGATGATCGGACACAGGGAGGGGAAACAAATTAAAAATTCGCGTATACCGTGCGGTGGGAAATATGATAATAATGCTGAAGGTCATTGTGCGAACGAATCGAACCGTTTTGACACACTTCGGTCCATCGTTTTGCTCCAGCCCGTGTGATTATTTCCATCCCGAGCCATACAGATGGGTGATATCATATTGAGTTGTTGATACAATGCGAGAAGCAAATAAATTGAATATTTTTACCCACCCCGCATCCAGCGACATGTGCTAGGGGAGTTGGGAAGGGTGCCAGAAAGTAAAAAAAAAAGACGACGGCCCGTCCATTTTATACAGTCATATTTAACGATCTGCTTTTTTGCGATGATGACTCTCCCAATTCTGGGATGGGTCGTAAATCAATGAGCAAAATGTGGCGATGTTTTGTGGTGCCGGGATTCTACGGAAAACCGATTTATGCAAACCCAATCCTCGGAATCGTTTGATTGAACAATAAATTTTTCCATTATGTAAGGCGTTCTTTTTTGTTGATGTTACCGTTGTCAGCTCTCCACGGTCAGGGTCGGTTGAGTGGCAGTTAATTGATTCGGAAATACAATTAAAATCTTCTTTTCAAAAATACTGTCGTGAGATGATCATTTGAAAGAGCAAGAGCAGGAGAGAGAGAGAGAAAACTTAGCGCCGAAATTGAGAGTTTGGGAACGACCGCAGCAACAACAGCAGCAGCAGCAGCGCACGCAGCAAAGGAATCCAGTCGCGGGGTTCGTCGTGTTTCTTCTGTTTCGTAGGAGCCAACATGCATGCGCCACCAGAGAGCTAGTGGTCGTTCCGAGCGGTCTGAGCGGTTGACTGTCGTAGTAGTGGTCGTGTCGACGCCAGACAGGATCTCGACCGAGGGCCGCCAGGGCCATCACGCACTGGAGCCACCGCGATCGTCTTATGTTAACGAGGGAATGAATATTTGTTTAGATTATTGCATTTTTTCGTCCTCTCGCATTCGCCTGCTCCTTCGCGCCCGGAGGTTCGGTGGTGCCTCCGGCTCTCGTTATGTGCGAGTGTTGAGCATACGCGGCTGGTTTATTTTTTGCTGCTGCTGCTGTTGCTGCCTCTTTTCTTAACCTCTTTGCCCCCTCTGGCTTCTTGGCCGCACCGTTGGCAACGTGTCATGTCTTGGGATGGGTTTTGGGATATAGTTTTGTGTAGTTCTTTGCTTTTTTACTTGTTCGTCTGCGCTGCCATCAACCGTCCCTGGATTGCTCTCGTTCGTCCTTCGCCGATTCGCTACGTTTTTCCCTCACTCGAGATGAAGGCACAATTGGGCCCGGGAGCTGCGGCGCCTGGTCGGTCGGTGATCGCAAGCATCCGTTGCAGAATGTCCTGTCGAGGCAGGCATGCGGCGAGACGGGCAGGATCGGTGCGTGCTGTGGCTTAACACTCGAATTTTTGGCACGCCAACCCAGATTCGACACGATCCATCTGCGCGACGAAGATCAAGTGCGATAATCGTGCGGTCGTGAGTGGCGCAGCAGTGGCAGTGGAGAGTGGAGGGGGGAGTCATGCTGGAGGTGCAATAAAAATCTTCCGCATCGTTCGAACATAACACTCCGAACCTGCGTATTATGTGTTATTTAACAATTTATGGCCCGCAATTATAGAAAACATACACTCCGTAACGAGCTACAGAGAGTAGAGTGCGTGTGTATGTGTGTGTGTGTAAGCAAAAGGAGTAAATGTTTTGTTTTGAGACGTTGTTTTCCTCTCCCCGTGATTCCCTTTGGGGTGCAAATGGATAATGGGACCATAGCTGATGGTAACGACTATAGAATGGTCAACAATCGTTCATGCATCTGCAATGAAACGACCGTTGCGTGCTGTCGATGAAAAGGTGGTAAAAAATAATGTAAATTATAGTTCCAGTACTGGGTGGGCCTAGCAAAAGATGGCACTTTACTTTGTCAGAATTCATCAAAGGATGTGCATTTATCAACGAGATGATCTGCTCACGGCACGGTCCGCAATAAACTTTGGTTATGTTTAATGGTGAGGGAACATCAAACAGCAAGCCAGTAGCTGATTCGGTTGGCTAGTAAAAATCATTACAAACCCATAAGTGTCGAATATACGATCGTGTTAAATGCCCGAAAGCGATCGATTCACCCCTTGCTGAAGCATGTTTGATGTGTGTGTCGGGCTCTCGAGCCGTTGCTGTAATTGTGCGTACCTTTACGTTTTGCAATTGATCGACCAGCCGCTGAGCTTAAGAACGGGAAACCGACACACTACCTTCCGCGTCGATGAACCTGTCTGGGGGAGGGGGTGGGGGGAGAACCATGTCCAATGGAGCCACACCAAGAACGAGGGGTAACGGGTGGGTCTCAGCGCAAAACAGCATTCTCGCACGGAGGGTATCCCGCGCGCCCTCGGTCGATCGATGATCGTGTCAATACCTGATTGTGCGTTCGAATAACTACACACCAACACAGACACAAGTCCGCAGTCCGCAGTCCAGCTAGTCGACGATCTGGTGATGCTGGTACGCACCGTCATTCTCCACGAGCAGCCCGTACCAAACGGGCCTCCATCCCTCTCGAAAACGTTTTTTTGTTCCCGCGCGAATGTGGCTATTGTGATGCTGCGGGATGCTGCTGTACGCTGGTTTCTTGGCGTGTCTGAACCGCGAAGCTGGCTCGGTTTGCCTCACACGCAAACACAAACACGCGCGGAGAGCCAGTTCGATCGCTTGGCCCAGCCGGCTACAACCGGGTTCTCCCGGGCTCGATCGTTAAAATCTCATCCTCATCGACCCTTATCGACTCTTCTCACCTTTCCGGGTGAACCGTACCACACCACCAGGCAAGAAGCAGAGGGCAGGGGCGCATCGAGGACGGATGCTGATCGTTTTTCCTTACCTTGTTGCGTTTCTGTGTGTGTTTGTGTGTGTGTGTGTGTTTCTGCTGCGTCTTTCTTTGCTCTCGCATGCGTCCTTTCGTCTCTTTTCAGCTCCTTCTGCGGGACTCCTATTTTCTCGTTGCTAATTCGATGGTTCGTTTTCGGGGTTTCGACGTTCGCTCGTTTCGTCGAGAACACTTTTCGTGTTGTTGGGCTCTTTACGCCTCTTCCTGTGGGCTGGTACCGGGTTGGGGGAGAAGGGTGAGTGTATTCACGTTTCCAAGAGTACTACCCCTTCGCTTGGTATGGCTATTCTGCTGAACGTACCCATCAGAAGTGGAAATCGGGCGAGTTCGCATGGTGGTGTAGGGTTCGATCGGTGTTGCCGTGCGAATGGTGGTGATCGTCTTGCGTGGCTCCCGCTGATGTTGCTGATGGCAACAAACAAGCGCTCAAATTATGCTCCGTTGTGCTTCTGGTAGTGTTATGATTGCCAAGAACAGTGGTAAGAAAACTGCACAACTGAAAGCAGGAAGGGCGTTTATGCTGCCCAAACATGAGCTCACGCTGAAGTGAGTGCAAAAATGGTTTATTTTTTACATTGCTCAAGCTAATGATCAAACTGTCCACAACAATACAGCAAACCCACCTGTACAACATTTTTGCACCGGTGCACAGCCTGTTAGGAGGATTTGTTTCGTGCGAACACGTAACTCCGATTATTCTATTTTCGCCCTCGCCCTCGACCTGACTCTCGATTTGGCTCCTTCTTTTGCTCCTGCTTATAGTCTATTTCCCATTCAAAGCTCATCGGACGTCGTGGCTGGCTGTGGCACCAACCAACAGCCCACACTCCCATCCCCTTGTGCCCCACGGTTGGTGCAACCTCTAAGCTGAACCCGCGTAAAATCTACCATCGCGCATTCGCTTTTGGCATTCAATTCGACGTACGCTTTACTACACTGAATCGTTCGCCACTTCCTCCTCCCTGTTGGAGTTTGCTTGGGCTTCGCCCAAAGATGCAAAATGAACTTAACAAGAAACGAATTAGTGGGGATAAAGAGGAGCGAGAAAATAAAAGTAACATCACCAGCAGCAGCAGCAGCAGCAGCAGCAGCAGCAGCAAGCGAAGTGGCTGGCCGGGAACGAATTGGGGATGAAAAGGAAACCACCAAACACTACTGAAAGCAAAAAAGAACGAAGGCAAAGGAGCGAACGAACCCAAACGCGCAAGCAAAGAGCTGGGGCAAACCATCGCGAGCCCACTTGGCCAAACGAAAAACTTGGGCTGTCTAATAAGAATATGATTATAGGCAGCGGAGTCGCTGCTGCCCGAGAACGCGCAAGAATCTTGAGCCTCGGTCGCGGGAAGAAGCGTACCCTTTCCCGTGGTACGCTGGTACGGCTTGAAACGAGGTACGGTGGGCGGCGGCAGGTGAAAAGCTGGCGAGACGCGATCCTCGCCCTCATGTAAGCAGCGAGAAGAGCAGACAGAGCTAAGAGCTTGCGATCAGCAAAGGGTGTAAAAGGGAAGCTCCATAATGTAGGGAGCGATCGGGGAGGGAGCGACGGTAGATGGGTGGAGTAGAAAAGCTCCCAGGAAAAGGTGCCGTGGACTGTTCTTTTTGTTTTGCTTCTGTTCACTCGATTGCAATTGCTGCTGTATTGGTGTTCATGTTCCTCCTCTCTTCTTTCCTTACTTTCTCTCTTTTTCTCTCGCTTTCTCTTTCTGTCTTGGGCCTGATAGGTTGTCAGGCTTGTTAGCCGGTTGCTGGAACGTGAAGTTGCAACAAAACCCTTCTGGCTGGCTGCTTGGATGTGGCCAAGAACAACGTGACACGCGGGTTGCTACGACCACATTGAAGGCACCGGAATCTCCCCGTTAGCGCGAGACCGAGAAAAGTTTCCTTGTTCTCACCTTTTTCTCAGCCCCGTACAGGGTTCGTCTTCGTTGTGGAGCAACTGGGTGGAATACTCTTTTTATCTCACTCTCTCTATTTCTCTCTTTTTTGTCTCGGTCAGCGCTGGGGTTGGTGGTATTGTGTTATTCTTATGTTTCTACCTTTTCTGCTCTAACGTTGGCTGGCGTAAATGGGATCCCAAGGGAGGAAGAAGCTTTTGTTTCTACTCAAGTTCCAGGCGAACCGTTGCAGGGGGAGCCTTTGGTCGGGGTGTGTACCGCGCGCGTGTGTGTGTGTGTGTGTGTGTGTGTGTGTGTGTGTGTGTGTGTGGTGTGTGTGTGGTGTGTGGTGTGTGTGTGTGTGTGTGTGTGGTGTGTGTGTGTGTGTGTGTGTGTGTGTGTGTGTGTGTGTGTGTGTGTGTGGTGTGTGTGTGTGTGTGTGTGTATGTGTGTGTGTGTGTGTGGTGTGTGTGTGGTGTGTGTGTGTGTGTGTGTGTGTGTGTGTGTGGTGTGTGTGTGTGTGTGTGTGTGTGTGTTGTGTGTGTGTGTGTGTGTGTGTGTGTGTGTGGTGTGTGTGTGTGTGTGTTGTGTGTGTGTGTGTGTGTGTGGTGTGTGTGTGTGTGTGTGTGTGTGTGTGTGGTGTGTGTGTGTGTGTGTGTGTGTGTGTGTGTGTGTGTGTGTGTGTGTGGTGTGTGTGTGTGTGTGTACGTGTACGAGCGCATACAGGCAGCCACGATATGTTGGAATTAAAAAGAAGCCAAGAAATCGAACAAACGAGGCGTCGAACGTTTGCTAAGGGTTACGTTAGGGAAACGACCCATAAAGGCGAGAAAGAAAAGAGGGAAGCATGATTGCAAAAAACAACACCGAACCGGCACCGTGGAAAATCGAACCGGCGAAGCGATGTGTTGTGTATACGAAAACAAACGGCGAAAAATGGGCAAGAGAAGGGAAAGGGAGCCAAAGGGAGCCAAAAGGAGCCAACCGGTGGACGAAAGACGGCCGCACCCGGGAGGCGGGGAATCGGGTAACCGGGTCTAAATCCGACAACCTTTTGAAGAATTAACTATGTGTTGATGTCCTTATTATAGGGGGTGTTGTGTGTGTGTGCATGTTTTACCCATTTTGCCCAGTTTTACCAACCGATGGCCGAGGGCTCGTGCGAACCGAACCTGTTTGAGGCTACGCAGATTAAGCATCGTGATCGACACCGGAAGGCTTGGCGGGGGAAATCGGGAAATGGGGGAATGTTTTTATTTGCGGCCAATCTGGTCGAGAGGTTCGGCTAATCGCATTACAGGCATCTTTCTATAATTTACTGTGCTCGGTTTTAACGCGTCGCATTGTTGGCAAACACTAAAATGTTATTGATTTTCTTCCTCGGTTGGACGCTGGTTGGGGGCGCTCGTTCTTGTTGCATTCTTGGGGGATTTACGATTTCTTTGTTATGAGAGCACTTTTGTATGATTGAAACTACTCGGGACATTTGCAAGCAGAGCAGAGGTATGGGTCGATCCTTTCTCACATACCGATGAGGAGTACGGTGAAATTTCATGTCTCATAAACTTCACAAGGAGCCATATGACCTTACGACTGTTTCTACTAAATAAAACAACAAACGAAAAGCTCTCACATGCCTCTAACTCTGAACTAGATTGGGATTACCAAGAGGGGGAGGAGGGTGTGAACCTTAACAAAGCAACATTCGGAACCAATTTTGCACAAATTAAGAGCATAAAAATTGATCACCCATTTAGCTCGGCAGAATGGCCGCCGCTGCAGATGAGTTGGTTAACGCGCCTCCTGGGAGCTCGAACTCATCATTCCCACCTCGCCGGGAGAGGGCTGTTCTCTTGGGCTCTCGGTACGGCGTTTGGATCGAAATAAGTGATAAACAGTTTTATGAAATTTCGTTTCATTAGGTCCAGATCCAATCGTTCGTGACGGACGCCGGGGAGAGAGTGAGAGAGAGAGAGAGAGAGAGAGAGAGAGAGAGAGAGAGAAAGAAAGAGATAGAGAGAATGCAAAAAGTGAATAGATACAATCAGGTAGCCCAACCAACGCTAACGTGCCAGTGAGGAATCTTGAGGACTTGCGGAAAGCTAAAGAAGCCCCGAAAAAAGGAACCGTTTCGAAAGAGATGCTGATTCAACTGGTCTCCTACGTAGCCGGCAGGCCCAACGGGGGTAGTGGGTCTTCGCTCTTGGGAATTGATTATAAATCTTAGCCCCCCTCCCCCATAGGTGTAGCGAGACCCGGGCACGGCCACGGCCAGTATCAGCTTTGACCATCATCAGCCGAGCACCGTACCTACGGTGTATCGGGTCCGGGTCCGATCTAGATTTTCGAAAGCTTCGGATCGTATAAATGACAGCTTCGACTTTTCGTAGTTCCCGTAGTGCCCGAGGGTGGTGGAAATTTTTTACGACCCCTGGCCAATTTGGGATAAAACCAAACTACTGTTTTTCATCCTCCCCGGTGGCAACCGAAAGGGGGTCGGGATGGAAACGCTCGTTCGTGCGTGCTTCCGTGCGTACGTGTGCCGCCGGCTAGTGGGGACACATACAATACACTGGACCGGGGCTGCCGGACGTGCTCGAATCAAAGGTCGGTTTCGGTGTCATCAGGACACGAGTCATTAGAGAAAGGGCACTAATACACACATACGCGTTGCACACGTACTCGCAGGGAGTGCAAAAAAGCGTGCAAAGCGTGCAATAGGAGCAGGAGGGAGAGAGCGATGCTTTTCTGTTGGGGTGGTGAGGCAGCGCGCTGACGGACGCGTGCGGAGATGGAGATGGCCTCTCTCTGGTTGGGGACCTCTTTCTAGCGAGTTTCGGAACGTTCGCTTGCCCGAACCCGACCGTGCATGTGTGTATAATTTAATTAATGCTGATGGACACAATTAAATTTTACGGCCACCGAGCTCACTATCTCCATTTCTTTCACCCTGTTTTGGCCCTGCCCGGCTTGCTCTCTCTCTCTCTCTCTCTCTCTCTCTCTCTCTTGTGCTGGTGCTGGTTGCGGTGGCAGTGCTCCTTCTAAACTGGCCAGTGCCGGTGCTGGCTGCCGGTTGTAGTTCTAGCGTCGTTATTTCGATAAGATTTTTGGTACGCTTTTTACGATGGGCCTGCGTTGATATTCGCTGTCTGCCTGCGGCACAAGTTTTGTTCGTGAGTCACTAAATTTTTGCTCTCGAGCCGTTCTTCGGCGTGCTGTCCCTGGTAGCACTGGTAGGCAGAAGCTACGGGGCCCCAAAGCGATGCCCCACCTTTCCTCAGAGTTTGATTGGCGCGCATGGCAGGTTAATTTCATCCGTGGTCTGTTCGTTTGGATCATAATTTATGTGCCCTCCGTTGTTACGACCCTGCCCCTTTCTAATACATTAATAAACATACTCAAACACACACACACACACGGGAGGCGTTTGTCGTGAAGTTTATCATCCCATCCGAACTAAACTTGCACGGTTTGATGGTTCGCGTGTGCGTGTGTGTGTGTGTGTGTGTGTGTTTAGGGCGCCGTTTGCCAGTTCGAAACACGCATCATGTATTATCTTTGGCACATGGCATAAGAATCCATCCGTTAAGTAGTGTCGATAGAGAAGCAGGCGGGTGTGATGCAAGCGGGTGGGCCGCTGGTTTCCGGTTCGAAGCTGTGTGTGCTTGTGTGCAGCGAGATTCTTTCCTAATCGCTTCCTTTAGTGAGGCGGGCACGGAACGAGAGCAGCTTGTCCACTTTTCGCCAAGCCGTGTCCCCATTCGATCGGACGAACTGTCGGATTAAGATGGTCGTAAAGTGCAGGCTCGATCCGATGGAAACGTGTCGGACCCGTACTGGACCGTCTTCTCCGGTCGCGCCCGGTTGGAAAAGAGCAAAATCTTGTTCGATGCGAATCGTGATCGGTTGCACCACTTACACCGGTGTGTTGGCGGGCGGAGGGCGTCTGGATCGAGGGTTCGGGATGGTGATGCTCGTCGTTCATTCCTCAGCCAGGCGAAGGGGGTGAGGGGGGGGGGGGGGAGGCGGGGCCAGGTTCAACGAGCTTCGCGAGCAACTATGCTCCATTACGCTCGACGCCGATGCCCATTCCCAGGACGGGTGCCGGGCAGCCCACGATGGATGGCGCTACGTGACGCAATGCAGTGCGCAATGCTTGCGCTCCAGGTGGCAATGACTGGGCTTTCCGGAGTCCCCGGTTGCTCCAACGCTCACGTGCATCATTTAGAAATAGTTTGCATAAAATGGTCCGAGTCCAGCTGAAGGGGCTTTTCTCCTTCTCCTCGGTGTCTTTTGGCGTGGCTTGATGCGTGAGCCCCGGAACCAAAACAATGCCATCTTCTCATCTCTATGTCCGTACCGGTTGGCAATGTTTTCGCCGTGTGTGTGTGCGCGTGTGTATTGGCTGCTGTTTGCAACGGGGCCAGTTGCGGTTCTTGTAAGTAATGAGTTAAACGATACCATTTCCTCAGCTTCCATTACATTCCGCCGGGCTGCAAAAAAGGGGGAAGAGGAGGACTGGAGTCGCTGCAGAACTTCCACGCAATGTGACGACAAGGGAGTGCGAGAGAACCGTCCAAGCAGAAGATGCTGAACTGTCCAAACCCTTGCATGCACTGCCGAGCGGTAGACGCTAGTGAGGGCAGTATAGAGCGAGCGAAGCGTCAACGTAATCCCGTCTACGAACTCTTCATGAGCTGCACTGGCGAACAGCACGAAACAAAGCGTTGATTATAATGCAGAATTATTTTGACGAACGCCACCGCCCCCCTCTGGACGGAGAGACACTCAAGGGTTCAAAGTGGCATTACTTTTCCTAAGTGCTGCCGAACCGAAGACCTCTGCTTGCTAACTGTTGTTATTAACTCGCCGCTGGTGGATCGCTGGCAGCAACCGGATGCAAGGAAATGCGCCTGAGAATGTTGTGCTCGAGTTAAGACCCTGGCAGATACTGTCAAACCGGTAGCAGCTCTCGTAACCGTCAGCTACTACTCATCGATATAATTCTTCCCCTCACGTAAAAACCATTTGCCCTGTTGACGTGTCCCCCCGTTCGGTATAATAACCAACGCCAATATCGGCTGGAGATGGCTGTAAGTGTCAGTTGCGTGTTTGTTTGTGTGTGAGTGAGTGAGTGAGTGAGTGGGTTTGCGAAGAACAAGGTAACACCCAGCTCTCGAAATAGCCTACTAGATGCAAACTGCAACATGTTGCAATGTTCGAATAAATGTGTTTGTCGTTTCGCGCGTGTTTCCTATTTTATAATTTCCTGTATCATCTCTATTTGTGGTTTATACAGTGCACTACTACTACACTGCCTAGTTTGTTGACGACACGCGTTCTTTCACGCGTGTCTTTGTTGAAAGTATTCTAACGAGAACCAAATGTGCACCAACAGCAGTGCCCTTTCGGAAAGCGTGCGGATAATGCAACTTTTTCTCACCCGGGCTGTTGTCCAGTCGTAAATTTTGTAGTCCTGAACGTCTCTCCCTGTCCTGTCTCGTCCGCAAGAAGGCCTCGGAATGGTCTGGTTGAATAATTTCACGCCAATTCAGGCTGTCTTGCTCATCCTCATTTCCTTAGCGACCCTTGGGCGACAAATCGCACCAACGGCATCGCGAAGATGGTGTGGGATACGCCCGAGTGGGCCGACCGCTGAGTGAGAGCGAGCTAGAACGCTAAGTGTACGAAATTAGCATAGGATGTGCCGGACGGGTGTATCGTGGGATTTTTCCTCTTTCTCCGCGCATTTGTTGATGCCAGTGAGGTGCATTTTATGAGCGGCTGCTAGAGCGCGGGGATGGAAAAACACGGTGCGCACACAGTGTGTCACGTTTTTCACAAGCAATACGGGACCGTATGGGGCGAGCAAAAGCGATTCGCATATTTTAGCGCAAACGTTGTGCACACAACAAACTGGCAAAATATTAGCAAACAACCTTTCGACCAAATTAATCGTTCTCATTATTTTCGTGAAACACATCGATTCGATCCGTTTGAAGCGATTAATGCGGGAGAAATCAATAATAATAGCGCACCTGGCAGTTGAACAAACATTCTTCAGCAACAACATTGCACGCCTGAGGTGTGTGTGTGCGTTTTTAATCCAATCTATGTCACTCTACTGTGTGCTGATCGACATCAGCCAGTCCCAAGAAGTCCCAGGTAGTAATGAGTGCAAGTTCGTCAGGCTTTTCCCACAGTTTCTTCCCAAACCGTTGTGCCAGGGTCTCCAGGTTTTGCGAGCATGAATGGGGATTTTGCATTTCGCTCGCGTCCCATGCGCAAGGTCCTGCGAAAACGGTGTGTAACGTGCTTGAAGCGTACTCTGGCTGAATATTCTCACACATTTCATGGCCGTTATCGAATGAAATGCACCGCAAGACACGGCAGGAATGCACGTGCGCTAGAGGGGACGAAGGGGGTGTATTTTGCAGCAAAGCGTTGAATCATAAAACAGTTGTCGTCGTACGATATTTGCTTATTTAGCCGTTCTCTCAGGCAATGGCAGGTATTTTGTTTTTTGTTTGTTTGTTCGTTTGTTGTTTACGCTCGAGTGTTTCGACTGAGAGTTTATTATGTTGTTGTCGCTCGGTCGCCAACGGATGAATCCTCCTGTTCCCGTAAATTAGCAAAAGCAAATGCCCAAAAGAGCGACGGTTTCGTTTCTTCCTGTTCTTGTACGTGCAATTGTGGCCAGGGCGTTCGGACTAGCTGCTCTCGATATGTATGTGAAAACGAAACGGTTTTGAAAATGAGCGTGGTTTAATTCACAACTCGAGTCTTGAACGAACGTTATCCGTTGACGAAGGGACGGCCAAAAAGCTTTTGCAGAAAAAAGAAAACAGTAGGATGACAAAAAAGACAATAACTAAAACAATACAGTTCTTCTGTGTGGAATGGAACGGTACACACACGCGTGGTCGTAAAACACCCATCAAACTTCCAACAGAACGCACGGAAAGCGACGAAACGGATTTGGCGGAAAGCCAAAGCGTGCGGATAGATTGGCCCAACCCATACGGGAGGCGTCCGGTGGTAGCAGCAGTAGCAGCAGACCCCAAAGAGTGGGAAATGTTCGCGTTCTCTAATCACGTTCCGAGAGTTTGAGCGTACGCGAACAGACACTGTTGCCTTGGGATGGGAAGTGATGGTCGGTTGCATGCTCGTCAGAATCGATCCTACTGCTAGGCACAGACCTCCGCGAATGGACGATCGATGTGAGCTTCTTTGCTTTAAAATTTTATGCTGCACGACTCGTCTTCCCGAGGAGGCGTGAGCTGATCGTTGTAGGCGAGACACGTCGACATAGTAATGAACCAGGGGGGAGGGGGCACACCGGAATCATCGTCAGGCTTTTTTTCTGCTGTCCCTTGCTTCACAAAGCTTTTGGTAGCAATCCATCAGGGGCAAGCTTTTGATTATCAAATCGAGACTGTAGGTACTACAACGGACATAAAAATGAAGCACAAATCTCATCCACTTCTCTGTTCGTGAGTATTGAAAGCATAGGGAAAAGGCGAATCGAAAGAAGGCAACAACATTTAGGTTGTGTAATACAATTTAAGGGCGCGAAATAATCACCGTTTCGTCCATAAAGTATTTTTCGAACGAGTTTAAATTGAAACCGAGATAAGTCAGCGGGTCTTTGGCGTATTCGGCAGGGTCGTCGAAAACTCTTGGAAACATATTTTACAGAATGCTTTACATGTTTTCATCAACTCGTAAGAATTTAAGAGGATACCGTTTGGTGCTACCTTCCAATGCCAACATCATTATGAGTTCTATTGCACGGGGTCAGCGACTGGCTGGCGGGTTGGGATGTTGGCTGAGAGTCGGTTTTACTACCCCGAAAGCATTTCTATCCTGGAAAATGGGTAATATAATAAGCCGAATGGGAAAGGAAACGTGATGAATTCACTCACCGGGGATAAGAACACAGCATTCGCAGAGTTTCGGGCTGTAACTCAGGCAGAGGAACTCGGCTCGCATTGCCCCACCGGTGCGCCGAGACGAGACCAACCTAACAATGCAAAAATAATATCCTCCCAAAAGGAAAGACTCTCCATACTGCACACAGGCCGGCGATGGCGGGGACGCAGCGGCACGGACACGCCGGAAGGGACACGGTCTCTAATGAGGGGATAAAATGAAAGATATTCTCGTTTGCTATAACCGTTTTGCGATCGGGTCGAGCTGGTAGTGGCCCCATCATCGGATTGAGCGATGAAACGTGTACGGCGAGCTGAAAAGGCAGCAAATGAAAGCGGATCCACCATAAAATGGTTTTACAGCGGACAATAATATTAAAATTCCATTAAATTTCAAACAATTTTTACGACTCATTCAGGATGTCTCCCTTCCCTGCGCTGTTGGACGATGCCTCGCTGCCTCGGTGTTTGCTGGCTCATTGCGGAACATTCCGGCGACGACGGGTGACGTTTGGCGTGTTGATTTGCCACACGTCCTGCCAACCATAGGGCAGGGGAAGACGCGTACAAATGGCTCGAAATCGGAGGGACGGAAGCCTCCCATTTGCCACTTCCCTGGACGCTCGCCGTCCTTTGAATGGGGTAAATGTTGCAGAAATTATAATTTCAACGTTATTCTTCCTGCAAACCGGCACTACTATTCGAGAGCATTGCCGAATGTGTACGTACGAGTGCTTACAACTACTGCTCACACAACTTCCCGGTGCTGCCTTGCATACCCTGCTGGGAACTGTGGAAGCGTGAACCATTGGCCGTCGAAACCGCATGATCATGGAGCCGCCCGGAGCTCGGTATGAAAGTTCAATTGAAATAGATGGGATTGTTTAATTACAGCTCCCCAAATGGACCCCAAAATGAGAACACGACCCTTTTGCAACAAAATGACCATTTTCGGCAGTAAACTAACTAACGACGCCGCTTGCATACCTGCCATCGTACACGGCACGCACACGGCCACCCTGTGATGGAGCAGGAAAGACGGCACGCGGACACATCACGCATGAAATATGGGCTATAAAATCATCATCAAAATTATTTAAATGTCCGACCGGGTTTACGGGCTGCACCCCCCCCCCCCCACCCCTCCCTACGCTTGCTCACCGGGGGTACGCTCCGGACACAGGGACTTAGTTAAGTCCCTCATCTAAATGTGAGTAAAGTTAAATTGGAGATCACGTTCCTAGCACAACAATGTATGTGTGTAGGGATACGACTGCACAAAAGATATCCTGAGAGAGCCGTCCTGTGAGTAAGCTAAGCATAAAATTAACTACGTTGTTTTTTGGGGTTGCTTGCTTGGGGGTTTCGGACGTACCGGCCTGGGAGCATAAAAGAGAAAAAAAGCATCAGAATTCAATTTTGCAAAGTGTATCTTTTAAACTCTTTATTTACAATGTTGGTTGTTGTTTTGCCGTAGCGTGATCCATACATGGATACGTTCGTTGCTCTTTCGTTGCTTTCCCCGCGAGCATAACTCATGCTTATAACGTACATTATTAATTCTTCTACCTATTTTGGAAGATGCGCGTTCTCTTACTGCTCTACGATACGATTTTCCTCCCCGTTGGGAAAGATTTTTCTACATTTTTCGCGTAACGCTACTTCTGTTTGATTGCTTGTTTTTTGCGAAAGTGTGTGCCGCTTTACCGTTGCACCCTAAAACTGTCGATTTTACTAGCAAACTAACGTCTATCGCTCGTTTGAAAGGCATCGATTAAATTAGCTTATTGTACCTTATTACACAGACCGTGCGCGATCTCTCTCGCTCTCTCTCTCTCTCTCTCTCTCTCTCTCTAGTTCGTTTATGTATGTTGTTTTGTTCGATTTACTTAATAACTATAAAAACAGCAAAATATATTCAAATGTTTAGAGTCCTTCGGTTGCTTGCTTAGCAGATGCTTACAGGCTAACGCGGGGTAGGAGGAAGGCATTAGGATTTGGTTGCTAAATATAGCTAAAGTAAGGCAAACAGAAAGCTCGCTTGGAACAAACAATGGTGGCTAGCCGGTTGGATTGCTAGGCTTTTCTTTTGGCCAACCGTGACCACCATCTGCTTGCACAATCTGTCTCTCTATCAACAAGGTTAGGAAAGTTAGGAGAGCCTTTCTCCATTTGCACTAGCATCTAATCGATTGCCCGGGCCCGCACGTGCATCGGGCGATTGGAAGAACCGTTGTCAACAACCGTTGATAAGACAATCGTGGTGTTATGTATACTTTTTCAAAGTTTTCTTTCCTCCTGGAGCGAGGATCGTTTTACTGTTTTTTATGTTTTTTTTTTCCTTTTACAGTTAAAGTGTTTGCTCGCATAAGGAGAGGGACAGGGAAGATGTTTGGAGGGCTGCTACAAAGTACGGATTACCAGCTGTCCAAGTACGGATTATTGCTATCTTTAAATTTGCACCCACTGTGTGTATGTATTTGTATGTGTGGTAAAAACGGAAAGATTGCAAAACTACAGTCGATTTACAAAACATACCTTTGTTTCGTTCAATGGGAATAATTGAGTTCTAATGCTGGCTTCATCACTCTACCGTTCTGGTATAACGATAATCTTCCGTGCCTTGCATTTCACATGCGAAACCATATCCCACAAGTGGAAGTTTATCGATGAAGTTGAAATCTCAAAGAAAGAAAGAAACATCCGAACAAATCTGCTAATGGAAGGCGAAACTGAGAAAAGCAGGAAGAGCATAAAATTCAGAACATGCATGGCGTAAAAGGCGTCCGAGATTTGCGCCGAATGTTTGCGCAATCCATTTGCGCGTTCCACGGGCCACGGAGGAGGGGGGAGGGGGATCTTTTGCGGCGGATCTTTTCGTAAGAGTTGTTGAAAATTTTAACCCATTTCTTCACTTGATTTGGCTTCGTCTTGTGCGTTCTCGTGGAAGTTGATATTCAAATATTTGATCATCTCGCAGCCGCGCGCATGCCTGTGTGCTTTGGTATGTACGCGAACGTATGTATGTATGTATGTATGTATGTATGGATGTATGTTGGTAGGTAGGTATGGGTGTGAGCATACATCTTAAGCAGAGTTCCCACTTCGTTTAAGATGAGAGGCATGCTTTTTGCCCGTTTTAAGTAGCTGCCTCTGGGGTTTTTTGTTGTTCTGTTTCATTAAAGTCAGCCCTTTTTTGCTTCACATTCTCACTCTCCTTTTCAGCGTGCCATTGACTCTATCCCAATAGGCTTGCCCACCCCGGTTTGCTCGCCCAGCAGGGATGATGATGAGCCGTGCGCTGTTGCCCTCATCCCGCCGTTGTCTGATTTCGTTTTGTTTAAATATGTTTTATTTGTTAACAAGAAGATAAAATAAAACCGAATCAGTTCTGTGCGCCTTTTGCCTCGAGACGCTCGAGGGACAAAACAGCGCGTTTGTGTTTTCTTTCCACGCTCATTCGGTTGCTTTTTATCTATCCGATTTGACTGTTTGCATTTTCTAAATCGTCTATTTGTGTACGTGCTTCTCAGTGCGTGCGTGTGCGTTAGAAGAGCGATAGAGAAGAAAAGTGGAAGGAAAATGAGAGATGATAAAAAACAACTCAAAAACAAGCTCCGAAATCCACCTGAAAACAGCGGAGGCGTAGGTGTGTAGGGTGGATTTTTCTTATCTATAGTAAATGCGATGTTACGACTAATGAAAGTCCCAGACACAAGCAAAGACCCACACATACACATATACTTTGCAGTCCATTTTTTTCGCTTCGTCTGTTCAGTTCTTGATTTGTTCCCCACCCTCCGTTTCATTTCAACTTCTTATTGTTTCCCTATCGTCCTCCTTCCCCCTCCATCACTCCACAACTTTGCTTGACTAATCAAATTCGTTGGCGTCATTTTCCTCTTTCTTTAATGCTTCGTTATTAGCCGTTCGGTAGTGCGATTGCGACGATCAGTTCTTTCCCACCTTTTTCGCGTCCCAGCGCGCAACTAATGAGACCGGTAATCATTATAACATTAATAAATAATCCTCATAACAGAGTTTGGCACTTCGTTAACTGATTTTCTTCACCCGTTTGCTGTGGCTTTTTGCATGCCGTTTGGGTGTGCGCGGGTTGGTGGAAATGCAACGATGGCCAGCTCCCTCACGCCCGGTAGTCTCTTATCTTGGTTTATGGTGCATCGTTTCAGGTGTGTTCTGGAGCTTTTGAGCGGTTCTCGGGCGAGCGGTTACTACGACGCTCAACTATTAGAAGCATCTTTTAAAAGTGCCATTCATTAGCAGATTATCAAACGCACCACATATATGCTCATTAAAAAAGCATAAATGGCAAAGGCTGCGCTTTCGGGGGAAGGAAAGAAACGATTACAGCGCGAGCGTTGTCGCGTCAGTAAAACCGGAACCAAGGGTGAAAGAGCTGGTGATAGTATTTTTTTGGGTTGAACCGAGAAAAAAACCTATAAGAAGATAGCGCTCCGGTCAGTTGAGAATGCGAATGCGGGCAACGTGGAGCGTTCCTTCACATGACGGGTTTCCTCAATACTTCGAGCAGGGGGTGTACGGAACACACGAACGAGGTCAAGAAGCAGTAGAAGCTTAGTCAACGGTCCTTGCTGAAGCCCTCGGAATGAACTTTACCCTGTGGTAAGCAGGTGTTGGTAAGGGTTTAGCAGTGCTATAGTTTTCAACTTCTTACCGAAACGTCGGAAGCGAAAGCAACGTTCTCCAAGCCCGGCCACGGTGTAAGTTGATACTAAAAAGTGGAGGGATTTCTTGTTTGTTTCCAGAACAATCCACCACGCTACTCACAAGAAGTAGATGTGTTATTCTAGTCCCGATGGGATGTGCATTTAATGTGATTTGTTTTAAAACCGTGGATAAGTCTCAGGTATGATTGGATTTGTAGATTTAAAAAATCAGAGGAAGAAGCCATTAAGCTAGTTCATATTTCAAGCCAGCCGGGGGGAAGCGTTACGGCGGAACGCTTTCCCTCGATATTACCACAGAAAAGCCTGTATTTATGAGCGCTTAGTTAGGCTAAGTATTTCGAGGAAATTGTGCTACAAACTGTGGATATTAGTTTTTGGGTTCGAAATGCTTCAGTGGAACGCATTTTTGTATCGGTATTGTGTGTCAGCGCAAATCGTCAATCCCCTGCAGTCCTACAGTAACGCCACAACTTTGCACTCATATTGGCGTGACACAACCGAGCACAAAACAAAAAAACAACAACCATCACTTGATGTGCTCGACTGACGAAGCTGTTCGAAATATTAACGTGCCATAAAAGCAAAAGACACTGCCGAACGTGAACACGTCTTGCACTTGTTTCCATCACCTTGCCAATGCCAGGACACGCGATTCCATTCCGTTTGTTCAATCGTTTGGCACTTTTGTCGACTCTTCGTGCTCATCTCCGTCTCTCCCTCCCCTCAAGCAAAATCTATATGCATTCCACCCCACCCAACGATGGTGGAGAGAGGGGGAGGAGGGGGGGGTCGAGGCGGCAAAGAAGAGCGAATGTCGTGTGGCAAGGCCATCTCTATCGGTTGTCCGTTGGTGGTGAGGGATGAGATCGAAGACTGCACTCTTCTGCGCCCGCCAAGTTAGAGCTTTATGTAATGTTGACCGTTTCAGTTCGCACATTAAACGCTCGTCCACGCCTCTGCCCTCGGACGACCGGTACGCTCGGTGCGATAATTCGCTGCTTTGGCTTTTCGATGGCATTAACGGTGGTACCCTGATTTGAAAGGCCAACAATTGAATTCGAATAACAAAAAAACGATAAAAACACACACACTAAATACTGTCGAGCGGACTGATAAAATCAACTGAAACACTGTGAAATAGCAAACATCATCAGAAGACGTACAAAAACAACATATGCGCAACGAGACGGAAGCAACGCAATGGGAATGGATTTGGGCGCGCGTTGTTCTGCAGCGCTCGCGGAGTTGTTTGACCGTAGCACTGGGTGGTTCAAGGGGGTTGTACGGTTTTTTTGTTTTCGGTACACAAACCCGAATTCCGTAACCGACTGCCGTACCGCACCGCGCACCCTTCTTCGGATGGCCCGCTGTCCAGTCGCGATCGATTGACTTGTGATCGACAGCAAACAAGTGTAGAAGAGAGCGTCCCCTTCTCGACGTCTTTATTTTATGTAGTTTTCTTCAATTTTGTGCACGGATGTGTGTGTGTGGATGTATTTTGTTGTTCATCTGATGGTGTCGTTCAAATG
This sequence comes from Anopheles merus, assembly GCF_017562075.2. Taxonomy (NCBI): domain Eukaryota; kingdom Metazoa; phylum Arthropoda; class Insecta; order Diptera; family Culicidae; genus Anopheles; species Anopheles merus. Next base: position 39,612,005 of record NC_054085.1, on the reverse strand, counting down.
CGTTCGTCGCCTTCGTTGCCCACTCATTTGCGGTGAATGGGCATGCGGTATGGCGTCCCGATCGCCATCGTCAATTCCACTCATTATTCAACGCGTGTGCTACCAATCCAGCCAGTTTAAAGATAATGTACACTCTCTTCTTTTGTGTTTTGACGCAGTTTTCGAACCCGGCCATGTTGGGTAGAAAATGGACTGGGGCATGAAATTCTACCGCCCAAAGGTAGGCGGATTTTCTCACTCTTACCTTTTGCGCGAATCGATCTCACCTCGTTCATTACTATCGTTCACAGCTCACAGCAAAGCCCTGCTCACCCTCACGGGGTGACACACACACACACATACACATACACATACATACAAGTGGTTGTTGTATGTGCTGTGTTTACTTTTTGATTGATTAGAAATAATTACGATCGCGTCAAAACCCCTGCACCCCATTTTTTCAACCCGTTGCCGGACGCACCTCGAATCCAATCACCTTGAGCCTACCACCACCAGCAAAACCATCGCTGCTGCTGATTTTGTCGCCTGTGACCGAACACGGGGCCACATCGCGACGGTTATCGCCATTATCGCTGCCCGGGCCGACCACCTAAACACATCGTCGCCTATCGCTCCCGGGCATCGAGCATCGAGGACGGGTTTGTGCTGTTTTGCTGCACCATGTTTTACCCGTGCGCATTTTCCGACCCTTTCCTCGCGCGGCCGTTCGCGCCACGGATCTTGCTGTGCTAAGCGGGACAAGCGGGTTTGCCTGAATGACGGTTATTGATTGAATTCAGTAGTTTTTTTTGCGCCCTCCCCACAGTTTCGATTTGATTTGATAAAGGCACGGGCACTATGTGACAGTTTTCCGTGCCCAGGCGGGAAAGGGCTCGTTGACTAAACCTTTCGCTTGATTCGTAACACTGCCGGAGTAAATGTGTTCTGGATTTTTTTTTTCGGTTGATCGATGCATCATGCATGCATTAGAGGCTAAAGAGGTTGAATAGCGCCCGATCCGAACATGGTGTTTGTTATGAAGTTTCTG